>NC_047033.1:28191878-28546740 GCF_902652985.1 Pecten maximus
TATCTGGTAATAAGCCCATGTCTAGTAATAAGCCCATGTCTGGTAATAAGCCCATGCCTGGTAATAAGCCCATGTCTGGTAATAAGCCCATGTCTGGTAATAAGCCCATGTCTAGTAATAACCCCATGTCTGGTAATAAGCCCATGTCTGGTAATAACCCCATGTCTGGTAATAAGCCCATGTCTGGTAATAAGTCCATATCTGGTAATAAGCCCATGTCTAGTAATAACCCCATGTCTGGTAATAAGCCCATGCCTGGTAATAAGCCCATGTCTGGTAATAAGCCCATGTCTGGTAATAAGCCCATGTCTAGTAATAACCCCATGTCTGGTAATAAGCCCATGTCTGGTAATAACCCCATGTCTGGTAATAAGCCCATGTCTAGTAATAACCCCATGTCTGGTAATAACCCCATGTCTGGTAATAAGCCCATGTCTGGTAATAAGCCCATGTCTAGTAATAACCCCATGTCTGGTAATAAGCCCATGTCTAGTAATAACCCCATGTCTGGTAATAAGCCCATGTCTGGTAATAAGTCCATGTCTGGTAATAACCCCATGTCTGGTAATAAGCCCATGTCTGGTAATAAGCCCATGTCTGGTAATAAGCCCATGTCTCGTAATAAGCCCATGTCTCGTAATAACCCCATGTCTCGTAATAACCCCATGTCTGGTAATAACCCCATGTCTCATAATAACCCCATGTCTGGTAATAACCCCATGTCTCGTAATAAGCCCATGTCTGGTAATAACCCCATGTCTCGTAATAACCCCATGTCTCGTAATAACCCCATGTCTGATAATAACCCCATGTCTCGTAATGAGCCCATCCAGAAATCTTGCAATTATATGAAAATACTATCAAATGCTAATCATTGTTTGCAATAAGCCTTCTATGTTGAATCAGAATTGATGTGCTCACACAGGGGCTAATAACAGCACATTCTATAACAACTAACATATGGTCTGTCTTGTATATTTTACCCCTAAATTGGAGGTTAAAGTTATAAATCTATACCACTTGAAAGATAAAAGCCTTCATCGATACATAATGTGTGTGTATTGCACCAATGATTTGTTTTAGGGTTAAGGGTGTATGCTACCTTACATTTGCTTTAGGGTTAAGGGTGTATGCTACCTTACATTTGTTTTAGGGTTAAGGGTGTATGCTACCTTACATTTGTTTTAGGGTTAAAGGTGTATGCTACCTTACATTTGTCTTACAGTTAAAGGTGCATGCTACCTTGCATTTGTTTTAGGGTTAAAGGTGTATGCTACCTTGCATTTGTTTTAGGGTTAAGGGTGTATGCTACCTTGCATTTGTTTTAGGGTTAAAGGTGTATGCTACCTTACATTTGTTTTAGGGTTAAGGGTGTATGCTACCTTACATTTGTTTTAGGGTTAAGGGTGTATGCTACCTTGCATTTGTTTTAGGGTTAAAGGTATATGCTACCTTACATTTGTTTTAGGGTTAAGGGTGTATGCTACCTTGCATTTGTTTTAGGGTTAAAGGTGTATGCTACCTTACATTTGTTTTAGGTTTAAGGGTGTATGCTACCTTACATTAAACTACTGTGCTAGATTCATCTTATTTAATATTACTGTTATTTCCTCATGTGTTCAATGCATCAATTTGAAGTTTTAAAATACTTCCAAGATTTGATCCCATCATTATGTTATTATATCATAAGATGAAAATACTCAGGGGTCAGATTAGACAGGATGTCAAAATTCTCAGGGAACAAATTATGACCGGATATCAAAGGAAATATCAGTGGCCAGATTAGACAAACTGTCTGAATACTCTAGGGTCAGATTAGACAGGGTTTATGAATAGTCAGATCAGATTAGACAGGATGTCAGAATTCCCTTGGAAAAAATTAGACAGGAAATCAAAGGAAATATCAGGGGTCAGATTTAACAAGTTGTCTGAATACTCATGGGTCAGATAAGACAGGGTGTATGAATAGTTAGATCAGATTAGACAAGAGGTCAGAAATCTCAGGGGTCAAATTAGACAGGCTGTCTAAATGCTATAGGGTCATCCATGATAGGATGTAAGGATACCCAGGTGTCAGATTAGACAGGATTTAGGATTACTGAGGGATCAGATTAGACATGTTTTCTGTATGTTACTTACCAATATTTTTTATTAACATTTTTCATGTATTATTACTTGAATTCCTTGGTTATTGAGTACCACTAAAAAATCCCAGCTTATAACGCATACCCTTTCAGATCCTTATGAATACCACAAGCATACCACACATGTGTTTAAACCTAAGCATTAATTCATTGTTCTTGGAATGAAACAGCTAGCCAACATGGACAGGAACATCCCCAGAGAAACAAAGTTCTTGTTATGATGAACAATTCCCCTACTGTTGACTGGTACATTGCCCTGGTCTGTGTAATTACATGTGAATATAACAGCGATTTAGACAACTATCTCTGATACAAACCTACATAAAGCTGTTTCCCGAACTTTTTGAGGGGGTGGGGACAAAGGTGATGTAGAGATATATATGTAGACATGTATATAGAGAAATGTCTGACAGATAGATGTGGCAGAGAATACTTTCTTCAGTGGAACTGATATGGATGATATTTTGATGATGTCAGCAGGGGGTCCAGAACTTCACGCATTCTTAATCCTTTCAACTGGCCTTAAGCATTTTACATAATAAAGTATTTATTTTTGTTGGAATCCTACCAGAACGGGGTAATTTCTCTTCCAGAACCTCATTACAATCTCCCTCACTCACTCAGTCTATAACAACCTCCTTACCATCTCTCCTCAGTCTATATCAACCTCCTTACCATCTCTCCTCAGTCTATACCAACCTCCTTACCATCTCTCCTCAGTCTATAACAACCTCCTTACCATCTCTCCTCAGTCTATATCAACCACCTTACCATCTCTCCTCAGTCTATACCAACCTCCTTACCGTCTCTCCTCAGTCTATATCAACCTCCTTACCGTCTCTCCTCAGTCTATACCAACCTCCTTACCGTCTCTCCACAGTCTATACCAACCTCCTTACCATCTCTCCTCAGTCTATACCAACCTCCTTACCATCTCTCCTCAGTCTATACCAACCTCCTTACCATCTCTCCTCAGTCTATAACAACCTCCTTACCACCTCTCCTCAGTCTATACCAACCTCCTTACTATCTCTCCTCAGTCTATACCAACCTCCTTACCACCTCTCCTCAGTCTATACCAACCTCCTTACCGTCTCTCCTCAGTCTATACCAACCTCCTTACCGTCTCTCCTCAGTCAACCTCCTTACCATCTCTCCTCAGTCTATACCAACCTCCTTACCATCTCTCCTCAGTCTATACCAACACTGGTAACCCTAAAACCTTGAATTTACTCGCGCGAGTTTGAATTTTTCAGTGAAAGTGAGCGTTTTCAACGTGGCGTGAGTATTTTAAGTGTAATTGAGTATTCTCAGTGTGCCGTTTTTAAATTCAGTATGCCGTTTTTAAATTCAGAGTGCCGTGGATCGTTACGCATCAGCGCACTCGACAAGTAGTATAGGATTACCTGTACCGATCGATCGATGAAACGTCCAACACCGCACGCGACCTCGTGTATCGTACGGTAGAAATACGTGTTCTTGCAAACGGGAAATATTACTGGAAGCAACATTTATTGCTCTCGGATTTGGACATTATTCTTTACCCCAGATCAATCGTTATCTATTGTCATTACGCCTGTAATTAATCACAACCCACCTATTCCGTTTACTTGCTCCGAGATCGACTGATATTGTCGTGATATTTGACATACTTGTTTTCGGTAATACGGCGGTGGTGTTGTCAAAAAAATACCCATGTTATGATTTACCCCGTATAATGTGAAGTGTTCATATGAGAAAGTGTATTGAAGCAATAAACCGGTTACGTTGACTACTGTACATCGTATTTTGTTATTTATTTATAATACTTGACCCGGGCGGGATCCATATGTAATCACTGTGTATTAACTGTGTCAATCTTCCTGTTTCAGATATCCATAACGGAGAAGTATCGCCGTTGCTGTATTACCTGTTCAAGAAACCGTCAACACATGTGATGATTGATAAACATGTTTAATGATACAATTAAATTGGTATATCGCCAGTATATTGCATTTTGTTATTTATACTTACCCCGGGACGTATCGGAGATGACGTACAGTAGCAAGTAAAGTATTCAACGTTTATATTAACTGTTTCAATCTTCTTTTTCAGGTATTCCATGACCCAGGTAGAATGACGTTGTTCATCATATTTTCAAGTGGGTTCGAGGATAGAAACCTACATCTCATTTATCAATAAAATAGTCATCAGCAGTATATCTATATGCAGTTATATTCATTAGCTTACCTGGAGCAGATCGACGATCCTATCCATTAACGGGTGTCTTCAGGTAAGATATATCCTATCACGACACACTGCGTTTAACAGCTATTAAAGCAAAACCCTTTCATTTGTTGTATATGTTATCAAACAATATATTTGCTATCAGTAATCCCATGTGTGCACGTTGTTTTGTTTTTTTTTGTAAAAAAAAATGTACAAGGGGTCCGCGCGTTAAAAATGACGAATTCACAACTTTAAAACTAGTTTGATATATTAATTATTTCTTAGACCCTTTTATGTCCGATAAAAATATAGCCTGTCAAATTGTATTGCAGTATTTCAAAGTAAGAGCCTGTAAACTAATTATGTGTCATGACACGAGATCCGTATTAAATAATAAAAAAAAGGTCGATTAATATTTACTGAAATAAATGGTGATAATTCGTGTCGTTTGTAAATGCAGGGACCGTGATACCATACTCCTACATTTGTGTTACCACGAACATAACAATTAAAAATCTTAAGTTCCTGATATCTAACATAAAAAGGCCGCTGATTTTATTTTGTATCCGACCTTATTGAACTGATACCAGTGTGATTAGAACCATCTTCTTGGGATCTAGATAAACTCTACCCTACCGCATTGTTCCGACAGTAAACGACCAATACCTCTCAAAACGGCCCTTTTCAGGGCCGACTTCTTTTCACGAAATGCAAAAAAAAAAAAAAAATGAAAATGAAAATGCACAACTCAAATCTATAGAACTAATATTTCAAAAAGCAAATCGTACGTATTACGTAGTTTCACTCGGGCAACAAACGGTCATTTTTGTACACGTCTTGTTGCAGCAGTACAAGATGGAGAATATAACATTTGGTATTAAATTTACTTTATTTTTTATGTTTCTGATAGCAACAGGATATTTTATATTAGAATAGAAATAAGCAAACTGATGATGTGGGACAAACAGCACGACACTTAATTTGCTAGTTACGTGACTCCGCCTATTGACAGATTTCGTCACCTGTCACCGTCTTCCAATGAACACAAGTAGGCGGAGACGCGGGTTAGTTGACAGGTAGACAGGCGCCAAAGTTATATAAACTAATCCAATTAGACAACACCGCAGGTGGGCGGAGTCACGGATAGATGATCTGTCATGTCAGATGATCACTTGTCTCAATGATTGTTACATTCAATTTTAATGCATTAATTGATCACTTAGAAATTGTATGTATGTATTCATGGTTATGATGAATAATGAGTGTTTGTAAGTATTTTTTTTTCAGGTTTCAGATTTGAAATTCTGTAATTAACATATCCCACGGACAGTGAAGTGATCTCCAAGTCTGGATTCAGTATCAAAATACATCGATATACAATCGTCCGATTGCAATAAAATGTTGCACGATGTTAGATATAAGTACAATTTGTATGTTGCAGAAAAAAACCCACATATTAATGAACGAATTCCTTGGCGTGTAAAAGTAACTGGACACCGATATAGTATTTAATTCTATACAATTTTTCATTAAAAGGACGTCAATTTCATTTGAATAATTTTTGTAAGATGGGTACGACTTCGCCTATTTCTCTCGGTACGAGTCCGCCAAATTTAGGTACGATTCCGCCAATTTAGGGTACGAGCTTCTATGAAACATACATATACATTTACTAGCACCGTGCCAGAAGTGTAATTTTCTTTTTTTATGCATTTTCCACCTTTCATTTAGTGTAAACTTTTATTCTTTCATACAGACAAGACAAAATACAACAAATATCGCTTCAAGACTGAACAGGATATGGACTGTACCTTTACTGAGGAACGATAACGTTTCAGAAAATATATCAAGTACAATGAATATAACTCTTGTTGCATCAATAATTTATTCTATTGCGCGATAGTTTGAAAATATGGACGATGTATACCATTTCACTGCCTAAATCTTCTGCTGGATTTTATATACAAAATGAACAAATGTACTTTTTATCTATTGTGATTGTTACCATGCCGCTAACGATTGCTCTTTCTCAATGTTAATAAAATGAAAATATAAATTTTCAAATCAATCATATAGCAATTAAAAAAAAAAAGATAAAAACTTTCCGTGAATACAGCATCCAGATGTGAAAAAATTAGAGGATATTGTTTACACTGACTCTATCTTTGTCTATATGTTCAATAATTAAAAGCTATTGACGCTATTAGTTGTATCTAATAATTAAGAAATGATTAACGATGATTCGTGTATTGTTGCAAGATATACAACAAGGACGAAGATATTTTGCAATTAAATTAATAACTCTGCAGAGGATATTTTGCAATTAAACTAACAACTCTGCTTATAACATTAATGTATTACAATGGCCTTACAGACATACGGGCGTGATATTCTGCAAAGGTAAGTGTGTTTACTCGTGTAACATACAGGTTACGGTATAGGGTACAGGTGACAGCTCCAGCGTCTGACCGGGTCCACCCAGCCAAACTCGGTCAGTCGTCACTGATGTGTGTTTGTGTCCGTGTTTCTGGTAACATATAGGTTATGGTACATGCATTTTACAGGTCTTCTAGAAGAACTCGCGCAGTGGGAAGTTCGGTTAGGGGATACACTTCACTGTTTAAAATGATAATCTCAAAGAAAACAGTAACCACATGTGTCCATGTAATTAACAATGGGTGACTGGACAGGTGTGAAAGAAGACTGGCACTTTCGGAGTGAAACGGAGAAAAGTAACTCTTAATGATGATAATTGCTGTATATCTAAGGAAATCCAAAGGAAGAACGCTGTTATTTTTTTTATATAGTTTGTATTGTTATCGTATTTTCTTTCTCTGTATACCACTTTTGGTAAAGGTGTTGAGATGAGATGAATCGGGATAAGTACAAACTCACACATATGTTATCCCCATATAAAAGTGCTACCGAAACCAGGGACATATAATTTTCTATTATAACAGGCCATATATCACATGTAACATCTTACTATTTTGTTTATTATAACGAGCCGTATACAACATGTAACATCTTACTAATTTTCTTTTATAACGGGCCAAATTCAACGTGTATCCTCTTGCTAATTTTCTATGATTACGGGTCATTAACATTAAAAATTGAATAATTTTCTATTTCAACGGGTCGTTGTAACACTTGTTCATGAAAAATTAGTAATCCCAGACAGGATTCATAGAGTAAATTTTCAACATCGTGGTTATGTGAATGAGCCAAATTTGGTTAATTATTCTATAGGCAAACCTTTGAGATACGAATTTGTTTTGCTTGTAGGAAAAACGAAACTCACTGAATTCCAAAAATATATCTTCGGAACTTTTATGAAGTGCATGGAAACCTAACGTGTGAACTCACAAGTAATTATCGGCATGTGCCGATTAGAACCTGAACGCCAGAAATCACAGACACCTGTGGTGCAGTGACAGGTGTTATAAGCTTGTGGACCGTAATTTCTCACCTGGTAATTGTTTAGCGGTATACTAACCAACCCAAACTTGAGGATTCGTAATTCTCCGAACATGCTGGTATATTTTTTCTAATTCCTGTTTTAAAAGACATGACTTGCGACACACGAATGGAAAGTAAAACACAAGGATCTCAATCACTTCACGATAATTACACAATTACTAAAAGAAAAGAAAGATAAATAAATGAAAAAAAAAACGAAATAAAAGAAAAAAATACACTTTACCCATTGCGAGTTTAATAATTTTAGTATTAATTATGATTAGTCACGATGAACTAAATTGTATGTTTTTTATCACATAAAAAAACGGAACTAAAATTATGGTTTTAATAAGTCTCTGTGATATGTACCTGTAAGTATCGACCAATACTATTATAATTGTTGCTAAGCACTTTTATATAATTTCACTTTCAACGATCGTATATAAATTATATCTTTCTCAAGCATTTAATCGTCGGTAATCCCTGGGACCATGACATGTAACATAAGGGATAAGATCTGTATGATTATAAGCAAGTTGTAGGCTCAAACACTGGTTTTCATACGGAAGAGATACTAGTCTATTGTAGATCATGATGAATCTATATAAAATATAACTTTCTGAATTAAGTGACCTTCATGACTAAAAGCGGGTTTTGCATAGATTATAATGCATAAGTTTACAGTATGTGTGTATCGTCTCACAAACCAGAATATCCAGAACTGTTGTATTTTAAAATGACACATTATTTTATTTAAATAGCTCAAATTGATATTGTTGGATTCCAACTTCTTGTCAGCAATATTCAACAAATTCATCAACCCTAAACCTCGTATCCAGATCATATGTGAAAAGAGAATAAATGAAGTTGAATTTGAATCTTCAGACTGGTCTGTGTTGCTACTGTCCACACTGTCGTCTATACTGCAGGCCACCATTTCAGTTACTCCGTTAAACCTGTGCATCAATCAATCAAACAAAGACCGATGGTCTATTATAATCTGAAATTCTAAAATCTGAAAGCAGCGCACACGATGTTTTGTCAGTGAACATATTAAATAAAACAGTCAATTGGTCATATATCTATAAGCCTGATCGTCAGAAGAATTGATCTCGTAGCATTACAGCAGTGCTGCTACTGAAACATGTGCACAACATGTGTGTAGGCTACCTCACGAAAAGTGGGTCGACACACCAAAAGTTAACTGACCCCGTCAGGCACAAGCTTTTCACCGAAGACCTCATCCCCGGGGCATTAATTAGAATATAATTAGCGGCAGTATACCGAACTCAGTGAATTTCGTAAATACCTGTTTACCTGGGAAGTGTCCAGTTGACCTGCTGACCTAGCGGTGTCCTGGGGCGTTGATTAATTAGTCGTTGTCATGCCTGACTTGCCTATGATTTGTGCATTGGCCAGTTTACCTGGGTATCTCACCTGTGCACAATATTATCGGTTTCATGAATAAAACAGATCACATGACACTTCAGTCTCTCTGTACAGACATTATGCAGACGAATCTGTATTGGTTTACTTGAGTAATTAATAGCTGTGGATATCGATATTATAAAAACATGTCAAAGTTATTATCAAAATACATGTCACCAAAGTTAAGTTCTTTATTACTTTAAGCCTTTCGGCTCATCCGTAGACATGTGAATATACATAATATAACAAAAGCATTGATTACTTTCGCACCACACCCACACCGACAAAAGACCTGTCCAAGTACCGGGCAGTCTTCATCCAGGCCGGAGAGAATGATGTAATGGACAGTACATCGGCTGAAATCAAAACAACCACCATTCGAATCTATGACGTTTTGATTGCCCAGAGAGTTAACCAAGTATGTTTCCACGTCATGATCGCACCTACAACAAACGGGTTATCACTCATTAACTGAGTTTTGAAGAAAATGCACCACGATATGATCTGGGTGCACGGACCAAACTTGCTTCCACAGACTCTGTTCAGCGCAAGGATGGCACACACCTGACTCTATAAGATGGAATTTGCCTTCTCCAACAGCGGATACTGCAGTAACAATGGAAGGAAGATAGAAGTCAGTCGCTTTGATTCGTCTATAGCTACACTATAATGACGGCCCTTTTCAGGACCACCAAAAACACTCGAAAAACATCCAGCACTCGAATTTATGCAATAAAAACAACTATTATATATTTATTGCAAATGTTTATATATATAAAAACAATATCTCAATTACCGAGTCGGTATCTATAATTTGGATAATTACGTCCACACATTACAGTTTCTGTAATGGCCGCCTTCCATAACATGATGAGCAGGGATTCGAAATTCTATCAATACTCAAGGTTCATATTTGAAATTTCTTAAAACGTATGAGTTTTCTTCTGCTTGGGGATATAATGAAATATATGAGATATGTTCAGTGGCAAATGTTGTTGGGAACGTGAATTTTGGCGACTCTGAAAATTGACATAAATTCCACACATAGTTTCTGTAATGGCCGCCTTCCATAACATGATGCGCGGGGGTTCGAAATTCTATCAATACTCGAGGTTCATATTTGAAATATGTTTAAACGTCTGAATTTTCTTCTGCTTGAGAGTATAATGAAAATCAAGTATGTAACTGTTCTATTTGTACTTATATTTGGGAAGGTTATTTCAACACTGAAGCTCGTACTTTGGAACGACTTCCTAAAAACAGGTTGTTGTGTCAAATTCGAATAATTCAAAGTTGTGATAAACGTTGTCCCGAATCCCTTTTGCCAACACCAAATCTTGATATTCTATATAAAAAGTGTTGCGTTGACAATTAAATACAAGTCCCCATGGGGTTTACACAGGTCGACAAAGAGACACGACCGCCCATCTTACAAATTCCATGGTACGATTAAATACATTGGATACAAAATATCCGGGTTAGTAGTTGGACACTTATTTCTTTGTATATATATTGTTTGATAACATATACAACAAATGGAAGGGTTTTGCTTTAATAGCTGTTAAACGCAGTGTGTCGTGATAGGATATATCTTACCTGAAGACACCCGTTAATGGATAGGATCGTCGATCTGCTCCAGGTAAGCTAATGAATATAACTGCATATAGATATACTGCTGATAACTATTTTATTGATTAATGAGATGTACGTTTCTATTCTTGAACCCACTTGAAAATATGATGAACAACGTCATTCTACCTGGGTCATGGAATACCTGAAAAAGAAGATTGAAACAGTTAATATAAACGTTGAATACTTTACTTGCTACTGTACGTCATCTCCGATACGTCCCGGGTAAGTATAAATAACAAAATGCAATATACTGGCGATATAACAATTTAATTGTATCATTAAACATGTTTATCAATCATCACATGTGTTGACGGTTTCTTGAACACGTAACAGCAACGGCGATACTTCTCAGTTATGGATATCTGAAACAGGAAGATTGACACAGTTAATACACAGTGATTACATATGGATCCCGCCCGGGTCAAGTATTATAAATAAATAACAAAATACGATGTACAGTAGTCAAACGTAACCGGTTTATTGCTTCAATACACTTTCTCATATGAAAACTTCACATTATACGGGGTAAATCATAACATGGGTATTTTTTTGACAACACCACCGCCGTATTACCGAAAACAAGTACATCAAATATCACGACAATATCAGTCGATCTCGGAGCAAGTAAACGGAATAGGTGGGTTGTGATTAATTACAGGCGTAATGACAATAGATAACGATTGATCTGGGGTAAAGAATAATGTCCAAATCCGAGAGCAATAAATGTTGCTTCCAGTAATATTTCCCGTTTGCAAGAACACGTATTTCTACCGTACGATACACGAGGTCGCGCGCGGTGTTGGACGTTTCATCGATCGATCGGTACAGGTAATCCTATACTACTTGTCGAGTGCGCTGATGCGTAACGATCCACGGCACTCTGAATTTAAAAACGGCATACTGAATTTAAAAACGGCACACTGAGAATACTCAATTACACTTAAAATACTCATGCCACGTTGAAAACGCTCACTTTCACTGAAAAATTCAAACTCGCGCGAGTAAATTCAAGGTTTTAGGGTTACCAGTGCAACCTCCTTACCATCTCTCCTCAGTCTATACCAACCTCCTTACCGTCTCTCCTCAGTCTATACCAACCTCCTTACCGTCTCTCCTCAGTCTATACCAACCTCCTTACCGTCTCTCCTCAGTCTATACCAACCTCCTTACCGTCTCTCCTCAGTCTATAACAACCTCCTTACCGTCTCTCCTCAGTCTATACCAACCTCCTTACCGTCTCTCCTCAGTCTATACCAACCTCCTTACCGTCTCTCCTCAGTCTATACCAACCTCCTTACCATCTCTCCTCAGTCTATACCAACCTCCTTACCATCTCTCCTCAGTCTATACCAACCTCCTTACCATCTCCCTCACTCACTCAGTCTATACCAACCTCCTTACCATCTCTCCTCAGTCTATACCAACTTCCTTACCATCTCTCCTCAGTCTATACCAACCTCTTTACCATCTCTCCTCAGTCTATAACAACCTCCTTACCGTCTCTCCTCAGTCTATACCAACCTCCTTACCGTCTCTCCTCAGTCTATACCAACCTCTTTACCATCTCTCCTCAGTCTATAACAACCTCCTTACCATCTCTCCTCAGTCTATACCAACCTCCTTACCATCTCTCCTCAGTCTATACCAACCTCCTTACCGTCTCTCCTCAGTCTATACCAACCTCTTTACCATCTCTCCTCAGTCTATACCAACCTCCTTACCGTCTCTCCTCAGTCTATAACAACCTCCTTACCGTCTCTCCTCAGTCTATACCAACCTCCTTACCATCTCTCCTCAGTCTATAACAACCTCCTTACCATCTCTCCTCAGTCTATACCAACCTCCTTACCGTCTCTCCTCAGTCCATACCAACCTCCTTACCATCTCTCCTCAGTCTATACCAACCTCCTTACCATCTCCCTCACTCACTCAGTCTATACCAACCTCCTTACCATCTCCCTCACTCACTCAGTCTATACCAACCTCCTTACCGTCTCTCCTCAGTCCATACCAACCTCCTTACCATCTCTCCTCAGTCTATACCAACCTCCTTACCATCTCCCTCACTCACTCAGTCTATACCAACCTCCTTACCATCTCTCCTCAGTCTAACCAACCCCTACCTTTAAATTCCTTTAAAGTCACAAGTTCATTATCACTAGCAAAAAAGACAATTAAGCCTGAAAAAAATGATCCCATTGTGTGTGTCTCTCTCTCTTCGGTGGAGAGGTTACTTGGTAGAGAGAGAGGTTTTCTTTGAATCACCAAAGTCTGCGTTGAACTTCACTGTACATGGGTATATAGACCAGCTGATACAAACTGCCCCAATACTGAGCCCAGGTTAGTAAAGTGATATATCCCTCCCTTCTTGCCTTAGTGATTGTCACACTGACAGACAAAAACATGTATTTAACAAGGCTTGGCCTTTTTAACCATGTAGGGACACAGAGTGATTCCTAACACTGTTAGATCCTTATCACTAGTGTAACCAACTGGGGTAAGGCACATTTGGTGTCCTCCAGATGGAGATCTTTTTAAACTTTGATCTTTATGCAGTGTCACACACTAATAGGTTGACAAGTGCAAAATATCTAACTCTGCAGCCAGCAGGCTTCACTCATATTCCTCTTGTTAATCTTGACACTGGGATAAGGTAGGATTATATCAATAAAACATGTCTATGACCTAGATGACGCCCTCACTACTCAAGTATAGATATATAAATAAAACATGTCTCTGACCTTGATGACGCCCTCACTACTGTTGACCAAGTATAGATATATAAATAAAATATGTCTCTGACCTAGATGACGCCCTCACTACTCAAGTATAGATATATAAATAAAACATGTTTATGACCTTGATGACGCCCTCACTACTGTTGACCAAGTATAGATATATAAATAAAATATTTCTATGACCTTGATGATGCCCTCACTACTCAAGTATAGATATATAAATAAAACATGTCCATGCATGACCTTGATGACGCCCTCACTACTCAAGTATATACATATAAATAAAATATGTCTATGACCTTGATGACGCCCTCACTACTCAAGTATAGATATATAAATAAAACATGTCTCTGACCTTGATGACGCCCTCACTACTCAAGTACAGATATATAAATAAAACATGTCTATGACCTTGATGACACCCTCACTACTCAAGTACAGATATATAAATAAAACATGTCTCTGACCTTGATGATGCCCTCACTACTGTTGGCAAAGTATATACATATAAATAAAACATGTATCTGACCTTGATGACGCCCCCGCTGCTGCTGCTGTCGGTGGTTCCTGTGGTAGCGGTGGAATTCATAGAAGTCAGCGATTCTCGTCGCTCCATTGGAAGGTCCTCCAGAGAACCAATATCACTGTCATACTCTCTGAAAGACGGAACAAATACTTAGAAACTTTGAGGCGTTGTTTTGTTTACTTCATACAATATATGGAGGATATTTAATGGTTCCCATTTAATATCACATATATTTCTTGAGTATGACAGAATATCAATATTTTCACATGTGTAAAACATGAGTGAAAAATATTGAAATATTCTGTCATACAGGTGTCACCATACCACACAGATGTCACCATACAACACAGGTGTCACCAAACCACACAGGTGTCATCGTACCACACAGGTGTCACCATACCACACAAATGTCACCATACCACACAAGTGTCACTATACCACACAGGTGTCACCATACCACACAGGTATCACCTTACCACACAGATGTCACCATACAACACAGGTGTCACCATACCACACAGGTGTCACCATACCACACAGGTGTCACCATACCACACAGGTGTCATCGTACCACACAGGTGTCACCGTAACACACAGGTGTCACCATACCACACAGGTGTCACCATACCACAAAGGTGTCACCGTACAAACAGGTGTCACCATACCAAACAAGTGTCACCATACCACACAGGTGTCATACCACACAGGTGCCATCGTACCACACAGGTGCCATCGTACCACACAGGTGTCACCATACCACACAGGTGTCACCGTACCACACAGGTGTCACCATACCACACAGGTGTCACCATACCACACAGGTGTCACCATACCACACAGGTGTTACCATACCACACAGGTGTCACCATACCACACAGGTGTCATCGTACCACACAGGTGTCACCATACCACACAGGTATCACCATACCACACAGGTGTCACCGTACACACAGGTGTCACCGTACCACACAGGTGTCACCATACCACACAGGTGTCACCGTACCACACAGGTGTCACCTTACCACACAGGTGTCACCATACCACACAGGTGTCATCGTACCACACAAGTGTCACCATACCACACAGGTGTCACCATACCACACAGGTATCACCATACCACACAGGTGTCACCGTACTACACAGGTGTCACCATACCACACAGGTGTCACTATACCACACAGGTGTTACCATACCACACAGGTGTTACCATACCACACAGGTGTCACCATACCACACAGGTGTCACTATACCACACAGGTGTCATCATAACACACAGGTGTCACCGTACCACACAGGTGTCACCATACCAAACAGGTGTCACCGTACCAAACAGGTGTCACCGTACCACACAGGTGTCACCATACCACACAGGTGTCACCGTACACACAGGTGTCACTATACCAAACAGGTGTCACCATGTCACACAGGTGTCACCGTACCACACAGGTGTCACCTTACAACACAAATGTCACTGTACCACACAGGTGTCACCATACCACACAGGTGTCACCATACCACACAGGTGTCACCATACCACACAGGTGTCACCATACCACACAGGTGTCACCATACCGCACAGATGTCACCATACCACACAGGTGTCACCGTACACACAGGTGTCACTGTACCACACAGGTGTCACTATACCAAACAGGTGTCACCGTACCACACAGGTGTCATCATACCACACAGGTGTCACCATACCACACAGATGTCACTGTACCACACAGGTGTCACCGTACCACACTGCTGTCACCTTACCACACAGGTGTCACCGTACTACACAGGTGTCATCATATTTGGTGTATATCTTCATGTCAATAATATTTACATTTTTCTAAAGAAAACAAAACTCACTCATTTATCGAAAATTTTTGACTCATTGTTGGTCAAGAATACATAAATTCTGTCAGGTTTCGCCATTTTGTTGTGCCATTTCTAAAATGTATTTGTCCATAACATGCTATCACAATTGATTTTTGACTGGAGGAGCCAATGAAATCGCACCAAGGTATATAACATGCAAAACTATTACACAGGTGAATGTACTAGATAACAGGCTGATTATGTGACATATAGTGTGTTCGATACTGACCTCTTGTAGACTCCAAGGACAGGCTCCTTGGTGGGATGGAACACCTTGGGTGCCGGTTTAAACTTGTACAACATACGGTCCTGCATGAGTTCACGCAGTTTCTTTACCCACGTCTGTTTCACATCCAGATTGGAGCACTTTAGTATGATCCGGTAATCCGAGATCGGAGCCCGACCCGTCCACAGAGCGAACTTTGTCTCGTCCCCTTCTATGTGCTCCGTAATATTTATATCCGAAATCTGAGAAAAAATTGAAACAAAAAGGTGTCAAGTGTTCAGAACTGCTTGGCAAAGAAGAATCAGACTCTGAAAGGCTTAGCCATACCACGGGAATTTAATACTGATCTGATTTTGGTGCCACTGATTTGGATTTTTTTTTTTTTTTTTTTCTTCTAATTTCATTTTAAAAACTTTATCATTGCTACATTGTTCTCTAGCAATTTTTCTAGTGTCAATGCAACAAAAAATCACTGAGTGATATTTTTAACATCATCAACATTCATGCTAATTTTGGTTTTATTCTGCAAGATAGTGCCTGAGAAAATGTACCAATATATGACTGTCAAATTTTATTGATAAACAGAATTAAAATAACTCTAGCCACTTAAGAAAAGTCTTCACTTTTTTGTAAAACATTCTGTGTTATTTTGATAAGGTATGAGGAATAGAACCAACACCATGGTTAATACTTGGGTGAATATAGATCTCCTAAAGTCTTCAGCCGGATACCCGGAGGTATGTAGGGAAGCTGGGTCATAGTGATTAATATTAAATCAATTGGAGAAACTATACTTGGAAGCTAGCTGTTGTTGTTGTTGTTAACCCTGTTATGTTAATTTGTTTTTTTTTTTTTCCTTTTTATCATTCTAAATCAACAAAAGAACAATCTTCATAAAATATCTTTTAAATTTTTTTTCTGCTTATGACTACCAATCTACCTATTCTATTTTTCCTTTTTTTCTTTCTTTTACGTTTATGATTTCATCCTCTGTTACCTACCATTAATTTTCCTTCCATTATTCTGTCTGTTGTGATTTTTCGTTTGTATGTTTGCAGTCTTCCATTAGTATAAACATGCACATATATTTCACAACACACCATGAGTTTAAATATACATGTATTTTCATACCTACCATCAGTTTAAACTTGTACGTGTATTTCATACCTACCATTAGTTTAAACTTGTACCTGTATTTTCATACCTACCATCAGTTTAAACTTGTACATGTATTTCCTATCTACCATTAGTTTAAACTTGTACCTGTATTTTCATACCTACCATCAGTTTAAACATACCTGTATTTCCTATCTACCATTAGTTTAAACTTGTACATGTATTTTCATACCTACAATCAGTTTAAACTTGTACCTGTATTTTCATACCTATTATCAGTTTAAACTTGTACATGTATTTTCATACCTACAATCAGTTTAAACATACCTGTATTTTCATACCTACAATCAGTTTAAACTTGTACCTGTATTTTCATACCTACCATCAGTTTAAACTTGTACCTGTATTTTCATACCTACCATCAGTTTAAACTTGTACCTGTATTTTCATACCTACAATCAGTTTAAACTTGTACCTGTATTTTCATACCTACCATTAGTTTAAACTTGTACCTGTATTTTCATACCTACAATCAGTTTAAACTTGTACCTGTATTTTCATACCTACCATCAGTTTAAACTTGTACCTGTATTTCCTATCTACCATTAGTTTAAACTTGTACATGTATTTTCATACCTACCATCAGTTTAAACTTGTACCTGTATTTTCATACCTACCATCAGTTTAAACTTGTACCTGTATTTTCATACCTACAATCAGTTTAAACATACATGTATTTTCATACCTACCATTAGTTTAAACTTGTACCTGTATTTTCATACCTATTATCAGTTTAAACTTGTACATGTATTTCATACCTACCATTAGTTTAAACTTGTACCTGTATTTTCATACCTACAATCAGTTTAAACATACATGTATTTTCATACCTACCATCAGTTTAAACTTGTACCTGTATTTTCATACCTACAATCAGTTTAAACATACATGTATTTTCATACCTACCATCAGTTTAAACTTGTACATGTATTTGGCCTTCCCGTTGCTGTCCTTGACCTCTTTGGCGAAAATGAGGCACGCGTCGAACAGGAAGATATGTCGGTCCCGGCCCTTTTTGATGAGTTGTTTTGGTTCCCACACCATGAAGTTATCCTGGAGGACCACTTCCCCCAGGGCCTCTAAACTATCCTCCATCCCCTCCAACAAGGACAGGTGCATGGCGTCGTTAGCCTTCTTAGGTACACACGCCATTACCTCCAGACCATCCTGTGTGCCAAGGTCAACAAAGGTCAGGTCAACAAAGGTCATACTTCAACATGACAATAAGAAAACCGAGAGTTCAATTTTTTTCAAAAGTAGCTCTTCAGATATTTAAAATGTTATTTCCTTTCTTTCATTCCTGATTTCCCTAATTCCTCTTGTTTATTCCTCTTTTAATACCCAATAATTTCATTTCCCCTATTCTACTCTAGATTTCTATGGTGTTGCCTGGATTCCCCTCATTTGGCCTCTTTTTACTTATAATACCCCGGTGATGGTTTCTGACCCTGTATTTCCCCCCTTTGGGCCCCCTTACCTTGATTTCCCCTGTGTGGGCCTCACAGCATGACAAAAGGTCCTTAAGCAGAAGTTGGTATTTCGTGATCCTCTGGACTGGTTTGATGAGGTAAGATGCCAATGGTTCATTTAATTTGTGTTTCTGCTGACATTCCTGCAAAAATTAAGGGAAAAATATTCAAATTCTTTAATTTTCTATCTTTTTTAACCAGCATTATCCTTGCACTTTGCCTAAGTACATGGTACTTTATACCATCCCTGTAGTACATGTGAGAGTTACTTCCCTTAAGGACATATGGTACCTTATATTACATGTGAGAGTTACTTCCCTTAAGGACATATGGTACCTTATATTACATGTGAGAGTTACTTCCCTTAAGGACATATGGTACCTTATATTACATGTGAGAGTTACTTTCCTTAAGGACATATGGTATCTTATATTACATGTGAGAGTTACTTTCCCTTAAGGACATATGGTACCTTATATTACATGTGAGAGTTACTTCCCTTAAGGACATATGGTACCTTATATTGCATGTGAGAGTTACTTCCCTTAAGGACATATGGTACCTTATATTACATGTGAGAGTTACTTCCCTTAAGGACATATGGTACATTATATTACATGTGAGAGTTACTTCCCTTAAGGACATATGGTACCTTATATTACATGTGAGAGTTACTTCCCTTAAGGACATATGGTACCTTATATTACATGTGATAGTTACTTCTCTTAATGACATATGGTACCTTATATTACATGTGAGAGTTACTTCCCTTAAGGACATATGGTACCTTATATACCATTCCTTTAGTACATGTGAGAGTTACCTCCCATAAGGATGTACAATATGCTATATACATCATACCATTAATTTCATTTCTCTTTTATAGGATATATGGTACCATTCCTTCAGTACATGTAAAAGTTACCTCCCTTAAGAATATATGGAAGCTTAGCTTATCACAATTGTAAGTTTTTTGAGTTACATGTCTTTGAATAATAACCTAGAATTTGACAAAATACAGTTATCTCCTGAATAATTTGACCATTATATCTTTAAGATTTGTGCTGGAGTTACCTCCCTTAAGGATAATACCACCCTTAATGCTACCTGGTGCATATCACTTAACAAAATATTCTGGTAATTTGTGATAATTATCTCCCTTGGAATACATAACTTCTACTTTTATTATATCAACTATTCGAACAAGATTATCTAGCAATTATCTCCCTTAGATATTTGTGTTATGTTTCACATCAAACCTAAAATTGAAGTATAAATATTTCATCTGTCACCAAACATCCCATCCACTTCAGGAAAAAAGACACTTACCTCAAAAAATGTGCCAGCGTGTTCGACCAAGAGCTGGTTGGAATCCGGCTTATTCTTACAATATGTCACATATATTGAAAATTTAGCCGCCTGAAAATACAACAAATTCATCATCTCTATTTTTCAAATAAAAGGTTCAGTTTTGCTGCTCAGGGTGACAATTTTATGACATCATAATAGTAACAAAAGTCATGGCATTTACAGTCTGACGAATGCCAATTCTGCCTGGAAGATTGATACAGGGTAAGAGAGTTGCCACACGAAAATGAGTTCATCCTACCGCTAGTAATTCTGTTAAGTGAGTACATCCTACAGCGAGTAAATTCTGTTAAGTGAGTACATCCTACAGCGAGTAAATTCTGTTAAGTGAGTACATCCTACCGCTAGTAAATTCTGTTAAGTGAGTACTACAGCGAGTAAATTCTGTTAAGTGAGTACATCCTACAGCGAGTAAATTCTGTTAAGTGAGTACTACAGCGAGTAAATTCTGTTAAGTGAGTACATCCTACAGCGAGTAAATTCTGTTAAGTGAGTACATCCTACAGCTAGTAAATTCTGTTAAGTGAGTACATCCTACAGCTAGTAAATTCTGTTAAGTGAGTACATCCTACAGCGAGTAAATTCTGTTAAGTGAGTACATCCTACGGCAAGTAAATTCTGTTAAGTGAGTACATCCTACGGCGAGTAAATTCTGTTAAGTGAGTACTACAGCGAGTAAATTCTGTTAAGTGAGTACATCCTACGGCAAGTAAATTCTGTTAAGTGAGTACATCCTACAGCGAGTAAATTCTGTTAAGTGAGTACATCCTACGGCTAGTAAATTCTGTCAAATGGGTACATCCTACGGCTAGTAAATTCTGTTAAGTGGGTACATCCTACAGCGAGTAAATTCTGTTAAGTGAGTACATCCTACGGCAAGTAAATTCTGTTAAGTGAGTACATCCTACCGCTAGTAAATTCTGTTAAGTGAGTACATCCTACCGCTAGTAAATTCTGTTAAGTGGGTACATCCTACAGTGAGTAAATTCTGTTAAGTGAGTACATCCTACGGCAAGTAAATTCTGTTAAGTGAGTACATCCTACAGCGAGTAAATTCTGTTAAGTGAGTACATCCTACGGCTAGTAAATTCTGTTAAGTGAGTACATACTACAGTGAGTAAATTCTGTTAAGTGAGTACATCCTACCGCTAGTAAATTCTGTTAAGTGAGTACATCCTACAGCGAGTAAATTCTGTTAAGTGAGTACATCCTACGGCTAGTAAATTCTGTTAAGTGAGTACATCCTACAGCGAGTAAATTCTGTTAAGTGAGTACATCCTACAGCTAGTAAATTCTGTTAAGTGAGTACATCCTACGGCGAGTAAATTCTGTTAAGCGAGTACATCCTACGGCGAGTAAATTCTGTTAAGTGAGTACATCCTACCGCTAGTAAATTCTGTTAAGTGGGTACATCCTACCGCTAGTAAATTCTGTTAAGTGGGTACATCCTACAGCAAGTAAATTCTGTTAAGTGAGTACATCCTACAGTGAGTAAATTCTGTTAAGCGAGTACATCCTACAGCGAGTAAATTCTGATTTATCAGATGTAATTAAAGCTTGTTGACATATATGCATAGTAGCTTCATTGTCATCAAGCTAGTTCTCATTTTGACATTGGAACTTATATCAGAATTGACCTTTAATGGTACCTCATACCTATAGGCATGGCGGGTGTCATCAATGAAGACACTTGCTCTTTTGGAACATCTGGTCTGTACCTCCTTGTGCTATTTCCGGGGTCTCCACACATATCTTTATTTCTGTTCATATTTTGTTATTGTGTTATCAATGTTAATTCAGAATTAGATTTTTTTTTTTTTTTTTAACAAGACTTACCCAAGTAACAAAACAATGACCAACATCTTCAGGTATTGTCTCATATTTCTCCAGTTCCTTCAGAAAGATCCTGTCAACAAGATAAGAGAATTATCAAAATATCTTTTGTGCTAAAAATTTGACTGTACGTTTTTATATAACTATGGTTCTATGTAACCATGACAATGTACGGAATCAACATTTCATTGTAACCATGGCAACAAATGAAAACAAGTTTGTTACATTGTTTCTCACATGTGGTGTCTCATTATAAAGACAAACATCTTTGCGGGCGACCTACCTATTGTGGAAGTCGTGTATCTCCTCAATGTTACAGAAGATGACTTTGTACTTTCCCACAATTCCTAGCGGTACATTATTTGTGTTGATCATCATTTCATTCTGGTAGCACTGCAAAAACATCAACACAACAATATTGTACATCTTTAGATTTTACAGACTTTCAATTTCTGTTACTTTTTGGGGGGTTTACTGTGACAGCCCGAGTCATTCTGAGGAGAGGTAGCTTTGTAGTAGCTGGTGGATTCCTCACTGGAGGCCCATTTCATGCTGTCCATAGAAACTGTCCAAAAGTGTCCAGGGACACATCCATGACAATGCAGGATAGCCAGTATCCTCCTGAACAACACAAACCAACTAGAGCCCGAACAACACCAACCACCCCAACTAGAGCCCGAACAACACCAACCACCCCAACTAGAGCCCGAACAACACCAACCACCCCAACTAGAGCCCGAACAACACCAACCACCCCAACTAGAGCCCCAACAACACCAACCACCCCAACTAGAGCCCAAACAACACCAACCACCCCAACTAGAGCCCGAACAACAGGCCCCAACAACACCAACCACCCCAACTAGAGCCTGAACAACGCCAACCACCCCAACTAGAGCCCGAACAACATCAACCACCCCAACAAGAGCCCGAACAACGCCAACCACCCCAACTAGAGCCCGAACAACAGGCCAGAACAACGACAACCACACCAACTAGAGCCCAAAACTTTGGATATATACTGGAGGATGTAACACTTATCCAACCAATTGACCTAAAGCAGTTTCAATTACGTTCCTATTATATCCTTATATATTAATAACAATCATCAGAAATCTTCAAATTCATAACAAAATATTCATTTCCATTTTCTTAATTTAAATTTTTTTTTTTTCTTCACACCAGAATATTCAAATATTAATTTTCAAATATTTACAAAAAATTACAATTACTACATATTATTTTTCATCCAAGATAACAGGTTATCTTGTATCAAAATTGAAAATTCATCTTGTCAAAATGATACAGAGAATAATAGGTAAGATCCGTTTAAAACATTTAAGAAATTTGAAGATGAAATTTTAAATTTTCAATCAGAGAAACATACATTAAAGAGCTTTCTATGATTCTGTCAATGTCTGAGAATGAGATTCTCTGTGTGTACCAGTCTAACAATAGAAATCATCTCCGAACCACAATAATCCAGGGACTCACCTTTATACAAATCTCAAGATCCTTAACATAAGTCCTCTCAGTCTGTAGTAGTTCTGCCATTATAAACCTGGACAACAGTAAATCACACGTAAATTATTAAATATCATAGACAAAATATCAAATATCAAATATATGACTCACACATAAAATATTAATATAAAAAGATCAAATAAATCATCAAATATTCAAATGAAGTCTATAGCCAGTATGAGTGATTTGTCAGTTGAGAATAGATTTTTTTTAAAGCCCATTATAACCTCCAATCTAAATTACTGAAGTATTTTATTAATAATTCACCAAAACCAGCCACACAGGAATCTTTGTCAGCAAATCATACAACCTACAATATTTTGTTTTAAAACTTAATGAAGATTAAATCAGTATATACTATATATAGGGACTTACTCTCGTCTCCGTACCGAGGGTATTGAGGGATACTTACTCTCATCTCCGTGCCGAGGGTATTGAGGGGTACTTACTCTCGTCTCCGTGCCGAGGGTATTGAGGGGTACTAACTCTCGTCTCCGTGCCGAGGGTATTGAGGGGTTCTTACTCTCGTCTCCATGCCGAGGGTATTGAGGGGTACTAACTATCGTCTCCGTGCTGAGGGTATTGAAGGGTACTTACTTTCATCTCGTGCCGAGGGTATTGAGGGGTACTAACTCTCGTCTCCGTGCCGAGGGTATTGAGGGTTACTTACTCTCGTCTCCGTGCCGAGGGTATTGAGGGGTACTAACTTTTGTCTCCATGCCGAGGGTATTGAGGGGTACTTACTCTGGTCTCCGTGCTGAGGGTATTCAGGGGTACTAATTCTCGTCTCTGTGCTGAGGGTATTGAGGGGTACTAATTCTCGTCTCTGTGCCGAGGGTATTGAGGGGTACTTACTCTCAGTTTCTGTGCCGAGGGTATTGAAGGGTACTTACTCTCGTCTCCGCGCCGAGGGTATTGAGGGGTACTAACTCTCGTCTCTGTGCCGAGGGTATTGAGGGTTACTAACTCTCGTCTCTGTGCCGAGGGTATTGAGGGGTACTAACTCTCGTCTCCGTGCCGAGGGTATTGAGGGGTACTAACTCTCGTCTCCGTGCCGAGGGTATTGAGGGGTACTAACTCTCGTCTCCGTGCCGAGGGTATTGAGGGGTACTTACTCTCGTCTCCGTGCCGAGGGTATTGAGGGGTACTTACTCTCGTCTCCGTGCCGAGAGTATTGAGGGGTACTAACTCTCGTCTCTGTGCCGAGGGTATTGAGGGGTACTAACTCTCGTCTCCGTGTCGAGGGTATTGAGGGGTACTAACTCTTGTCTCCATGTCGAGGGTATTGAGGGGTAACTCACGTCTCGGTAATGAGGGTATTGAGGGGTACTAATTCTCGTCTCTGTGCCGAGGGTATTGAGGGGTACTTACTCTCGGTTTCTGTGCTGACGGTATTGAGGGGTACTTACTCTTGTCTCTGTACCGAGGGTATTGAGGGGTACTTACTCTCGGTTTCTGTGCCGAGGGTATTGAGGGGTACTTACTCTCAGTTTCTGTGCCGAGGATATTGAGGGGTACTTACTCTCGTCTCCGTGCCGAGGGTATTGAGGGGTACTTACTCTCAGTTTCTGTGCCGAGGGTATTGAGGGGTACTAACTCTCGTCTCCGTGTCGAGGGTATTGAGGGGTACTAACTCTTGTCTCCATGTCGAGGGTATTGAGGGGTAACTCACGTCTCGGTAATGAGGGTATTGAGGGGTACTAATTCTCGTCTCTGTGCCGAGGGTATTGAGGGGTACTTACTCTCGGTTTCTGTGCTGACGGTATTGAGGGGTACTTACTCTTGTCTCTGTACCGAGGGTATTGAGGGGTACTTACTCTCGGTTTCTGTGCCGAGGGTATTGAGGGGTACTTACTCTCAGTTTCTGTGCCGAGGATATTGAGGGGTACTTACTCTCGTCTCCGTGCCGAGGGTATTGAGGGGTACTTACTCTCAGTTTCTGTGCCGAGGGTATTGAGGGGTACTTACTCTCGGTTTCTGTGCTGACGGTATTGAGGGGTACTTACTCTCGTCTCCGCGCCAAGGGTATTGAGGGGTACTTACTCTCGTCTCTGTGCCGAGGGTATTGAGGGGTACTTACTCTCGGTTTCTGTGCCGAGGGTATTGAGGGGTACTTACTCTCAGTTTCTGTGCCGAGGGTATTGAGGGGTACTTACTCTCGTCTCCGCGCCGAGCGTCGTTTCTCCTCAGTAAGCTCCTTAGGAGTCTGGTGGAGCACCTTTTCCTCTATGGACGAATCACTATGTCTCTGTTCATCTTTCTCCTTCTGTTCTTCTTTCTGTTTTTACAGACATGAGTTTGTTAAATAATTTTCATAAAATTCAAAAATAAATCTATGTGAAGGATCTTCATGATCATTAGACTTGTGAATTGATGCCAGTACTGTTAAGCACATAATATCAAGTTTGGAGAACTGTCCTCACAATATAGCAGTTTATATTGCTGATTTTTAAAAAAAAAATTAAGGGAATAGCATTTAGCTCTTACATTTTTATCTCTTAAATATTGAGATATTTTAATCTACATTACATATTTTAAAGAATTACATGGAGCATGATTCTTTGTTAAAGCCATGTTACAATTTTGTGTTCCTACACACCTCTTCCTGGACTCCCAGAGTTGTCTCCAGTTTCTGTTTGTATTTGGTCATGCGTGTAGCGAAGTCTTCGTAGCGTTTGTCCACAGCGGCGCACCACTGCATAATACTGTTTGCATGTATGTTGCCCTTAGCAACGAACCCATTGGCAAGGGACAGCAGCAGTTTGACACTCTCTTTGGTTTCCTGTGTTAAACAGATTTGTCAAATGAATTGTGATCTGTGTTCAGACTGTGAACACCATTTCAGGTTCAGTATTTATTGCATGCTCTTTTCTACTGTATATCTAAAAGTACTGACTTTAAAACATAATTAATTTTCCTCTGGTTCGGTTGAAGACCAATACTGCTTTTCAGGTTAAAGGTCACCACAATGAAATAAGCGTCAAATTTGTCCCTATCAGCAAATTCTAAAGTCAGGTTAAAGGTCAACTTAACAGTTAGTTAAAGGTTAATCCAAAGTAAGGCTAAAGGTCAATCCGAAGTAAGGCTAAAGGTCAATCCAAAGTAAGGCTAAATGTCAACTCCACAGTACGTTTAAATATCAGCTTCACTTTGAGGTTAAAGGTCAAACCACAGTAATGTTAAATCTGCTCAATTAGGCGATAGGTCAGCCATACTTGGTCACATTCAAGGTCAGCTGTACTTGGTCACATTCAAGGTCAGCTGTACTTGGTCATATTCGAGGTCAGCTGTACTTAGTCACATTCAAGGTCAGCTTAACTTGGGTCACATTCAAGGTCGGCTGTACTTGGTCAAATCAAGGTCAGCTGTACTTGGTCACATTCAAGGTCAGCTTTACTTGGTCACATTCAAGGTCAGCTGTACTTGGTCACATTCAAGGTCAGCTTAACTTGGGTCACATTCAAGGTCGGCTGTACTTGGTCAAATCAAGGTCAGCTGTACTTGGTCACATTCAAGGTCAGCTTTACTTGGTCACATTCAAGGTCAGCTGTACTTGGTCACATTCAAGGTCAGCTGTACTTGGTCATATTCGAGGTCAGCTGTACTTAGTCACATTCAAGGTCAGCTTAACTTGGGTCACATTCAAGGTCGGCTGTACTTGGTCAAATCAAGGTCAGCTGTACTTGGTCACATTCAAGGTCAGCTTCACTTGGTCAAATCAAGGTCAGCTGTACTTGGTCACATTCAAGGTCAGCTATACTTGGTCACATTCAAGGTCAACACCATAATAATACTGAAGTAATACTACTATATGTGGGAGCTCATTACCTTAGCTCTATTTCTAAACTCGTAGTATTCCTTCAGCAGTGCCTCAGTCTCCCCTTGGTTGGCCCCAACCTGTGTATGTGTTGACAGGAAGGCCTCTCCAAAGTCTCTGATCCAATCCAGGGCCTATAACACAGTGTATCAAATAAAATACATGTATGTAATATTTAGGAAGTCCTAAATCTAAACCACAACCTACATTTCTATGGAATCTCTAACATTTCTATGGAATCTCTAACATTTCTATGGAATCTCCAACATTTCTATGGAATCTCCAACATTCTATGGAATCTGTGACTATAACAAGTCCCTGTTACGATCAACAGCCAGTACCACACATAGATCTTGTGAGTGAGTGATAGGCTAAAGAAGTTCTCTCATGTCAGTATCCTCTAATTGAGGATCAGATAAATCATTACAAAACAATTTATTAAGATCTATATGTCATCAAAAACAATATATGACATTTATTTCAATAGTGACATTGTAATAAAAGCTCTATCATTAAAATACGAAAGCTTACGTCATAAAAAGCCACGGAAATGGCGTTGTCCAAATCTACCAGAGAGTGCCACTTAACAAGATATTTCTGACACCATGAATTCCAAGTGTTCATTATTACACAAAACCATGAAAAAGACTATGAAATTACCAATGGAAATTTTACAATATATTGACCTAAACTGATTTTTTCATGATATATTAAGACCATAATTCATTCAACCAATGAAAAGGCTTGTTACTAACCTGCCTGGCGCTCTGTTCGAACAGGACATACTGATGACATTGCTCCAGTTTCCGTTTCTTCACCGTCCAGTATTCTATAACTACGTTCTCCTGTTGTAACAGCTGGTCCAAGGTTGCTATATGGTAACAAGAAATTGGTTGCTATGGTTACGAGAAATTGGTTGTTATGGTTACAAGAGATCGGTTATGGTTACAAGAGATCGGTTGCTATGGTTACAAGAAATTGGTTGTTATGGTTACAAGAGATCGGTTATGGTTACAAGAGATCGGTTGCTATGGTTACAAGAAATTGGTTGCTATGGTTACAAGAAATTGGGTGTTATTGTTACAAGAGATTGGTTATGGTTACAAGAGATCGGTTGCTATGGTTACAAGAGATTGGTTCCTAAGGTTACGGGAAATTGGTTGTTGTGATTACAAGAGATCGGATGCTATGGTTACAAGAAATAAACCATTTGAAAGAAATTTGAATTACCATTATAAATTGTATCCATATTCTCTAAATACACAAAACTTCTGTTAATTTGTTTGTCTGCCCTTATCTTTGTCATTATACACAGCTTCTTTGTGTTCTTAATTAGAAAGATCAACCTACTTAAACGCCTTAAATCACCCTACATCTTTTTGTTCTATTTTAAAATCTCAACATTCCTGACTATTAAGTGAATAAATAGAGGATATCTAACAGTGTCTTCAGTAATACCAAATATATTTCACGAGTGGGGCTAATATTTTGATATTTTTCACGAATATCAAAATATTAGCCACACGAGTGAAATATATTTAGTATTACTGAAGACACTGTAAGATATTCTGTTTATTACATTTTTTATCAACGAAAAACCTACCCTGTATGCTAACTAGGCCTACTGTGAAAGTTTGCATACAAAAAAAAGTAGTTTCCCCTGTCCAGGTGCTGACACATATGTCGGGCTTTCTGATTGGTCAATTATTGTGGTATTTTCTAATCATTAATTTGATTGGTCAAATCAGCAAAAGTGATATTTTTCACTAATGAAAGATATGATATTCTTCACTAGTGAAAAATATCACTTTTATAGAATGAATTATTTTTGATATTTCACTGGTAAAAATGTAATAAACTTTTTTCTTCTGTATTTTCACAGGCTGCATGAACGTCATTTACTCGGTTGGTTTCAATGACATTTACTCGGTTGGTTTCAACGTCATTAACTCGGTTGGTTTCAACATCATTAACTCGGTTGGTTTCAACGTCATTTACTCGGTTGGTTTCAACGTCATTAACTCGGTTGGTTTCAACGTCATTAATTCGGTTGGTTTCATCAAATTTGTTCCCTCACCTTTGACATGTTTTTCAGGGCTGCGGAACTTGAGCTGGGTCCCAAAAGTGTGAAGGTTCCTGTTGACGTATTTAAGGAAGCTTTCTGCTGTCCTTCTGGCCAATGTACACGCCTAGAATTATCACAGACATCAGTTATGAAATGAAGTATTGGCCACCTTCAATCAGTACATGTACATTGACAAAAGGCTGGTCTACTAATTTTAAAGATTTACAAATTCTGTTTCTTTCTCTCTGTTTTTCTGATATATTTATTTTCAAATTCTCAACCTCAGTATGACTCACTGAAATTCCTTGATTCTCCTGGAAATTCAATACTTTTAAGATGCTACCCTATTTTTACATAAACACAAAACATCCCAATTAATACCCCCACCCTCCCCCCTCTGAATGAATGCCCCCACCCCAGGGAGGGAAGCTACACTATAGACACTCATGCTACTGAATGTTACAATAATACCCCTGTCCTCAGAGGGATGGCCCCGCCCCAGGGGAAGCTTCTTTACAGATACTCATACTACTGAACATTACAATAATACCCCCACCCTCGGAGGAAATGCCCCCGCCCCGGGGGAAGCTTTTCTATAGATTCTCATACTACTAAACGTTACAATAATACCCCCACCCTCGGAGGAAATGCCCCCGCCCCCGGGGGAAGCTTCACCTTGAGAAAAGCCTCCTTCTGCTCGTTGTGTTTGTTTATGAGCTGGACCAGATAATTCGCCTTGTCTCCGGAGTTGGCACGTTCGGTGTTACACCAATCTTCATCACGTTTGTAGTCACGGTCCAGTGATTCGAGCACAGACCATACCTGTAATAACAACATAAGTATAGAGCAGGTGGAAACAGTAGATTTAAACAGTTCTTTAGAATTATTAATACCCAATAATCATATCCTTAGAACATATGGCCATACAACATGTGAGTTATCTCCCTTACACAGGTGTTCACAATTACCTGTTCAGCAGTCTTGTACCAGTTCATCGACGCCATGACGAGTTTGTACCGTTCCTCAGTATGGTACATCAGCTGTTGCCATGTGAACGTCACATTCTCGGCGATCGCCCGTACCAGGTCCGAGTTATAGTGACTCGCCTGAATCATACTTTCCGCTCGAGCAGTTACCTGAGCCATGCTAATGTTGGTTTTCTGGATAAAAATAAAATTTATTTTGAATTTTCATTCTTTATCATTGTTATATTTTGACATAAAAATTCTGACTTCATAGAAATTTATTCTAAAAATTGAAAATATGTCACTTCGCACCTAAAATTTTTTGAAAGCACTTTAGAAAATCTTCATCAGATTCATTTTTATAAACTTTCCCTGACAAAAATGCCTACTAGCAAATTTAACAGATACATATTGATTATACATATATTGAACATTACACTACAAATAATTTTTATATATATATTTCTATATATTTTTTTCGTCATACCCTCAGGAAAACATTTGGAGCCAGCTACGTAGTGTTACATGGACTCCGAAGAGGTGGGAACATTATATGTCACGGTGAGCTGTCTTACCTCGATAGCTAACATAAACTGGTCGTGTTCCTTGCGGAGTTGCTCAGCCTCGATTAGGGAGTTCGGACACATGAAACAGCTGATCAGCATCGACTTGCCGTTCTCAATCCAGTATATCACCTGGGTGAGAATTCACAGTTAAGTTTTTATTAACATATATACACAAACACACATCTTAACCTCATGATTATATATGGCATTTAGTTTAAATAAAGTTGGATACTTTTAAATGCTGCAAAACTTTAGGAGAGTGTAACATTCTATTCATCACATAACTCATATTAATGAAAATAGAAGGGAAAGCTCTCAAATGAATTTCTTTAAATAATTTATGACATCACAATAGTGTGATATACTATTGCATTCTCGTGTGATAAATATTTTCTCTAATTTTACAAATAGTGTTTCGGTATCATGGACAGTATTATATATAATTAACATACTGATCCAAAGAATGCAAATTTATATATTGAAATATCACTAAAGTTTACAGAGCTACTGGCTCAATCTGGCCTGAATTTTCTCTCAAGCCTACAGACTCAATCTGGCCTACATTATCTCTTAGGCCTACAGACTCAATCTGGCCTACATTATCTCTCAGGCCTACTGGCTCAATCTGACCTACATTTTCTCTCAGACCTACAGACTCAATCTGACCTACATTTTCTCTCAGGCCTACTGGCTCAATCTGGCCTACATTATCTCTTAGGCCTACAGACTCAATCTGACCTACATTTTCTCTCAGGCCTACTGGCTCAATCTGACCTACATTTTCTCTCAGGCCTACTGGCTCAATCTGACCTACATTTTCTCTCAGGCCTACTGGCTCAATCTGACCTACATTTTCTCTCAGGCCTACAGACTCAATCTGACCTACATTTTCTCTCAGGCCTTATACTGACTCAATCTGGCCTACATTTTCTCTCAGGCCTACTGGCTCAATCTGACCTACATTTTCTCTTAGGCCTACTGGCTCAATCTGACCTACATTTTCTCTCAGGCCTACTGGCTCAATCTGACCTACATTTTCTCTCAGGCCTACTGGCTCAATCTGACCTACATTTTCTCTCAGGCCTACTGCCTCTATCTGACCTACATTTTCTCTCAGGCCTACTGGCTCAATCTGACCTACATTTTCTCTCAGGCCTACTGGCTCAATCTGACCTACATTTTCTCTCAGGCCTACTGGCTCAATCTGACCTACATTTTCTCTTAGGCCTACTGGCTCAATCTGACCTACATTTTCTCTTCGGCCTACTGGCTCAATCTGACCTACATTTTCTCTTCGGCCTACTGGCTCAATCTGACCTACATTTTCTCTCAGGCCTACAGACTCAATCTGACCTACATTTTCTCTTAGGCCTACTGGCTCAATCTGGCCTACATTTTCTCTTAGGCCTACAGACTCAATCTGACCTACATTTTCTCTCAGGCCTACAGACTCAATCTGACCTACATTTTCTCTTAGGCCTACTGGCTCAATCTGACCTACATTTTCTCTCAGGCCTACAGACTCAATCTGACCTACATTTTCTCTCAGGCCTACAGACTCAATCTGACCTACATTTTCTCTCAGGCCTACAGACTCAATCTGACCTACATTTTCTCTCAGGCCTACTGGCTCAATCTGACCTACATTTTCTCTCAGGCCTACAGACTCAATCTGGCCTGCATTTTCTCTCAGGCCTACAGACTCAATCCGACCTACATTTTCTCTTAGGCCTACTGGCCCAATCCGACCTACATTTTCTCTTAGGCCTTATACTGACTCAATCTAGCCTAAATTTTCTCTCAAACCTTATACTGACTCAATCCGACCTACATTTTCTCTTAGGCCTTATACTGACTCAATCTGGCCTACATTTTCTCTCAAACCTTATACTGACTCAATCTGGCCTACATTTTCTCTCAAACCTTATACTGACTCAATCTGGCCTACATTTTCTCTCAAACCTTATACTGACTCAATCTGGCCTACATTTTCTCTCAAACCTTATACTGACTCAATCTGGCCTACATTTTCTCTCAAACCTTATACTGACTCAATCTGGCCTACATTTTCTCTCAAACCTTATACTGACTCAATCTGGCCTACATTTTCTCTCAAACCTTATACTGGCTCAAACTGGCCTACATTTTTTCTCACACCTACTCAGTCAATCTGACCTACATTTTCTCTTAGGCCTTATACTGACTCAATCTAGCCTAAATTTTCTCTCAGACTTATTGGCTCAATCTGACCTACATTTTCTCTCTGATCTTAAACTAGATCTCAAATTATATAGTCATATATTAAAGAACTATATTCATCCGTGGCAGATGGAAATATTCAATGTATTTGGTTAAAAATTTAGTAAATTATCAGTAGTAGTATCTTTATTATTTTTTTTTTACATTTCGGGCTTATAAATTCTCAGCGGACTCAAATTTTACATTTCAGGTCCATCAGATGGCAGGTAGCCTCACAATACTGACTTTGACCTAACAAGTCAATCAGATGGTAGATAGCCTCACGATACCTTACAAGCCAATCATTTTTTACAGTGCTGTCATACTGAAATATTTATACCCCCAGTCAGCAAAATCATATTAACCTGACTCAGTTTTAGATGTGACACACATGTACATTTCCCTCACTGAAGAATCAAACTCTTACCTGACGAGCCTCGATTTCAAAGTTACGGAGCTGGACGCACTGTTCCAATCGCTGTCGCTTGGTTTCAGCGATCGTCTCCAGGTCCATCTCGCGTTCATGAAGATACTCCAGTAGTGCTTGTATTCGTGATGAAGCATCGTACTGAGTGTCTGCCATTAGTTGTACTCCCGAGGTTTCAAACATCTTGAAGAATGAAAATAAGAAGATAAGCAGCATATTAACAGTAAGTTCATTTACAATGTATTTACAATGTATTATTAATGTATATTTACAACATATAATTAATGTATATTTACAATGTATTATTAATGTATATTAACAATGTATATTTACAATGTATTATCAATGTATATTTACAATGTATTATTAATGTATATTTACAATGTATTATCAATGTATATTTACAATGTATTTACAATGTATTATTAATGTATATTTACAATGTATTATTAATGTATATTTACAATGTATTATCAATGTATATTTACAATGTATTATCAATGTATATTTACAATGTATTATCAATGTATATTTACAATGTATTTACAATGTATTATTAAATAAATGTATATTTACAATGTATTATCAATGTATATTTACAATGTATTATTAATGTATATTTACAATGTATTATCAATGTATATTTACAATGTATTATCAATGTATATTTACAATGTATTTACAATGTATTATTAAATAAATGTATATTTACAATGTATTAGTAATGTATATTTACAATGTATTATTAATGTATATTTACAATGTATTATTAATGTAAATTTACAACGTAATATTAATGTATATTTGCAATGTATTATTAATGTATATTTACAATGTATTATCAATGTATATTTACAATGTATTATTAAATAAATGTATATTTACAATGTATTATCAATGTATATTTACAATGTATTATTAATGTATATTTACAATGTATTATCAATGTATATTTACAATGTATTATCAATGTATATTTACAATGTATTTACAATGTATTATTAAATAAATGTATATTTACAATGTATTAGTAATGTATATTTACAATGTATTATTAATGTATATTTACAATGTATTATTAATGTAAATTTACAACGTAATATTAATGTATATTTACAATGTGTTAATGTATTAATGTATATTTACAATGTATATTTACAATGTATTATTAATGTATATTTACAATGTATTATTAATGTATATTTACAATGTATTATTAATGTATATTTACAATGTATTATCAATGTATATTTACAATGTATTTACAATGTATTATTAAATAAATGTATATTTACAATGTATTATTAATGTATATTTACAATGCATTTACAATGCATTTACAATGTATTATTAATGTATATTTACAATGTATTGACAATGTATTTAATTCATCTGAAGATTCATGAATTATCATAGCTCTTATGCAGTAATTGGTTTCATAGACATAATCATTGTTTGCAATGCAAACATCAAAATTATATTTCATTGATTTCTAGACATAATCATTGTTTGCAACGCAAACATCAAAATTATATTTCATTGATTTCTATCACAATTTAAATCTAATCTATCAGGTGAAAGTCGACAGACTATATGTCAAACAGACAAAAACCTTTGTATTGTCTGGTTAGGAACAGTTCGGTCAGGATCATAGTCAAATTTTGTCAAATTTTAATTCAAGCATTTTAAAATGAGGGCTTCTATTAACAAATAGGGCAGAAGACACGAAATAAAAAAAAAAGAAAATTAAGGGAGATAATTCAAACCTGACACAGCTCCTGTCCTCTCTGCAGAACCTCGTAGGTACAGTTTTGCATGTGTAGTACACTCTCATTATGGAGTTGGAGAAGTTGTTCAGCCTTACTCCCATCAGACACCAACTCCTGATGCTGTAGCTCCTCCGCCCATAACTCCAACTGGGAGGACACCTAGTGGACACAAGGGCAGATAACTCATGTAATTACAGAGCAGAGAATCATGAAACAAATTAATCTGGCAGGTAGGAAGATGATCATGGTAACTGTTCATGGGATAACTCTGGAGGGGGCCATGGGGCCATTTGCCTTAATATTTTCCAAAATGGCCCACCAAAACTCACAATTTTTTTCAATTTTCTATGTTTTGGCCCATACGATTTCTGAAATCTTGTCAAAATGGCCCATGATTTTTGGGTCCAAGGTGAATCCTGCTGGTAAAACTTCTCAGCTCATTTCTTTGGTTTGCTGTGTTTATTAGTCTATCAACAGACCAGCTAGTCATTTTGAGGTGGGGGTCTCCTTGTAGTAGTTTGTGACTACCTCAAGGAAAGAACCTAAAAGGCCTGACACATGCCATCTAAAGCACTAGGCACATCTTCGCACTCTTACCTCTAAAGAATCTCTCTCAAACAACCGAAGTTGAAGACAAAGATCAAGTTTCATCTTTCGAGCAGCCCAGAGCTCTTCCAACTGTGTTCGACTCTCATTGAGCTGGTGTAGCACACCTGCAAAACATGTACACATATATTGATGACATCATCAATTTTGTACACTGATGATAATTTGCACTGTGGCAATGTATTTTGTAAAATCCCTGGAGCTAGAATACTGTAGAATTACCTGATTTGGAGAACTCATATTTTTGAGAATCATTTACATTTAGCAAATTATTGAGAAACAGGTACATTTACATTATACACATAGAAACAGTTGACTTATCAATTTTATTGTTAGAATAAGATTGCCATGAAAATATGAATGTTAACAGTATCCTCCCTCTTTCACCTCAACCGCAAACATACACATATACAGATGATGTCATGATAGTTTGTGTATATATATATGATATAATCTAGCCGCAAACATACACATATACCGATGATGTCATGATAGTTTGTGTATATATATATGATATAATCTAGCCACAAACATACACATATACAGATGATGTCATGATAGTTTGTGTATATATATATGATATAATCTAGCCACAAACATACACATATACAGATGATGTCATGATAGTTTGTGTATATATATATATGATATAATCTAGCCGCAAACATACACATATACAGATGATGTCATGATAGTTTGTGTATATATATATGATATAATCTAGCCACAAACATACACATATATAGATGATGTCATGATAGTTTGTGTATATATATATGATATAAACTAGCCACAAATATACACATATACAGATGATGTCATGATAGTTTGTGTGTATATATATATAGGAGTGGGAGGGGGAGGGGAAAGATATTAGAGGGGGGGAGGGGGGGGGAAGAGATGAGAAGGGGGGGGGGGGGGGGGGGGGGGGCTAAAAGATTTAAATTCTGGTGTATACCCTAACCACCCTACAGATACCTTCTCCTCCTTGTTATCTAAACATTTTCACAATTATCACTGTTTAACCTTCCAAACTAAACAATTGAACTACACTTTGTTGGCTCAGCAAACTTGTTTCTAACTTGTAATAACAATACGGTAGCCATGGTAAAGTGTGATGACTCAAAGCTAGCCCATTCTTTGTCAAGTTTCTTCATTAGCTGTTGTACTCGGCTGTTTATTGTAAAGTGTTACCTATTAGTTAAGGACAGAGAGAGTCCCTGTCAAGGAATTCTTTATCATAAGGTTCATGGCTGTGAGAGAGAGTACTCGACTGTTTATTAGTTTAGAACAGAGAGAGTCCCTGTCAAGGAATTCTTTATTATAAGGTTCATGGCTATGAGAGAGAGTACTCGACTGTTTATTAGTTTAGGACAGAGAGAGCCCCTGTCAAGGAATTCTTTATTATAAGGTTCATGACTGTGAGAGAGTACTCGACTGTTTATTGGTTTAGGACAGAGAGAGTTTCTGTCAAGGAATTCTTTATTATAAGGTTCATGGCTATGAGAGAGAGTATTCGACTGTTTATTAGTTTAGGACAGAGAGTCCCTGTCAAGGAATTCTTTATTATAAGGTTCATGGCTATGAGAGAGAGTACTCGACTGTTTATTGGTTTAGGACAGAGAGAGTCCCTGTCAAGGAATTCTTTATTATAAGGTTCATGGCTATGAGAGAGAGTACTCGACTGTTTATTAGTTTAGGACAGAGAGAGTCCCTGTCAAGGAATTCTTTATTATAAGGTTCATGGCTGTGAGAGAGTACTCGACTGTTTATTAGTTTAGGACAGAGAGAGTCCCTGTCAAGGAATTCTTTATTATAAGGTTCATGGCTATGAGAGAGTACTCGACTGTTTATTGGTTTAGGACAGAGAGAGTCCCTGTCAAGGAATTCTTTATTATAAGGTTCATGGCTATGAGAGAGAGTACTCGACTGTTTATTGGTTTAGGACAGAGAGAGTCCTCGTCTAGGAATTCTTTATTATAAGGTTCATGGCTATGAGAGAGAGTATTCGACTGTTTATTAGTTTAGGACAGAGAGTCCCTGTCAAGGAATTCTTTATTATAAGGTTCATGGCTATGAGAGAGAGTACTCGACTGTTTATTGGTTTAGGACAGAGAGAGTCCCTGTCAAGGAATTCTTTATTATAAGGTTCATGGCTATGAGAGAGAGTACTCGACTGTTTATTAGTTTAGGACAGAGAGAGTCCCTGTCAAGGAATTCTTTATTATAAGGTTCATGGCTGTGAGAGAGTACTCGACTGTTTATTAGTTTAGGACAGAGAGAGTCCCTGTCAAGGAATTCTTTATTATAAGGTTCATGGCTGTGAGAGAGAGTACTCGACTGTTTATTGGTTTAGGACAGAGAGAGTCCCTGTCAAGGAATTCTTTATTATAAGGTTCATGGCTATGAGAGAGAGTACTCGACTGTTTATTGGTTTAGGACAGAGAGAGTCCTCGTCTAGGAATTCTTTATTATAAGGTTCATGGCTATGAGAGAGAGTACTTGACTGTTTATTGGTTTAGGACAGAGAGAGTCCTCGTCTAGGAATTCTTTATCATAAGGTACATGGCTGTGAGAGAGAGTACTCGACTGTTTATTGGTTTAGGACAGACAGAGTCCCTGTCAAGGAATTCTTTATCTTAAGGTTCATGGCTATGAGAGAGTACTCGACTGTTTATTAGTTTAGGACAGAGAGAGTCCCTGTCAAGATATTCTTTATTATAAGGTTCATGGCTATGAGAGAGTACTCGACTGTTTATTAGTTTAGGACAGAGAGTCCCTGTCAAGGAATTCTTTATTATAAGGTTCATGGCTATGAGAGAGTACTCGACTGTTTATTAGTTTAGGACAGAGAGAGTCCTCGTCTAGGAATTCTTTATTATAAGGTTCATGGCTGTGAGAGAGTACTCGACTGTTTATTAGTTTAGGACAGAGAGAGTCCCTGTCAAGGAATTATTTATCATAAGGTTCATGGCTATGAGAGAGTACTCGACTGTTTATTGGTTTAGGACAGAGAGAGTCCCTGTCAAGGAGTTCTTTATTATAAGGTTCATGGCTATGAGAGAGTACTCGACTGTTTATTAGTTTAGGTCAGAGAGAGTCCCTATCAAGGAATTCTTTATCTTAAGGTTCATGGCTGTGAGAGAGTACTCGACTGTTTATCAGTTTAGGACAGAGAGAGTCCTCGTCTAGGAATTCTTTATTATAAGGTTCATGGCTGTGAGAGAGAGTACTCGACTGTTTATTAGTTTAGGACAGAGAGAGTCCCTGTCAAGGAATTCTTTATTATAAGGTTCATGGCTGTGAGAGAGAGTACTCGACTGTTTATTGGTTTAGGACAGAGAGAGCCCCTGTCAAGGAATTCTTTATCATAAGGTTCATGGCTGTGAAAGAGAGTACTCGACTGTTTATTGGCTTAGGACAGAGAGAGTTTCTGTCAAGGAATTCTTTATTATAAGGTTCATGACTGTGAGAGAGTACTCGACTGTTTATTGGTTTAGGACAGAGAGAGTCCCTGTCAAGGAATTCTTTATTATAAGGTTCATGGCTGTGAGAGAGAGTACTCGACTGTTTATTGGTTTAGGACAGAGAGAGTCCCTGTCAAGGAATTCTTTATTATAAGGTTCATGGCTGTGAGAGAGAGTACTCGACTGTTTATTGGTTTAGGACAGAGAGAGTCCTTGTCAAGGAATTCTTTATTATAAGGTTCATGGCTATGAGAGAGTACTCGACTGTTTATTGGTTTAGGACAGAGAGAGTCCTTGTCAAGGAATTCTTTATTATAAGGTTCATGGCTGTGAGAGAGTACTCGACTGTTTATCAGTTTAGGACAGAGAGAGTCCCTGTCAAGGAATTCTTTATCATAAGGTTCATGGCTATGAGAGAGTATTCGACTGTTTATTAGTTTAGGACAGAGAGAGTCCCTGTCAAGGAATTCTTTATTATAAGGTTCATGGCTATGAGAGAGTACTCGACTGTTTATTAGTTTAGGACAGAGAGAGTCCCTGTCAAGGAATTCTTTATTATAAGGTTCATGGCTATGAGAGAGTACTTGACTGTTTATCAGTTTAAGACAGAGAGAGTCCTCGTCTAGGAATTCTTTATTATAAGGTTCATGGCTGTGAGAGAGAGTACTCGACTGTTTATTGGTTTAGGACAGAGAGAGCCCCTGTCAAGGAATTCTTTATCATAAGGTTCATGGCTGTGAAAGAGAGTACTCGACTGTTTATTGGTTTAGGACAGAGAGAGTTTCTGTCAAGGAATTCTTTATTATAAGGTTCATGACTGTGAGAGAGTACTCGACTGTTTATTGGTTTAGGACAGAGAGAGTTTCTGTCAAGGAATTCTTTATTATAAGGTTCATGACTATGAGAGAGTACTCGACTGTTTATTGGTTTAGGACAGAGAGAGTCCCTGTCAAGGAATTCTTTATTATAAGGTTCATGGCTGTGAGAGAGAGTACTCGACTGTTTATTGGTTTAGGACAGAGAGAGTCCTTGTCAAGGAATTCTTTATTATAAGGTTCATGGCTATGAGAGAGTACTCGACTGTTTATTAGTTTAGGACAGAGAGAGTCCCTGTCAAGGAATTCTTTATTATAAGGTTCATGGCTATGAGAGAGTACTCGACTGTTTATTAGTTTAGGACAGAGAGAGTCCTTGTCAAGGAATTCTTTATTTTAAGGTTCATGGCTGTGAGAGAGTACTCGACTGTTTATCAGTTTAGGACAGAGAGAGCCCCTGTCAAGGAATTCTTTATCATAAGGTTCATGGCTATGAGAGAGTACTCGACTGTTTATTAGTTTAGGACAGAGAGAGTCCTCGTCTAGGAATTCTTTATTATAAGATTCATGGCTATGAGAGAGTACTCGACTGTTTATTGGTTTAGGACAGAGAGAGCCCCTGTCAAGGAATTCTTTATTATAAGGTTCATGGCTGTGAGAGAGTACTCAACTGTTTATTGGTTTAGGACAGAGAGAGTTTCTGTCAAGGAATTCTTTATTATAAGGTTCATGGCTATGAGAGAGTACTCGACTGATTATTAGTTTAGGACAGAGAGAGTCCCTGTCAAGGAATTCTTTATCTTAAGGTTCATGGCTATGAGAGAGAGTACTCGACTGTTTATTGGTTTAGGACAGATGTGGGCTGGAAAAGATGCTTGGATTAATGAGGTCAAAGATCAATATATAGGTCACAGTGTGACTGTGACCTACTTCTGGTAGGCAACAGATGATCATCCAATGATAAACCCACCCAAAATAGGAGATTCATGTTCTCCCTTTAAAAGCAACTAAGTGTACGTTTTTTTTCCAGTTGAAAAGGTACAAGAAAATTACCATCAATACGGTATGAAAATACAGATAAAAACTTTTAATTATAGATATTTTAGTGATATAATCTTCAAACTTTGTAAGTAAAATCATGCATCTTTTTTGAGATGTTGCCAACATTTAATTTAAAGTTGAGAAAATCCTATCACTGTTTGTCGGGAAATAAATTATCTTCAAACATTAATTGTTCTTTTAAAACCATTCTTTAATGATGTTCAACTCATCTTCTTAATTTCTGTAAGGAGATTTTCTGCATGTTATTGTGGCATAGTAATTGTAAATAACATAGGGCCGACATCCATGATGAGTAATCATACACAGAGCCCTAAAACTACACATTAACAATAAAACATTACCATATTTGATGTGGTGAGGCCCCATCACACATTAACAATAAAACATTACAGTATTTGATGTGGTGAGGCCCCTTCACACATTGACAATAAAACATTACCACATTTGATGAATTTGAGAACCATCACACATTAAAAATAAAACATTATCACATTTGATGAAGTTTGGCCCCATCACACATTAACAATGAAACATTACCGTATTTGATGTGGTGAGGCCCCATCACACATTAACAATGAAACATTACCGTATTTGATGTGGTGAGGCCCCTTCACACATTGACAATAAAACATTACCACATTTGATGAATTTGAGAACCATCACACATTAAAAATAAAACATTATCACATTTGATGAAGTTTGGCCCCATGACACAACAAAGAATCAGAATTTTAATACATTATTTTAGTTGTGATGAGAGAATCAGAGATTAAAGACACGATTTTGGTTGTGATGACAGAATCAGATTAAATACATTATTTTGGTTGTGATGAGGGAATCAGATTAAATACATTATTTCGGTTGTTATGACAGAATCAGATTAAATACATTATTTTGGTTGCGATGATCATGAGAGAATCAGAGATTAAAGACACTATTTTCGTTGTGATGCAAGAATCAGAATTTCAATACATTATTTTAGTTGTGATGAGAGAATCAGAGATTAAATACATTATTTTAGTTGTGATGACAGAATCAGATTAAGTACATTATTTGGGTTGTGATGAGAGAATCAGAGATTTAATACATTATTTTGGTTGTGATGAGAGAATCAGAGATTAAATACATTATTTTGGTTGTGATGACAGAATCAGATTAAATACATTATTTTGGTTGTTATGTGAGAATCAGAGATTAAATACATTATTTTGGTTGTTATGTGAGAATCGGAGATTAAATACATTATTTTGGTTGTTATGTGAGAATCAGAGATTAAATACATTATTTTGGTTGTTATGTGAGAATCAGATTAAATACATTATTTTAGTTGTGATGACAGAATCAGATTAAGTACATTATTTGGGTTGTGATGAGAGAATCAGAGATTAAATAAACTATTTTGGTTGTTATGACAGAATCAGATTAAATACATTATTTGGGTTGTGATGAGAGAATCAGATTAAATACATTATTTGGGTTGTGATGAGAGAATCAGAGATTAAATAAACTATTTTGGTTGTTATGACAGAATCAGATTAAATAAACTATTTTGGTTGTGATGAGAGAATCAGATTAAATACATTATTTTGGTTGTGATGAGAGAATCAGATTAAATACATTATTTGGGTTGTGATGACAGAATCAGATTAAATACATTATTTTGGTTGTTATGTGAGAATCAGAGATTAAATAAACTATTTTGGTTGTTATGACAGAATCAGATTAAATACATTATTTGGGTTGTGATGAGAGAATCAGATTAAATACATTATTTTGGTTGTTATGTGAGAATCAGAGATTAAATACATTACTTTGGTTGTGATGACAGAATCAGATTAAATACATTATTTGGGTTGTGATGAGAGAATCAGAGATTAAATACATTATTTTTGTTGTGATGACAGAATCAGATTAAATACATTATTTTGGTTGTAATGACAGAATCAGATTAAATACATTATTTTGGTTGTGATGACAGAATCAGATTAAATACATTATTTGGGTTGTGATGACAGAATCAGATTAAATACATTATTTTGGTTTTGATGACAGAATCAGAGATTTAATACATTATTTTAGTTGTGATGACAGAATCAGATTAAGTACATTATTTGGGTTGTGATGAGAGAATCAGAGATTAAATACATTATTTTGGTTGTTATGTGAGAATCAGAGATTAAATAAACTATTTTGGTTGTTATGTGAGAATCAGAGATTAAATACATTACTTTGGTTGTGATGACAGAATCAGATTAAATACATTATTTTGGTTGTTATGTGAGAATCAGAGATTAAATACATTATTTGGGTTGTTATGACAGAATCAGATTAAATATATTATTTTGGTTGTGATGAGAGAATCAGATTAAATACATTATTTTGGTTGTGATGAGAGAATCAGATTAAATACATTATTTTGGTTGTGATGACAGAATCAGATTAAATACATTATTTGGGTTGTTATGACAGAATCAGATTAAATACATTATTTTGGTTGTGATGAGAGAATCAGAGATTAAATACATTATATTGGCTGTTATGAGAGAATCAGATTAAATACATTATTTTGGTTGTTATGACAGAATCAGATTAAATACATTATTTGGGTTGTGATGAGAGAATCAGATTAAATACATTATTTTGGTTGTGATGACAGAATCAGATTAAATACATTATTTTGGTTGTTATGACAGAATCAGATTAAATACATTATTTTGGTTGTTATGAGAGAATCAGAGATTAAATACATTATTTTAGTTGTGATGAGAGAATCAGATTAAATACACTATTTTGGTTGTATGACAGAATCAGATTAAATACATTATTTTGGTTGTGATGAGAGAATCAGATTAAATACATTATTTTGGTTGTTATGACAGAATCAGATTAAATACATTATTTTGGTTGTGATGAGAGAATCAGATTAAATACATTATTTTGGCTGTTATGACAAAATCAGATTAAATACATTATTTGGGTTGTTATGACAAAATCAGATTAAATACATTATTTTGGTTGTTATGACAGAATCAGATTAAATACACTATTTTAGTTGTGAGGAGAGAATCGGAGATTAAATAAACTATTTTTGTTGTTATGACAGAATCAGATTAAATACATTATTTTGGTTGTTATGACAGAATCAGATTAAATACATTATTTTGGTTGTTATGAGAGAATCAGATTAAATACATTATTTTGGTTGTGATGAGAGAATCAGATTAAATACATTATTTTGGTTGTTATGACAGAATCAGATTAAATACATTATTTTGGTTGTTATGAGAGAATCAGAGATTAAATACATTATTTTAGTTGTGATGAGAGAATCAGATTAAATACACTATTTTGGTTGTATGACAGAATCAGATTAAATACATTATTTTGGTTGTGATGAGAGAATCAGATTAAATACATTATTTTGGTTGTTATGACAGAATCAGATTAAATACATTATTTTGGTTGTGATGAGAGAATCAGATTAAATACATTATTTTGGTTGTTATGACAGAATCAGATTAAATACACTATTTTAGTTGTGAGGAGAGAATCGGAGATTAAATAAACTATTTTTGTTGTTATGACAGAATCAGATTAAATACATTATTTTGGTTGTGATGAGAGAATCAGATTAAATACATTATTTTGGTTGTGATGACAGAATCAGATTAAATACATTATTTTGGTTGTGATGAGAGAATCAGATTAAATACATTATTTTAGTTGTGATGACAGAATCAGATTAAATACATTATTTGGGTTGTGATGAGAGAATCAGAGATTAAATATGATACAAACATCAGAAGGGAAAGTGTAATTACAAACAATAATCATGTGGTGTATATTTCTAACAATTACACAGGTGGGTTGAGCGATATTGTTCGGGTGTAATAAATCGTTTTTCAGCCTAAATAAATATTTCTGACAGCCCTAACGTACAGGTGGTTTCTAGACTGGTGATGTTTTGGGCCGATATCAAGATTTAATAGACTGGAGTGATAAGGCATGTTGTCCACATTAACAGTGTTAAACTCCTATAGGGAGCCACACCGTACCACTGGCTTTGTAGTTAGATAAAGTCTCGATACTCATCTCCACTTCTCAATTCTTCATCTAATTAACACAGGAGATAACTTTTACAGTGAAAAAAATATAGAATAAAAATTCATGAATAATATACCCCTAATTCCTAATAAAATGAATTTGTGCATGGGATCATAGGATATATTAAACATACATTCACACACAAAACAATTACTAAAAAGTTGGTGTATGAAAAATAAAACTCTTTGAAAACAACTAATTTCAAATTTATTTAATAATAGAAAAGAAATTTAATTTTTTTTAATTTTTTCTTTAATTAAGCAAGGAAGATATACATTGAATTTTTGCTGTGCAGATACCAAAGACAAAGGGGAGGGACACCAGGACAAAGGGGAAGGACACCAGGACAAAGGGGAGGGACATCAGGGTGAAGGGGAGGGACATCGAGACAAAGGGGAGGAACATCGGGACAAAGGAGAGGAACATCGGGACAAAGGGGAGGAACATCGGGACAAAGTGGAGGGACATCAGGGTGAAGGGGAGGGACACCAGGACAAAGGGGAGGGACACCAGGACAAAAGGGAGGGACACCAGGACAAACGGGAGGGACACCAGGACAAAGGGGAGGGACACCAGGACAAAAGGGAGGGACATCAGGGTGAAGGGGAGGGACATCGACACAAAGGGGAGGAACATCAGGACAAAGGGGAGGGACACCAGGACAAAAGGGGAGGAACATCAGGACAAAGGAGAGGGACACCAGGACAAAGGGGGAGGAACATCAGGACAAAGGGGAAGGACACCAGGGTGAAGGGGACGGACACCAGGACAAAGGGGAGGGACATCAGGGTGAAGGGGAGGGACATCGAGACAAAGGGGAGGAACATCGGGACAAAGGGTGGGACACCAGGACAAAAGGGAGGGACATCAGGACAAAGGGGAGGGACACCAGCACAAAGGGGAGGGACACCAGGACAAAGGGGAAGGACACCAGGACAAAGGGGAGGGACACCGGGACAAAGGGGGAGGGACACCAGGACAAAGGGGAATGACACCAGGACAAAGGGGAAGGACACCAGGACAAAGGGGAAGGACACCAGGACAAAGGGGAGGGACACCAGGACAAAGGGGAGGGACATCAGGACAAAAGGGAGGGACATCAGGGTGAAGGGGAGGGACATCGAGACAAAGGGGAGGAACATCGGGACAAAGGGGAGGGACACCAGGACAAAAGGGGAGGAACATCAGGACAAAGGGGACGGACACCAGGACAAAGGGGGAGGAACATCAGGACAAAGGGGACGGACACCAGGACAAAGGGGGAGGAACACAAGGACAAAAGGGAGGGACATCAGGGTGAAGGGGAGGGACATCGAGACAAAGGGGAGGAACATCGGGACAAAGGGTGGGACACCAGGACAAAAGGGAGGGACATCAGGACAAAGGGGAGGGACATCAGGACAAAGGGGAGGGACACTAGAACAAAGGGGAGGGACACCAGGACAAAGGGGGAGGGACACTAGAACAAAGGGGAGGGACACCAGGACAAAGGGGAGAGACATCAGGGTGAAGGGGAGGGACATCGGAACAAAGGGGAAGGACATCAGGACAAAGGGGAGGGACACCAGGACAAAGGGGAAGGACACCAGGACAAAGGGGAGGGACACCAGGACAAAGGGGAGGGACACCAGGACAAAGGGGAAGGACACCAGGACAAAGGGGAGGGACATCAGGATGAAGGGGAGGGACACCAGGACAAAGGGGAAGGACACCAGGACAAAGGGGAGGGACATCAGGACAAAGGGGAGGGACACCAGGACAAAGGGGAGGGACATCGGGACAAAGGGGAGGGACATCAGGGTGAAGGGGAAGGACATCAGGAAAAAGTGGAGGGACATCAGGACAAAGGGGAGGGACACCACGACAAAGGGGAGGGACACCAGGACAAAGGGGAAGGACACCAGGACAAAGTGGAGGGACATCAGGATGAAGGGGAGGGACACCAGGACAAAGGGGAAGGACACCAGGACAAAGGGGAGGGACATCAGGGTGAAGGGGAGGGACATCGAGACAAACGGGAGGGACACCACGACAAAGGGGAGGGACACCAGGACAAAGGGGAAGGACACCAGGACAAAGTGGAGGGACATCAGGACAAAGGGGAGGAACATCAGGACAAAGGGGAGGGACACCAGGACAAAGGGGAGGAACATCGAGACAAAGGAGAGGAACATCGGGACAAAGGGGAGGGACACCAGGACAAAGGGGAGGGACACCACGACAAAGGGGAGGGACACCAGGACAAAGGGGAAGGACACCAGGACAAAGTGGAGGGACATCAGGAGAAAGGGGAGGGACACCAGGACAAAAGGGAGGGACATCAGGGTGAAGGGGAGGGACATCGACACAAAGGGGAGGAACATCAGGACAAAGGGGAGGGACACCAGGACAAAAGGGGAGGAACATCAGGACAAAGGAGAGGGACACCAGGACAAAGGGGGAGGAACATCAGGACAAAGGGGAAGGACACCAGGGTGAAGGGGACGGACACCAGGACAAAGGGGAGGGACATCAGGGTGAAGGGGAGGGACATCGAGACAAAGGGGAGGAACATCCGGACAAAGGGTGGGACACCAGGACAAAAGGGAGGGACATCAGGACAAAGGGGAGGGACACCAGCACAAAGGTGAGGGACACCAGGACAAAGGGGAAGAACACCAGGACAAAGGGGAGGGACACCGGGACAAAGGGGGAGGGACACCAGGACAAAGGGGAATGACACCAGGACAAAGGGGAATGACACCAGGACAAAGGGGAAGGACACCAGGACAAAGGGGAGGGACACCAGGACAAAGGGGAGGGACATCAGGACAAAAGGGAGGGACATCAGGGTGAAGGGGAGGGACATCGAGACAAAGGGGAGGAACATCAGGACAAAGGGGACGGACACCAGGACAAAGGGGGAGGGACACCAGGACAAAAGGGAGGGACATCAGGGTGAAGGGGAGGGACATCGAGACAAAGGGGAGGAACATCGGGACAAAGGGTGGGACACCAGGACAAAAGGGAGGGACATCAGGACAAAGGGGAGGGACATCAGGACAAAGGGGAGGGACATCAGGACAAAGGGGAGGGACACTAGAACAAAGGGGAGGGACACCAGGACAAAGGGGGAGGGACACTAGAACAAAGGGGAGGGACACCAGGACAAAGGGGAGGGACATCAGGGTGAAGGGGAGGGACATCGGAACAAAGGGGAAGGACATCAGGACAAAGGGGAGGGACACCAGGACAAAGGGGAAGGACACCAGGACAAAGGGGAGGGACACCAGGACAAAGGGGAGGGACACCAGGACAAAGGGGAAGGACACCAGGACAAAGGGGAGGGACACCAGGACAAAGGGGAGGGACACCAGGACAAAGGGGAAGGACACCAGGACAAAGGGGAGGGACATCGGGACAAAGGGGAGGGACACCAGGACAAAGGGGAGGGACACCAGGACATCAGGGTGAAGGGGAGGGACATCGGAACAAAGGGGAGGGACATCAGGACAAAGGGGAGGGACATCAGGACAAAGGGGAGGGACACCAGGACATCAGGGTGAAGGGGAGGGACATCGGAACAAAGGGGAGGGACATCAGGACAAAGGGGAGGGACATCAGGACAAAGGGGAGGGACACCAGGACAAAGGGGAAGGACACCAGGACAAAGGGGAGGGACATCAGGGTGAAGGGGAGGGACATCGAGACAAAGGGGAGGGACACCAGGACAAAGGGGAAGGACACCAGGACAAAGGGGAGGGACATCAGGGTGAAGGGGAGGGACATCGAGACAAAGGGGAGGAACACCAGGACAAAGGGGAAGGACACCAGGACAAAGGGGAGGGACACCAGGACAAAGGGGAGGGACACCAGGACAAAGGGGAGGGACACCAGGACAAGGGGGAGGGACACCAGGACAAAGGGGAGGGACACCAGGACAAAGGGGAGGGACACCAGGACAAGGGGGAGGGACACCAGGACAAAGGGGAGGGACACCAGGACAAAGGGGAAGGACACCAGGACAAAGGGGAAGGACACCAGGACAAAGGGGAAGGACACCAGGACAAAGGGGAAGGACACCAGGACAAAGGGGAGGGACACCAGGACAAAGGGGAAGGACACCAGGACAAAGGGGAGGGACACCAGGACAAAGGGGAGGGACACCAGGACAAAGGGGAAGGACACCAGGACAAAGGGGAGGGACATCAGGGTGAAGGGGAGGGACATCGGGTGAAGGACATCAGGACAAAGGGGAGGGACACCAGGGTGAAGGGGAGTAAGGCAGATGGACAAAGGGGAGGAGCACAAGGACAAAGGGGAAGGGTTCAAGGACAAAGGGGAAGGGTTCAAGGACAAAGGGGAAGGGCATTGATGAAATGGCAGGATACAGGCATGATGCCTACCAATTGATGTTAACATTGCTGTACAGAAAATATAATGTCCTACTCACCCTCAATGTGACTGTAATCAGCGTTCTGATTGACTTTGTCTGGCTCCGGACTGAATACCCTGCGGAATAAATACACAATCAAGTCAATGAGCTGTAACAGTTTAATCCACAGGAAAATACTAACAACGGCCACCATGCGGCCAATCCGCACCACGATGGACAGCACCAGAAGCACAAAACTCAGCACAGTCATCACGTATATACTTAACGAACGGTCCGGCATGTTATCAAAAAGTTTGGATCGTTGTTGGGACAGATTACGCGATGTGTTGGAGCAGGTAGATAGCGGCCTTGACCTTCGATGGGCCCTCGTTCTGATATTCGTCCTCGTTTGTCGAAGTAATTCCATGTTGGTCGCTTCTTCTAAACTCACAATAAAATTCCAGCTTTTCACCAGTTTTATCAATAGTATTTCCTTTGTTTCTGATGGAATTTAAATAAATCCACAAAGTCTTCTATATCAAATATGACACTTACATCACAAATACGATTCTATCTCAAGATAGATGTCACTGTTGTAAAAATATCACATCACTCAAACTGTCAAAAATTGGAATGTTAAAGTTGAAATCATCATCAGAACAATTAATCTAGATACTGGGTTTTATTGAAATTTTTGAAATTCTATAAAATTTCTAGTTGGCATTTATCAACTGCATCTTCCCTCAATTGTATCTTAAACCTGTCAAATTCAAGATTACGTTTGCACTGGTCTGAATCGAAGATTTGAATTAGTCTGACCTACTATCTGTGTTGATGTCCGATTTCAGGGATACAAAATTCTTTCAATCCCTTCAGTTTGGAATGTTGGACTTGTTGGATTTGGCCAAATATTATTCCCAAAACAAGCAAATTAACAGTAGAAAAATAATCCATTGTATATGCGCTTGTAAAATCTCTTATGTATCATATGTATCGTTGCTGATATTTCCCGGATGAAGAATTACAATTCACCGGATCACACACAACGCCTGGAATTAAACTCGAAACAGACTTCATGAAAATCTGGTTGATTGTCCATTTGTTTTAACTCTTACTGATAAAAAGAAAACCAGCACATAAACTCCAAAAACTTCCTTGATGAAGATGTAGAATAGTTTGTTTTTTTCTCCAGAATTTGAGTGCACATGCTTTTCAATATATACAAATACACAGTGTGCCGTAGTAAATTACCACAGATAACTAGCGCTGAAACACTTGGCTCGGATCCTGTGTTATTACATAACCTCCAAACACACGAGTCACATTGTTCAAATAACTCAGTTTGTGACCAACATCTGTTCGGCCTGATATCAACAAGTCCTACTTAATTGTGAAACCTACATCATCAATCAAAAGTCCACGAAATGGACATCTTGTGTTCATCGCCAGCGATTAAAGCAGACGAAATCCGACGTATAGTAATTGTCAGTATCATAATCAATTAAAAGCTTAAAGTATAATTAACGTACTCATAATCACCAGTCAAAATAAATGACACATGAAATTGACATCTTAGTATATTTCACCAGGTGAAGTCACAGGCAGATGAAAGAAATTAACATAACTCATCATCACCAGTCAAAAGATGCATGAAATTGACATCTCATATTTCACAAGGTGAAAGTTGTTAAACTAAAGAAACTAACTGATACAGATGGTTAATTTCTGTATAAAGTAATTGAATTCACGGTTCAATAAACATGGGTCATTAGACTTCTGGAAAACACCAGATCATCTTAATTGAAGTCATGCAATAATTTACATCAACTATAATGTCACTTTAGATTCTACAGTAATGATCTATGTAAATGTCTACAATTAAACTCCCTCACAGTACAGGCACAGACAGTATATGTATCTATACTTTCTGTTTATCCCTTGAACACTAAACAGGATGTATGTATACACAAGCCATTTACACATAAACTGTATAAAAAAATTTAGTTTACTAAGCAACGAAAATACATCCACCCAAAAGTGGGCAATCTTGTTTTCTATAAAACTTATGTGTCACTTTAACCAATAATGGCTTATTTCAAACACTTTCAATTTCCATTTTCCGCTCATAAATCTTATGAAATGAATTTTTAATTTGTAAATAACTTGTCCCGATGAGAATTCTGACCTGCACACTTCATGTTAATATAAGTACAGTGGGGAATGACTAAGAGAGCCCTTGGATGAAATTCAATCTTCCGAAACATAGAAAAGAAATTAAATTCTTCTAACAGTGTATTTGAAACTGTGTTACGTAACACATGGCATTGATACTGATAATATAAATTTCTGTCAAATCATATCGGAATTTTTGTTTCTTTAAACTGCATTCATGTATAAACCCTATATGCACCAAGTCCAGATTTTTATCAGTCAAACCCACAATGTATTCATACACGAGCTGCCGTCTGCATATCAATCATATGTTTTCATTGAATTTTTCGCTGGTCTACGTTTATCGGTAAACATCGCAAAACTGTTTCCAAGACTTATCTTTTATATTTTACATCGCCTGTCAATGAATCCAGATTTTCCCTGATAATTTCACCAACCAGATCAAAATATATGAGTGTTAACTGGACATTTTTTATGGGTTCTTCAAACATCAGTTATTCCAGGGACAACTCGGCTTCCAAAGCTTCACCAGTACATGTACAGACTTATACATAAACTGGCTACAATCCGCTATTAATTCTGTTAACAGCAATGAACATCATTTCTTAGTATCTATTTGATAGCTAGCATCATTGTATGTCCGGTTAATATATACACAACAACTTGAAACGTTGTTTAGTTCACATTTCCAACTGTCGATGAATTAAATACAAACACATTAATAAAATACTGTTATAAATTGTGTATTTTTTTCCAATTTTCAATTACTGTCAGTTTCCATTAGAATTTGTCCGATCTGTCAGAATCCATTTCACATTGTTGTTGCCGGCTGCATTCTCTTCCCTATTATTCAATTGAATAACTCAAATTTAAATACCTATTAAATTTCAAACTGATGCTAATTTCATCAACTGAATTTGAGAGTGAAGTTAAAATCAAACTTTTAGTGTTCCTTTTTTATGCCGCACACACAAAGTATGAAATTCCCTGTAAATATCACATATTTCTCGGTCACAGATCACCGTCTGTCAGGCAGACATCAATATCATCGCTGGATCCAACAACTCCTGCCACACGGCTGTGTGATCATTTCTAATAGGATTATAATCTGAATGAAAATGAGGTCGGAGAAAAACGTAGTCCCATATTGATCCTGGATACCTGGCAGGTGAGAATATGAATCTGACATCAAATTGACTTCTTTCCACATCAGTGATTGATACTTGTACCAAAAAAATTATTTTCGATTAAAAATGAAGCTACCGACAGAAACTTTATGATGTTAACTTTTTGCCAATAAAAATTTACAACTTTCATCAACAGAATTTCAGTCAGGGTTACTTCAACTGTTAATGAGATACTGAACACATAAAGGTGACATATTTATGACCAACCAACAGGCACCCCCCCTGCAGTGCTTTAGACTAGTCTACTCCAAATATCTGGATGATTCCATTTTAAAAATGGAGAAAGTACAGGATCCATAAAAATTGTTATTTGAGTCAATTTTTCTATAATATGGCTTGAAAATAAGGCATTGCTCCTCGATTCAGGTATTGATATTGATAATTATATTTTTTTTTGGGGGGGGGGGGGGGGGGGATGGATGTCAACAAAATCTGGGATTAAAACAATTTGTAATCATATATAACGATCCATATCTACTGTTAATAAATGCAATATTATTGTGTTCATAAATCTAGAACAGCTTAATCTTGAACAGCTATCAAACACTTTACTATATAGTATAAAGGACAGTTTACTAACACTGGAGTAAATATTTTCGTCACAGTGATGAAGTTCTGGTGTATCGCTGGTATAGACTCTGATAATGACGGTGAAAATACATGTGACATTCCAAAAGTTGATCAACAAGAATCCCCGGACCTAACAAAAGACCAGCTGTGTTTCTCACTGAAGAATGCCGAAATATAACAGATGAAATGGACACTGATACAGACATCAGCTGATGTTCATTACAAGTCAATTTCCTAACAGATGTTTATACACAGACTCCAGAAGTCAATTTCTCCTGTCAGATAATATTGATGTTTATTTACATGTATTCCAAAATGGGCTTGTTCCTTCAGGAATAAGCAGAATCCAAAACAAGATACAAGTTTCACAATGATGTATTAAGTTATTTCTGCAATGATGTAATAATTTATATCTGCAATGATGTAAAAACTTATATCCAACAGTGTCGCACGTTCACATTTTAGCACAACATTAAGTGTAAATCTTAACTAGACACAATCTTCCATCAAACTTTCTTCCAACAGTAGAAACTCAAGCTGTGTGTACAGAAACACAACCACTAATTCATAATTAACAAAAACAGCAGCGTTTTGGAAGTTTAACTACAGCAGGTTCAATCCAAATTACTTTCCTCTTCCACACGAAAATGAATCTGGTCTGTAAGTTAAAATCAATCCCAGTTAGAGAGCTCCATTCTTTACGTACACTAAGCTCATTTCACCCTGGTCCGCCTACTAAGTACGGTATAATAGAATACACAATGCCGGAATGTTTGTAAGAAGAAAATCCTGTTTACACCATGTATATAGCTGTGCATTACAGTAGCACAATTTGCTTAATGATCACGAGGTTTTATACTTTTACACATGAAACCTGTCTACCTGTAAAACAGTCTACCTACAGGGCAGGCACAGGCTAAAACTATTCTCATTGGTAACATCACAAAACATCAAATGATATATGCTCGCGGGACCTTTATGCCTTTTGGTCATCTTTAACCATCTTTGAATATCTAATTTGGTCATGTGACCAAAGGTAAGTATCTAAGGTTGTTCCTAATAAACTTTTGGGTCCTGATTGATTCTCCGATGAATCTAGGTCACTGAAACACTTGTACAATATGAGAAGCAGGTGAGTTGAATCAAAATAAATATGCTAAGAATGTGCACATACAAAAAATCTGTCTCCCAAAAACACTTAAGCAAACATCTATTTCGCCAAACTACAAACAAATATTGAAGACTTTTCTTGTTTCAGTACATTTAAGCAAACGTGAAATTGTTGATTATGAACATCCCATCAACGCTGGAAGAAAAATTGATCAGATGTCCTGTGACGACTGAGTATCGTGTTACTATAAATATCCCAATCAATGTTGTACAGAATAACAAGCATCCGTGTAACAGTGATTAACACTGATCAGTCAAGACATGACAAACAAATATTGATGAAATATTTCTTCGGATTCAGCATATTTTTCCTTCCACAGTTCCCGACTCACCTCGAAGGCTACAGACAAACAATGTGCAGATACATAAATAATTACAACACATTAATATTCCAACTGGATCCCAAGCTCCATATAAACAGCAGAAATAAAATCAGAAGATCCAAAGCTTGTCGGTGCAATAAACAGTCTCAAACAACCCTATATTATAACATGGTGGTTGTTAGCTCGTCTTCCTGTAATAGGTAGTCCCATAGGAAAACCTGATCCTAGTATAGATCTGTGTATATATCAGTCCAGTGGGGAAAGCCGTCCGAAAACACACAATCAATACACATACCACGCTTACTGCTGCAACACAATTCTACACTATTGGCAGAATTTGATAAAAGTTTCCAACAAATTCTGTGAATCTGTCAATTTATGTTTTCTACACGAGTCAAAGAAATAAATATTGATAGATTTCTTCCAGAGTTGTTGGTACTTCCAAATTGTTTTCCCCCAAAATACGACAATTCCACAAATCTTTCTTAAAAGGGTCAGCAATATTAATATTTCAGTCAATTTGTCAAAATGGTTACAGGATTATTATTCAGATGTAAAGTAGTTAAATAAATATTTTTCTAAATTGTCATAACTTTGCCGCAAAGCTGCCTCATGCTAACACACATCAATACTGAATTCTGTCCAGTTCATTAGAAACTGTTTATATGAAGTTTATGTGAAATTTCACAATTACGTTTATAAATAACTTCACAATCAGTTCCACTTGTATATAACCTAAGTCATCTTACAATTCCAGCTTGGCTGTGATCATTGTGATAATTCATACATCCAAACGTACAGGGAGCGTTGTAAATTATCTAAGGTACTTCCATCAATCCGTTATTTTTTACAGTGAAAGAAAACACAGAGAAATATTTCTCGTAATTCCATCAATGTTTATCAGTTCCATGTGTTGTGATGCTGTTAGATTTTGGCTATACTTATCACTCATGTGGATGGTTAGAAATATATTCACACCGAGCCACACACACGGACCAGGGAAATCACATGTAACTCGTGCAGTAGTCGTGTGTTCACACACTGCACCTGGTAACGCTGAGTGGGAGAGTCAAGAAATAACACATTATCTCAGGGCGGTGTATATAACAGAGAAAGTTAGTCAGCACTTCTGACAGACAGTGGCTTGGTGTCTGTACAGAGTTATCTACCCTGATGTTCCCCCGGACCAAACGACTGGGGAACGGACCTCAGGCTGTACAGAGTTATCTACCCTGATGTTCCCCCCGGACCAAACGACTGGGGACGGACCTCAGGGTGGTGTATATAACAGAGAAAGTTAGTCAGCACTTCTGACAGACAGTGGCTTGGTGTCTGTACAGAGTTATCTACCCTGATGTTACCCCGGACCAAACGACTGGGGACGGACCTCAGGGTGGTGTATAAAGTTAGTCAGCACTTCAGACAGACAGTGGCTTGGTGTCTGTACAGAGTTATCTACCCTGATGTTACCCCGGACCAAACGACTGGGGACGGACCTCAGGGTGGTGTATAAAGTTAGTCAGCACTTCAGACAGACAGTGGCTTGGTGTCTGTACAGAGTTATCTACCCTGATGTTCCCCCGGACCAAACGACTGGGGACGGACCTCAGGGAGGTGTATAAAGTTAGTCAGCACTTCAGACAGAGTTATCTACCCTGATGTTCCCCCGGACCAAACGACTGGGTACGGACCTCAGGGTGGTGTATAAAGTTAGTCAGCACTTCAGACAGACAGTGGCTTGGTGTCTGTACAGAGTTATCTACCCTGATGTTCCCCCGGACCAAACGACTGGGTACGGACCTCAGGGTGGTGTATAAAGTTAGTCAGCACTTCAGACAGACAGTGGCTTGGTGTCTGTACAGAGTTATCTACCCTGATGTTACCCCGGACCAAACGACTGGGGACGGACCTCAGGGCAGTGTATATAACAGAGAAAGTTAGTCAGCACTTCAGACAGACAGTGGCTTGGTGTCTGTACAGAGTTATCTACCCTGATGTTCCCCCGGACCAAACGACTGGGGACGGACCTCAGGGCGGTGTATATAACAGAGAAAGTTAGTCAGCACTTCAGACAGACAGTGGTTTGGTGTCTGATGAGTACAGAGTTATCTACCCTGATGTTACCCGGGACTAAACGACTGGGGACGGACCTCAGGGTGGTGTATATAAGAGGAAAAACTTCAACCGTCATAATTCAAAATGGCTGCTGGCCGCCTGTCAGCCATCTTGTTTTCCAATCAGTCTCAAAGTTTACATTGCACAATAATGGACCAAAGGGACCTACAAATAAAATCTGAAAAGATCCATGGAAAACTGGATCTCAAAACAGTAACCAGGGACCATGGGAAAATTTGAGAAAGATCCATGAACAACTTTCTGAGAAATAGTGATAACAAGAATTGTTTAAGGACGGATGGAGCGACAGACAGATGGCAGACACTAGACAAAGACTAATTTGAATAGCAGACCATCTGATGATGGTGGGCTTAAATAATGAAAGGAAAGTTACATTTGAACTTAAATATTATTTACTTTTTGTAAAGAACTATAAAAACATCAATATTTTCCTTTTTTCTGTGCGTTTAATTTCAGACGATGTTCCACCTAAGGAAAGAAAACAAATATTTAACTTTTTGTTTTTTCAGAAATTTCCATACTATCTATAGAAACATCGTTTTTTCTTTCTTTTTTTCCTTTTTTTTTTTTTGTTTTTTTTGGGGGATTTTTTTTTTAAATTAGAATTAATTTGTTTGCTAATTTTACCACAACTAAAAGGTGGAAACATTTCATGGCATGATATGCCTGTTAACCTACAATATGATCCACCTAACTTCTAATACAGATATACAACCATGACAGCATGAGCCTAGAACCTAAACTACACACCCAGACCCTCTACTACAACAATACCTTGGGCCAGCCACAGAATCACCAAGATGGATGGGAAAAAATCTTTCATGATGACTTCTCCTGAACATCTACATTTGTAATAGCTGGGCAACGCTAAGGTACACACAAAAAAATGGCTATCCATCATCAGATAGGGTGTATGTGATGAGGAAGATCTTAAAGTACATTACGCCTGGTGTAGACTAGTAGGTAATATTGTTACTTGTACAGTAAAACTAGAGATAAATGTAGACTGTAGGTAATATTGTTACTTGTACAGTAAAACTAGAGATAAATGTAGACTGTAGGTAATATTGTTACTTGTACAGTAAAACTAGAGATAAATGTAGACTGTAGGTAATATTGTTACTTGTACAGTAAAACTAGAGATAAAGGTAGACTAGGTAATATTGTTACTTGTACAGTAAAACTAGAGATAAATGTAGACTAGGTAATATTGTTACTTGTACAGTAAAACTAGAGATAAATGTAGACTGTAGGTAATATTGTTACTTGTACAGTAAAACTAGAGATAAAGGTAGACTAGGTAATATTGTTACTTGTACAGTAAAACTAGAGATAAATGTAGACTAGGTAATATTGTTACTTGTACAGTAAAACTACAGATAAATGTAGACTAGGTAATATTGTTACTTGTACAGTAAAACTAGAGATAAATGTAGACTGTAGGTAATATTGTTACTTGTACAGTAAAACTAGAGATACAGTTGAGTGTAGACTAAAGGTTACACAAAGTGCACTCCGAGTGCACTCCGTTTGGACTCCAGGTAAACTTGGAGTGCACTCCAAGTTTACCTGGAGTCCTATCAGGCCCCAATTCTACCTTGGTCCACATGTATCACATGTACATGTAACCAAGTACATATACACATAATGTTTATATATAGATGTATACTCATATACAATTAAGACTCCTAAAACATGTAACAATAAGATATATGTTACTGTTTTATCTTTGTATATACCATATAATTTCGTTGGTTAATTTTTAATTGGTTAACAAACAATGCATCTAATATAATTGATTTTTTTTATTAGAAAACCCTATATAAGTGACTGAATAGATATGGCACTTTGTTGAAAAATGTATGACAGCATTCCTTTCATTTGAAGAATTTTAACAAGCCACGCCATAAATGAATAGAATTGGGAATAAACAGAAATGTATTTGGCAAGTTGGTTGTGGTCTCTCAAAATGTAGAGTCTGAATGTGTACTGGAACTATCTTGTACTCAAAGTACTACTGTTTTTAATATTTCAAATACTTTACTTCCAACAGTATATATATTACTTAACATACAATACAAAAGAAAGCTTGTTTTTTATCACCTTGATAGCATATTCTGGATCCAATGTCTAGTTTTGTTTAGAGTTGAACATCAGACTTACATTTCCATTTGGTAAACCAACCGTTTTTTTTGGTTTGTTAAACTTGCCTTATTAAATCCAGGTCATACATGGAGTTCTTTCAACTGTTATGTAAGATACAACCCCTCCTTCCAGAATCAATATTTACCTGTATATCAAGCGTGATTACAGGGGTGTGGAGAAAAGACAGACTTGTACACTGACCCCAATAATGACCCCTTCCTCCAAGTTTACCTTATAAGGTGTGAAGATCAGGACAGGTGTACACACAGTCATCTAACTAGATAAAGACCCCCTTAATTGTTAGATGGAAACTGGTCATCGCACCTTACCTTTACCTAGCCCGAGTTTCCTCTGGCCCTGACACCATGTCTGGTATGGTGTCAGGGCCAGAGGAAACTCGGGCTAACCTATATACCAAGTTCATAAAGAATATAGGTACAGACTTGTGACTGTCTATATCTGACACTTTTGAAATGATATGATTGTTCATTACTATTAAAATACTATTACAACAACAGTTATAAGTCATTATCATATATATATATAAAAAAAAACATAACAAAAGATATTTTATTTCAAACTGGTACTATTACTTTGTGTCTTTAATATTATAATGTAAGTATGTATAGAGTATAAGAAGTGAATTATAATGTAAATCACCATAGATTGATATGATTTCCATGTTTGAGTTATAAGTAAATACTTATCAAACATTCCATACACTAACTGCAGCTTACCTTATGAAATTTTTTTTAAAGTTTAAACATTTAACTTTATGATTTTATAATTGTCTTGAACAACCATTGTACATTCATGACCTGTATCTGTTACATGTATGAGTGACACATCGATGATAGATATTGACTGCATAGGAATAGAAAACGATGTAGTTCCAACAGGTAAGTTTTACAGGTAAATGGTACATAGGTTGCCAGTGTCCAACTGCCACGGGGCAAATTGTACCTCAGGCAGTTTCCTGTTTCCTATTATGATCCCATTTCCTGGACGAGAACAATGTGTACTAATTACGGGTATAGGGCTATAGGTTGGTTTTGGGAAATGGTGAATTTACATTTATTATACCCTTGGGAATTATACTGATTTTTTTTTACTTTAATCTCTTTCTTTACAAATATTTTTCTTAAAGCAATGTCTTTATATTTTTGAATATAACAAGATAAGAACTGCGTCATTTCTTAATTTGATTTACATTATTTTTTTCTGAACTTGTATCATTCAACATTTCACCTCTACATACCGGACACCTGCATAAACCGGCCAATACGTTTAGTCTCAATGACTTACAGTTTAGACAGGTTACAATGTTATAAGAAACAGCTTATTTTTACTTTCTAATTTCGGTATAGAATAACTTCATTTCAATAAAGTTGGTCTTCTAAAACCTGTTTACCAGTTTGTTAATGGTTTTACAGCTTATTTTGACATTTCCACCTTAATTATATCGGTATTTCGTTTATAATTTTGGTCTGATTAAGGCCTCTCAGATGGAGAGCTACAATCCTTTCCTTCAGGTCAGGAGATAATCTTACTGTTCTGATGGCCTGAGGCTACACACCCAGCTTTGCACAGCTTCATCATTTGAAGCCATACAACAACAAATATGGACATAGGTATTTCTGTGAACCCAGGACAGTACCTGTAGCTGGCTACTAAAACTCACCTGGCACAGTTCTCAGGTGTGTCAGGCCAGAGTCAGTCATGCATGGCCAATAATAATAGCAATTATAACAGATACTGTCATTTATTATGGGTAGTACAGAACTTCATACTTGTGTGTACATTATGTCAGAACATTATTTTAACCAGGTAATGCTCGTAAATATTTACAGTTGTAAATGTATACTTTTTAACAATACATTTAAAAATATAAACCTATATAAACTATATTGATTATGTTTATTTTATAATTACTTGCCTGAACTGAGTACATATCTGTAGTTATATTTTCCTTTCATGTAGAGAATGTCTTATTAAAAAACCCACATAAGTCATTAAATACTGTAAACTTTCAATATTTTGAATAATCAATAACATAATATAGATACATTATCTAAGCTTCCTTTAAAGTCATGATATGTGTACAGAAGTAAATATTCTAATTGAAATAATTTTTTACTTCCTTAATAAAATGAAATACAGTTTAATTACTTAATAAAATATGAAATAATAAGCAATTAACTTTCATAAAAACCTGATTATAGCATAAATTGTATAACTGTATTTTATGGATCTTAATAAATATAGATTTAACATGTAGGCATTATTACCATGTATTGACAATAAAATAAATATTCCTAGTAGACTAAACAAATGTAAATAGTAATATGAACAGAACAAAAGTAATTTGTAAAAATCTATTTATTTATAATAAATTATATTAAAAGCATCAAAGTATTAATATTTATATATGATATAGTCTGATTATAGACCCGGGGCAGACATGGTGTCTTATAGGACTCCAGGTAGACTCGGAGTCCACTTGGAGTGCACTCCAAGTTTACCTGGAGTCCAAAGGAGTGCACTCCAAGTCCAAACGGAGTGCACTCGGAGTGCACTTGGGTGTAACCTTTAGTCTACACTCAACTGTATATGTAGACTGTAGGTAATATTGTTACTTGTACAGTAAAACTAGAGATAAATGTAGACTAGTAGGTAATATTGTTACTTGTACAGTAAAACTAGAGATAAATGTAGACTGTGGGTAATATTGTTACTTGTACAGTAAAACTAGATATAAATGTAGACTAGGTAATATTGTTACTTGTACAGTAAAACTAGAGATAAATGTAGACTAGGTAATATTGTTACTTGTACAGTAAAACTAGAGATAAATGTAGACTAGGTAATATTGTTACTTGTACAGTAAAACTAAACATAAATGTAGACTAGGTAATATTGTTACTTGTACAGTAAAACTAGACATAAATGTAGACTAGGTAATATTGTTACTTGTACAGTAAAACTAGAGATAAATGTAGACTGTAGGTAATATTGTTACTTGTACAGTAAAACTAGACATAAATGTAGACAGTAGGTAATATTGTTACTTGTACAGTAAAACTAGAGATAAATGTAGACTAGGTAATATTGTTACTTGTACAGTAAAACTAGATATAAATGTAGACTAGGTAATATTGTTACTTGTACAGTAAAACTAGAGATAAATGTAGACTAGGTAATATTGTTACTTGTACAGTAAAACTAGATATAAATGTAGACTGTAGGTAATATTGTTACTTGTACAGTAAAACTAGAGATAAATGTAGACTAGGTAATATTGTTACTTGTACAGTAAAACTAGAGATAAATGTAGACTAGTAGGTAATATTGTTACTTGTACAGTAAAACTAGAGATAAATGTAGACTAGGTAATATTGTTACTTGTACAGTAAAACTAGAGATAAATGTAGACTGTAGGTAATATTGTTACTTGTACAGTAAAACTAGAGATAAATGTAGACTGTGGGTAATATTGTTACTTGTACAGTAAAACTAGAGATAAATGTAGACTGTGGGTAATATTGTTACTTGTACAGTAAAACTAGAGAGAAATGTAGACTAGGTAATATTGTTACTTGTACAGTAAAACTAGAGACAAATGTAGACTGTAGGTAATATTGTTACTTGTACAGTAAAACTAGAGATAAATGTAGACTGTAGGTAATATTGTTACTTATACAGTAAAACTAGAGATAAATGTAGACTAGGTAATATTGTTACTTGTACAGTAAAACTAGAGATAAATGTAGACTGTGGGTAATATTGTTACTTGTACAGTAAAACTAGAGATAAATGTAGACTGTGGGTAATATTGTTACTTGTACAGTAAAACTAGAGATAAATGTAGACTAGGTAATATTGTTACTTGTACAGTAAAACTAGAGATAAATGTAGACTGTAGGTAATATTGTTACTTGTACAGTAAAACTAAAGATATATGTAGACTAGGTAATATTGTTACTTGTACAGTAAAACTAGAGATAAATGTAGACTAGGTAATATTGTTACTTGTACAGTAAAACTAGAGATAAATGTAGACTGTGGGTAATATTGTTACTTGTACAGTAAAACTAGAGATAAATGTAGACTGTGGGTACATATTTTTACTTGTACAGTAAAACTAGAGATAAATGTAGACTGTAGGTAATATTGTTACTTGTACAGTAAAACTAGAGATAAATGTAGACTAGGTAATATTGTTACTTGTACAGTAAAACTAGAGATAAATGTAGACTAGGTAATATTGTTACTTGTACAGTAAAACTAGAGATAAATGTAGACTGTGGGTAATATTGTTACTTGTACAGTAAAACTAGAGATAAATGTAGACTGTGGGTAATATTGTTACTTGTACAGTAAAACTAGAGATAAATGTAGACTGTGGGTAATATTGTTACTTGTACAGTAAAACTAGAGATAAATGTAGACTGTGGGTACAATTTTTACTTGTACAGTAAAATTACATATCAAAGTAGTCAACTGAGTTCTGAAATACATACTGAAAGTGTTTTGTTTTTTAATCAAGAACTGAACACATTTGACCAGGGTGCTACTTTCGTAATATTTTGACCTTGAGCCTCAAGGTTATTGAGATAATGTTGTTGAAAAATTATAAGACCACTTATCTATGTGACCTTGAGAGTTAGTCAAGGTCATTGATTTGAACAAACTTGGTAGCCCTTTCTCCTAGCATTACACTGGTACAATATTGTGACCCTGGGCCTTTTGGTTATTGAGTAGATGTTGAAAATGTAAATTGATTACGACACACAACTTTGGACAAAAGGTAATCATAATTGGTCGCTTATGACCCCTTTACAGGTATAAAGACCTAATAAATGTAGATCTAGACCTGCCAAGAAACAGGAGTTTATACCAAACACACACAGTTCTTAAAATATCAAATCAATAGCTTTAACACCAGAAGAGTTATCTCCCTTGAAAACAAAACAAACCTCTTCTTACTGTACACAATCTAACACACTGAGTCAGAGCAGCATAATAAGATAATTTCTAACAAAATATTCAGGAATCAACAAAGTAAATAGCAGTTAACTCCAACAAAATAAAGAATTTTTAAAGAAATTAAATGAAAATAAAAAACAACACCTGTCCTGTGACCAATTTTGAATTAAAAAGGGGAATGAGACCATAGACTTAATGTTAACTAGTTCCTATCAGGACAACTGGGTAATATAAGCTTTGTCAAATAGAAAGCCCTTTTAAGAAAAGGCCCATGGGGCCCATGGCTTCTGGAACTGGCACAAATCAGTACAATTATCAATTCAAAATTAATACGCCTGCAATGAGATCAGGCTACAGCCAATTACAGGTCATGCCGGCATTTAAAACATAGCACCCTTCAAATCTAAACCAATATTTGAACTAGATTTTCTATATTGATCTTGTTCTTATATTAAGTGAATATTTCTATGAGAATTGTTTTCATTTTTGTGTTTATTAAACTGATATCTTTACGGTGCCAGTTATATACCTCGTCAGTGATGTAAAAGATCTTTTAATATTTCTTGAATCTCTTCATTTGCTCAAACGTCTAACAGATCCTGTTTTGATTTTTATAATTTGTCAAGTTTTTTACAATTCTGTATGGTCAATTTTTCATTATAAAGGATTTTTGAGGACTGCGTCAAACCTTTATTCCTTATTCAGATAAAACCAAGCAAATCACATCTTCAATAATTTGTCACTGTTACCAAAATGTTGCTGTCGTTTAACTCTTTAAGAACTGTTGTCGACTATCTCATTTCCTATAACTATAGTCGACGTAATTTTAAACTTCCTCTTCCTCACTGTCAACTAAAGTTTGGTACAACAATAGCTGACAGGCTAAGCTGACGCTATTTGAATGTTAATTTGTTAAAAACAGCTACATTTTCATTTTAGAATTTACATGTAGTTAAATATTTTTCAATAACGTCCAAAGATAACTCTAACCTTTTGTTTCTATATGAAAAAACAACACATCAAAAATACACATGAAGTCTGCCATTTTGTTTACACTTCTGGGGGCGAGCCTAAAAACTACTTCTGGTATGGAATCCGGAAAGAACATAAAGTACAGAAAGAGTTCATATCAAATTATCACAGTTTAAATTATCAATATAATTGTGAATTGAACAGTACTTATTCTTACGGTAAAAATTGAAATCAAAGTGCCTAAGCCAATCATAGGTGCTTAAAAGCTTGTGTACAAAGGACTGAAATAAAGGAGGAAAGTGGTACAAAATCATACAATGGCAGACAAAAGAAGGACATTTCCATTTATGTCTCAAATATAGAAACAATCAGAGATTTCATTGTTTAGTTGACAATTGAAAAATATCAGTCCTAAAAATAATATACAATGGTTGAGGGTCATTTTCATCAACCCTTGAGGTAATTAACAAGTTGGTGATTTTCCAGTGTCACAACAAAAGTGAATTAATGCGAGTTGTTACTGCCCCAGATCCATCTCGTTGATGACTTATACAGCAAGCAAGATAATTTATGTGGAACATATAGTTCGGAATACTCGGCAATAAGGCAGGTCTATTAGGACTTTTCCAGTAAAACATCTACCCCGTCCCAGGACTCCAGTAAAACATCTACCCTGCCCCAGGACTCCAGTAAAACATCTACCCCACCCCAGGACTCCAGTAAAACATTTACCCCACCCCAGGATTCCAGTAAAACATCTACCCGGCCCCAGGACTCCAGGTTTGGTGAAGGGCTTTTCCAGTAAAACATCTACCCCGCCCCAGGACTCCAGTAAAACGTCTACCCCGCCCCAGGACTCCAGTAAAACATCTACCCCACCCCAGGACTCCAGTAAAACATCTACCCCACCCCAGGACTCCAGTAAAACATCTACCCCACCCCAGGACTCCAGTAAAACATCTACCCCACCCCAGGACTCCAGTAAAACATCTACCCCACCCCAGGACTCCAGTAAAACATCTACCCTACCCCAGGACTCCAGTAAAACATCTCCCCCACCCCAGGACTCCAGTAAAACATCTACCCACCCCAGGACTCCAGTAAAACATCTACCCCGCCCCATGACTCCAGTAAAACATCTACCCCACCCCAGGACTCCAGGTTTGGTGAAGGGGTACCACCTATAGAATTTATTTAATAAATTACATAGAAGTAAAAGGAAGGTAATCCAACCATGTATAGAAGTGATTTATTGTGGAGTACTGGGGCCATGTAGATATTTTAATGGAATGGTCCTTATTGGGGTCTGGTAGATATTTTAATGGAATGGTCCTTATTGGGGCCAGGTAGATATTTTAATGGAATGGTCCTTATTGGGGCCATGTAGATATTTTAATGGAATGGCCCTTATTGGGGCCATGTAGATATTTTAATGGAATGGTCCTTATTGGGGCCAGGTAGATATTTTAATGGAATGGCCCTTATTGGGGCCAGGTAGATATTTTAATGGAATGGCCCTTATTGGGGCCAGGTAGATATTTTAATGGAATGGCCCTTATTGGGGCCAGGTAGATATTTTAATGGAATGGCCCTTATTTTAACGTTTTATCTAGGACTGATTTGTTTTACAGAAACTTCTTCAATCATATATCCTTGAAGTCCTTTACAATATGAAACAAGAGATCCCAGAGGGATCTTGGCGCCCACCATTGAATGATCTTCATAGGTTCCATGTCAGATTGATCTTTTCTCTACTTTTCCTTTCCTCTAAGTCTTACTAATCTGTGTAAATTCAGAAACAGCCCTCTATAGCTAGTACTTTTCAAACAAGGGGAACCTATATATAAAATTTAAGATTTAGCGATAATGGTTGTCTGTCGACCATGTTGTTTTTGGATTGGTCCCAATATGCAAAACTAGGCACTGAGGGGAACCTACATATGAAATTTGAGAAAGATCCCTTCAGTGCTTTATGAGAATTAGCGATAACTTCAATTGTCAAAATCCAAGATGGCTGCCTGTCAGCCATGTTGTTTTCCGATTGGTCTCAAAATGCAATATGCATAACTAGGTACCAAGGGGAACCTACATATGAAATTTGAGAAAGATCCCTTCATTACTTTCTGAGAAATGCGATAACAAACTTCAATTGTCAAAATCCAAGATGGCTGCCTGTCGGCCATGTTGTTTTCCGATTGGTTTCAAAATGCAATATGCATAAATAGGCACCAAGAGGAACCTACTTATGAAATTTGAGAAAGATCCCTTCAGTGCTTTCTCAGAAATAGCGATAACAAACTTCAAATGTCGAAATCCAAGATGGCTGCCTGTCGGCCATGTTGTTTTCCGATTAGTCTCAAAATCCAATATGCATAACTTAGCATCAAGGGGAACCTAAATATGAAATTTGAGAAAGATCCCTTCACTACTTTCTGAGGAATAGCGATAACAAACTTCAATTGTCAAAATCCAAGATGGCTGCCTGTCGGCCATGTTGTTTTCCGATTGGTCTCAAAATGCAATATGCATAACTAGGCACCAGGGGGAACCTACATATGAAATTTCAGGAATATCCCTTCATTAGTTTCTTAGAAATAGCGATAACAAATTTCAATTGTCGAAATCCAAGATGGCTGCCTGTCAGCCATGTTGTTTTCCGATCAGTCTCAAAATGCAATATGCATAACTAAGCACCGAGGGGAACCTACATATGAAATTTGAGAAAGATCCTTTCAGTACTTTCTCAGAAATAGCGATAACAAACTTCAATTGTCAAAATCCAAGATGGCTGCCTGTCGGCCATGTTGTTTTCTGATTGGTCTCAAAATGCAATATGCATAACTAGGCACCAGGGGGAACCTACATATGAAATTTCAGGAATATCCCTTCATTAGTTTCTTAGAAATAGCGATAACAAATTTCAATTGTCGAAATCCAAGATGGCTGCCTGTCAGCCATGTTGTTTTCCGATCAGTCTCAAAATGCAATATGCATAACTAAGCACCGAGGGGAACCTACATATGAAATTTGAGAAAGATCCTTTCAGTACTTTCTCAGAAATAGCGATAACAAACTTCAATTGTCAAAATCCAAGATGGCTGCCTGTCGGCCATGTTGTTTTCTAATTGGTCTCAAAATGCAATATGCATAACTAGGCACCAGGGGGAACCTACATATGAAATTTCAGGAATATCCCTTCATTACTTTCTCAGAAATAGCGATAACAAACTTCAATTGTCAAAATCCAAGATGGCTGCCTGTCAGCCATGTTGTTTTCCGATCAGTCTCAAAATGCAATATGCATAACTAAGCACCGAGGGGAACCTACATATGAAATTTGAGAAAGATCCTTTCAGTACTTTCTCAGAAATAGCGATAACAAACTTCAATTGTCAAAATCCAAGATGGCTGCCTGTCGGCCATGTTGTTTTCTGATTGGTCTCAAAATGCAATATGCATAACTAAGCACCGCGGGGAACCTACATATGAAATTTGAGAAAGATCCCTTCAGTACTTTCTCAGAAATAGCGATAACAAACTTCAATTGTCAAAATCCAAGATGGCTGCCTGTCGGCCATGTTGTTTTCCGATTGGTCTCAAAATGCAATATGCATAACAAGGCACCAGGGGGAACCTACATATGAAATTTGGGAAAGATCCCTTCAGTGCTTTCCGAGAATTAGCGATAACAAACTTCAATTGTCAAAATCCAAGATGGCTGCCTGTCGGCCATGTTGTTTTCCGATTGGTCTCAAAATGCAATATGCATAACTAGGTACCAAGGGGAACCTACATATAAAATTTGAGAAAGATCCCTTCAGTACTTTCCGAGAAATAGCGATAACAAGAATTGTTTACGGACAGACGGAGGGACGGGGGGACGGAGGGACGGACGGACGGACGGACGGACGGACGGACCACGGACCACGGACGCAGGGCGATTTGAATAGCCCACCATCTAGATGGTGGGCTAAAAAATGAAATAATAAAAATCAACTTTTAAATGAAAACTAAATAAATAGTACAAACCTTATTTCTTCAAGCAAATTTTCTCCTTCGCTAACTGTGTTGATAGCAGCCTCAATAGTTGTCTCCCTTTGTTGATTAAACTGTCCGAGTAGCTGTTCGGCCCCCTCCACGGTATCAGCTATTTCTGAACTCTGTAGTTCCTGTTGTAGTTCCTCAAGCCATGATGTTAACTGTAGATACAAATAGTCAAAAACTTTTACAATTCTGTTTTTGGTGCAATTAATTCAATTTTTACCCAATTATTTTGTATCCAAAATTTAAATTGGGTGACTGTAAAATTCAAATTCATTTAATTTAAATGTCATAAACAAGGGAAGGAATGACTGCCACTCCATCAGCTAAAAAGTGCTTGAAGTGTTGTCAAAGACATTTATCTAGTTATTTATTTACTTTAGTTCTTTATTTATTTATTTATTTATTTTTTACATTTGGAATTTAAAAGGTTAAAGTTTCTGCATGTAAATTTAAATGGTTAAGGATGTAGGATAGTAGTAAATTGTTTATGATTTTCCAAAGTTCAGGAATAGAACTGTGCTCCACTTTGCTTTAACACCTTCATGTGAAGTTTTTTCAGGTGTTTCCACAAATCAAAGAGACATCACAGAAATAAAGACTCCAAACTTATCAAAAACTTTGTTGGTGCTGTATACTGACCTCGTGGACATGTGTATAGAAGAAGACAGCCATTTCTAACGTGCCACGACGTCGTTCCAGAGCCGTGAGAAAGTTTCCCATCCTTTCCTCGAGCTCCTGAGCTTCACGGTAGATCTCTTTTGGGTCACATTCTCCTGTCTGGGCAAGTTCGTCTGCTGCTGCCAACAATTTGTCCGCGTTGGTTATCGTGTTCTAAAACAGAATTAAACAGCGTTAACATATTGTCAGTGGCGAGGATTGAGGATGCGAAAGCTTTCACTAATCAAATATTCAACTATTTTCCGAAGAAAACGGAACTTACTCGAGCTACGGACTCGAAGTGTTCGTGACTTTTCTGTAGTGCTTTGGCTCTCTGTAAACTCCGTCCTATAGATGTGTTTTTACGTAGGAAACCGTCGCCATGGTTATCCAGCCAATCTATAACCTGCAGAGAGAGAGAGAGCAAAAATATTTGATGCATGAAAGTTGTAACAAAGAATTTCACAGTAGAGTTATTCTAATATTTTTTTCAATTTGCTGGTAATGTTGCTGCAGTGAGAGATGGGATGACTTATTATAAGGTGTATGGTTATCAGACTAAAACATTTGATGCTCCTGCCCACAAACAAGTCCCAGATCACATAAATAAGCCCTCTTCTGTTTTGCAAAATCATAAATTTTGAAAAAATAAGCTAAAATTAGTTCAGAAATAAGCTTTAACTAAACTTAATAACTTTTACACCAGGGGATGGGGCTTAGTCAAGGATAAATATATTAACTGATTTTTGTAACTTATTTTTTTACACTATGAGTGGCTGTTTTTTTTAGGATAAATACAGTACTAAACATTTACACTAAGGGAGGGGGCTTACTTGAGGATAAATACAACAATTAAGTTTTACACAAGAGGAGGCTTATCTAAGGATAACCAAGTATGTGTTACCTGTTTCACGTCCTGTTGGAACAGCCGGAGTCCCAGTCGCTGATGAAGTTTGACTTTCTTCGTGTGCCACATCTGTTCCAGGTGGCGTTGATGGGCCAACACCTAAATCACACAACACATTGTTTAACAGTGTCACACAGTAAATGTCTTTACAATTTTTTGTCAAACTGTCTGGTATTTTTATGTGACATTTAGCACAAAGTAATGCTGTATTCAAAATTGCATAATTCCAAAATTTCTGACACATAATCCACACATTGTAAATGCAGTCGCATTAAAGAATTTTGCAAAACATAATACATTATTTTATGTAATTTTGCCACAATAGATACAAGAAAAAGAATTTAATACCCATACATGAGAATAATTTTATACATTTTATAAAATCTCAAACTCGGAAAATTCCTATTTACATATCTAATTCTAAGGCCCTAAAACTGTAAAAAAAAAAAAAAAATCTAAAAAGGGATTTTACATTGTTAGAGAAATCAAATTTCTGCCAAAATTTTCTTTAAACAAACACGTTTTCAATTGATTATGTTTGTTTTTGTCTGTCTCTGTGTTTTGTTTTTGTTTTTGTTTGTTTTTGTTTTTCTTCTTGTCTAGTTGTCTAGTTGAACCGTGTACATGTAGGTCGATAATTCCTATCTTAATTTCCCAAAATATCAACAAGGTATATGTGATAGTAAATATTTCCACCGACCGTCTTATAACAACAACCATATGTAGTTGTATTTAAGTATGATGTATAACATGTATTCAAAATATTACAAAATTAATAAAAAATGAATTTATGATTTTTTTTTTCATCTAATATTGAAAATTTTTGAAACTAGTTTAAACAACTGACACTAAAATCAAAGTATTTGTTCACTTTACAGAGTTTGACAGATAACACAGTTTTATTAGATTCTGGGATCAATAGAAAGTCTGTTTTGACTAGAGTGTCCAATTTAAATAAGATATGAATTAACACCAGTGATGACCTCACACACCTCGTGAACAACATCGAGTATGTGCCCTGCAGCCTCGGAGTAGTCTGCCTTGGCGGTGAGACTGTTGATGCTACTAGAGGTCACCGGTGTCTGAAGTGTGTCCAACAACTGTTTTCCATCCCCACAAACCTGTCAACAAAGGGAAACAACTCAAGTCAATACCCTCAACCTATGGAATACTTTTGCAACCTAAACAAACTGAAATTTTACAGGTATTATTGGTTACAATTTAAAATCATTCCATGAAACTTAATTCAAATCAGTAAATTTATTTTATCTAGTTACATACTTCATATATTTTAAGGCCCTGCATCTGTATACAGACCTTATATTTGTTAAGGCCCTGCTACTGTATAGATAGATTTTAAGGCCCTATTTCTGAATAGATACTCTGTATACTTTAGGCCCTGCTACTGTATATATGTCCTATTTATATTGAGGCCCTACTACTGTATACATACCTCTGCGTAAGCCTGACTAATAGCCTCTATCAGTCCTTGATGTTGTTGTAGAGCCGTTTCCAACTCTTCTATTAAAGAAGGAATTTCAGGGTTTTCACAAGCCTGACGCCATCCTACCACTTGGGCAAGGTACTGTATGTAGAAAGGGGAGAATAAGTTTAAACAAATAATTCAAAACTGAAAACTTTGTCAGCTGTTGGCAGTAAATCTACAGTGATCATATGAAGGTAATACATTAACATGTTACAAATTTTGAAGAAACATCACTCCTAGACCTCTAATATGAATGTATAAACCAAATAAGAAGGGCATGAGGTGTGTACTTTTGGAATTACAAGCTTTCCGAAAACTTGCCCCAAAAACTTTAAAGTCTTAGGGTGGACACCGACGCTGACGCTGGGGGTCCAGCATTAACTCACTGTTACTCATAACTGGTGAGCTAAAGACACCAACCAAATGTCTGTTACATCAAGATATTCATACAATTTACTTAAACGAAATAATCCCACTTCACGTTGACACCTTATTAGGATTGGCACTGTTTCTATTGTCATAGAAATATCTATCAAATCCTGTCAACAAGGAAAAGCTGTGCTTTATCGATCACCAGACACACCTTGGTAATAAAGTTATCTGTCACGGACACCTGAATGGTCGTCGATCACCAGACACACCTTGGTAATAAAGTTATCTGTCACGGACACCTGAATGGTCGTCGATCACCAGACACACCTTGGTAATAAAGTTATCTGTCACGGACACCTGAATGGTCGTCGATCACCAGACACACCTTGGTAATAAAGTTATCTGTCACGGACACCTGAATGGTCGTCGATCACCAGACACACCTTGGTAATAAAGTTATCTGTCACGGACACCTGAATGGTCGTCGATCACCAGACACACCTTGGTAATAAAGTTATCTGTCACGGACACCTGAATGGTCGTCGATCACCAGACACACCTTGGTAATAAAGTTATCTGTCACGGACACCTGAATGGTCGTCGATCACCAGACACACCTTGGTAATAAAGTTATCTGTCAGACACCTGAATGGTCGTCGATCACCAGACACACCTTGGTAATAAAGTTATCTGTCACGGACACCTGAATGGTCGTCGATCACCAGACACACCCTTGGTAATAAAGTTATCTGTCACGGACACCTGAATGGTCGTCGATCACCAGACACACCTTGGTAATAAAGTTATCTGTCACGGACACCTGAATGGTCGTCGATCACCAGACACACCCTGGTAATAAAGTTATCTGTCACGGACACCTGAATGGTCGTCGATCACCAGACACACCTTGGTAATAAAGTTATCTGTCACAGACACCTGAATGGTCGTCGATCACCAGACACACCTTGGTAATAAAGTTATCTGTCACGGACACCTGAATGGTCGTCGATCACCAGACACACCTTGGTAATAAAGTTATCTGTCACGACACCTGAATGGTCGTCGATCACCAGACACACCTTGGTAATAAAGTTATCTGTCAGACACCTGAATGGTCGTCGATCACCAGACACACCTTGGTAATAAAGTTATCTGTCAGACACCTGAATGGTCGTCGATCACCAGACACACCTTGGTAATAAAGTTATCTGTCACGGACACCTGAATGGTCGTCGATCACCAGACACACCTTGGTAATAAAGTTATCTGTCAGATACCTGAACCATTTACCTGTTCTGCCTTTTTGTAGAATGTTACAGACATACACAGAACCGCGCTGTAGTCATCCAAGGCTGCAGCCAGGCTCTTCCACTCACGCTCCAGTCTCGTAGCCTGCATGCGGATCTGGTTGGATGCGTAGTGCCCTGCGTCACATAGTCGCTGGGCCATGCTTAGTATTCGTGTGATGTTTACATAAACATTCTGTAAATACACAACATGCGAGGGTACTCATTTCTCTGAATTTAAAGACTAAAGAAAAAGTTTAAGATGTCTTCAAAGATGAAGATGACACAACATGTAATGTTTGAACACTTCTCTCAAATAATCCTTTAATATAAGATCTACCAATAGAACCAGGTTATATACATATAAAGAAATAATTTATTTGAAATTCATATCATTGTTGAAAATATCAAACGTACATTCGTCATTGAAAATGTAGGATTCTTAAAATACTGAAACAGCTGTTTTTCATTATAATTTAACAGATATGAGGATTTCTTTTCCAAACTGCTGAATTCAATATTGATACTGAAATGGCTGGGTTTTTATTTTTAAAAAAAAGCAACAAAAAAAGACAATTACTCTGAATTCAGTTTAAGTACTGAAATTTTTCCCATTAACTTTTGATTTGAAATTTTGCTTCTACACTAGTACAGACATGCATTTTCACTGAATACTCAATGAATTTTTCCCTGGGACATGAACACCAATCACAGATAAATGTTGAGATGTATTACCACAGCACTGTTAGCGAACTGGCTGTGTTCAGTCTCCAGTTCCACGGCCATCTGATGTGATGTCCCGATCTCTGTGTAGTTGACGAGGAATAATTCTTTGTTGTGAGAGATCCACTCAAACATCTGAGGAAACACAACAGATATAACATGTAATTATAACGACCTCGACTGACGGAGCAGCACCAACCCTTTCTGGTTATCTCCCCTTAATCACATTGTCAATCAACACTAACCCTTTCTGGTTATCTCCCCTTAATCACATTGTCAATCAACACTAACCCTTTCTGGTTTAGTGGACTCTGCCATTCATTCATTATTTGAAATCCAATATGGTCAGTAGGGGTGAAAGGGTTAATGGCATTTTCAATCAACACTAACCCTTTCTGGTTATCTCCCCTTAATTACATTGTCAATCAACACTTACCCTTTCTGGTTATCTCCCCTTAACCCTTTCAACCCCAAGAAACTTAAGTTGACTCTGCCATTGATTCATCATTTGAAGTCCAATATGGTCAGTAGGGGTGAAATGGTTAATGGCATTTTCAATCAACACTAACCCTTTCTGGTTGTCTCCCCTTAATCACATTGTCAATCAACACCATACTACCATTTAAATTTCAATTATGATATAAATTTTTTTCTCAAACACTTCATTTTTGAAAAGAATCATCAAAACTAATTACATGATGGTTACAAAACCACAATCTTTAATTCCAAGATGAGATCTGATACAGGCCCAGCTGGGTGTTCAATCCTTTTGATAGAACGTGCTGCATAATATCATTTTTTTTAATAAAAAAAGAGGAGATAACTCCTGTCAAATACAACAATTTCTTATATTTTCTGTGAGAGATCAGTGTCATTAACGTTAATCTGATCAAAGTATTGGATAATTAACCCATATAATATCAGATCAGGGGAGATAATTATGATAAGTTATATATATATCAGATCAGGGGAGATAATTATGATAAGTTATATATATATCAGATCAGGGGAGACAATTATGATAAGTTATATATATATCAGATCAGGGGAGACAATTATGATAAGTTATATATATATCAGATCAGGGGAGATAATTATGATAAGTTATATATATATCAGATCAGGGGAGATAATTATGATAAGTTATATATATATATCAGATCAGGGGAGATAATTATGATAAGTTATATATATATCAGATCAGGGGAGATAATTATGATAAGTTATATATATATCAGATCAGGGGAGATAATTATGATAAGTTATATATATATCAGATCAGGGGAGATAATTATGATAAGTTATATATATATCAGATCAGGGGAGATAATTATGATAAGTTATATCTACCTTTTCAACATCTTCCTCAAAGATACGTTGTTGTAGACACTGTTCCAGGCGGAGGCGCTTCACCTGCCACAGCTGGTTGAGATGCTGCTTCGTCCCATGCATTCGATCCAGCAGCTGGGAAATTTGGGGAACGGCACTTTGAAAATCTGCTGTCCCCGAGATCACAAACCTACGCCCCGAACCTGATCAATGAAGGAAGGAAAGATAGGCGATAATAAAGGTTGATAGAGATTTTACAAATCAGTTTTTTTGTTTTTTTGGGGGGAGGGGGGCAGTTGGCAATCAAAATCATGATATAAAATGGAAAGATTATGCCTTTACACTTAAACAGGATCAAGTGTTACATACAACATAACAATATCAGTTACCAAACAATTTGGACTGTACTAGGGCATCCAGTAGCACATTAAAAGTAGATTGTTGACTCCCCTCTCAGGAAGATTTTAAGTTTTTGACTCCCCATAGGATGATTTTAAGTAGGTTTTATGAAAGGGTTGACCTTTCTAACATCTAAGAAAAAGTGATATTTGACTCCTGAAATTTCTAAAAGAGACATGATCCTATTGACAAATGGAAGACATGAATAAATAATCTGTCACCCAGGATTTCCTTTACGATAACACTTACCAGACATTTGTCTGTCACCCAGGATTTCCTTTACGATAACATTTACCGGACATTTGTCTGTCACCCAGGATTTCCTTTACGATAACACTTACCGGACATTTGTCTGTCACACAGGATTTCCTTTACGATAACACTTACCCGACATTTGTCTATCACCCAGGATTTCCTTTACGATAACACTTACCGTACATTTGTCTATCACCCAGGATTTCCTTTACGATAACACTTACCCGACATTTGTCTGTCACCCAGGATTTCCTTTACGATAACACTTACCAGACATTTGTCTGTCACCCAGGATTTCCTTTACGATAACACTTACCGGACATTTGTCTATCACCCAGGATTTCCTTTACGATAACACTTACCAGACATTTGTCTGTCACCCAGGATTTCCTTTACAATAACACTTACCGGACATTTGTCTGTCACCCAGGATTTCCTTTACGATAACACTTACCAGACATTTGTCTGTCACCCAGGATTTCCTTTACGATAACATTTACCAGACATTTGTCTGTCACCCAGGATTTCCTTTACGATAACACTTACCGGACATTTGTCTGTCACCCAGGATTTCCTTTACGATAACACTTACCGGACATTTGTCTGTCACCCAGGATTTCCTTTACGATAACACTTACCCGACTTTTGTCTGTCACCTAGGATTTCTTTTACGATAACACTTACCAGACATTTGTCTGTCACCCAGGATTTCCTTTACGATAACACTTACCGGACATTTGTCTGACCCAGGATTTCCTTTACGATAACACTTACCCGACATTTGTCTGTCACCCAGGATTTCCTTTACGATAACACTTACCAGACATTTGTCTGTCACCCAGGATTTCCTTTACGATAACACTTACCGGACATTTGTCTATCACCCAGGATTTCCTTTACGATAACACTTACCCGACATTTGTCTATCACCCAGGATTTCCTTTACGATAACACTTACCGTACATTTGTCTATCACCCAGGATTTCCTTTACGATAACACTTACCCGACATTTGTCTGTCACCCAGGATTTCCTTTACGATAACACTTACCAGACATTTGTCTGTCACCCAGGATTTCCTTTACGATAACACTTACCGGACATTTGTCTATCACCCAGGATTTCCTTTACGATAACACTTACCCGACATTTGTCTGTCACCCAGGATTTCCTTTACAATAACACTTACCGGACATTTGTCTGTCACCCAGGATTTCCTTTACGATAACACTTACCAGACATTTGTCTGTCACCCAGGATTTCCTTTACGATAACATTTACCAGACATTTGTCTGTCACCCAGGATTTCCTTTACGATAACACTTACCGGACATTTGTCTGTCACCCAGGATTTCCTTTACGATAACACTTACCGGACATTTGTCTGTCACCCAGGATTTCCTTTACGATAACACTTACCCGACTTTTGTCTGTCACCTAGGATTTCTTTTACGATAACACTTACCAGACATTTGTCTGTCACCCAGGATTTCCTTTACGATAACACTTACCGGACATTTGTCTGACCCAGGATTTCCTTTACGATAACACTTACCCGACATTTGTCTGTCACCCAGGATTTCCTTTACAATAACACTTACCGGACATTTGTCTGTCACCCAGGATTTCCTTTACGATAACATTTACCGGACATTTGTCTGTCACCCAGGATTTCCTTTACGATAACACTTACCGGACATTTGTCTGTCACACAGGATTTCCTTTACGATAACACTTACCAGACATTTGTCTATCACCCAGGATATCCTTTACGATAACACTTACCGGACATTTGTCTGTCACCCAGGATTTCCTTTACAATAACACTTACCAGACATTTGTGTATCACCCAGGATTTCCTTTACGTTAACACTTACCGGACATTTGTCTATCACCCAGGATTTCCTTTACGATAACACTTACCGGACATTTGTCTGTCACCCAGGATTTCCTTTACGATAACACTTACCAGACATTTGTCTATCACCCAGGATTTCCTTGACGATAACACTTACCAGACATTTGTCTATCACCCAGGATATCCTTTACGATAACACTTACCGGACATTTATCTATCACTCAGGATTTCCTTTACGATAACACTTACCGTACATTTGTCTGTCACCCAGGATTTCCTTTACGATAACACTTACCGGACATTTATCTATCACTCAGGATTTCCTTTACGATAACACTTACCAGACATTTGTCTGTCACCCAGGATTTCCTTTACGATAACACTTACCGGACATTTGTCTGTCACCCAGGATTTCCTTTACGATAACACTTACCAGACATTTGTCTGTCACCCAGGATTTCCTTTACGATAACACTTACCGGACATTTGTCTATCACCCTGGATTTCCTTTACGATAACACTTACCGGACATTTATCTATCACTCAGGATTTCCTTTACGATAACACTTACCGGACATTTGTCTGTCACTCAGGATTTCCTTTACGATAACACTTACCAGACATTTGTCTGTCACCCAGGATTTCCTTTACGATAACACTTACCGGACATTTGTCTGTCACCCAGGATTTCCTTCACGATAACACTTACCGGACATTTGTCTGGATTTCCTTTACGATAACACTTACCGGACATTTGTCTGTCACCCAGGATTTCCTTTACGATAACACTTACCGGACATTTGTCTGTCACCCAGGATTTCCTTTACGATAACACTTACCGGACATTTGTCTGTCACCCAGGATTTCCTTCACGATAACACTTACCGGACATTTGTCTGTCACCCAGGATTTCCTTTACGATAACACTTACCGGACATTTGTCTGTCATCCAGGATTTCCTTTACGATAACACTTACCAGACATTTGTCTGTCACCCAGGATTTCCTTTACCATAACACTTACCGGACATTTGTGCATCCCCCAGGATTTCCTGTAGGATACGTCGCCCTTCCATTCCGAGATGTTCCACGGGTGCCATGGTCACACGTCGCTTGAGATGGTTGTGTTCCTCAAGGCGGTACTGGGCACCGTTCAGATCCTCTGGTAAATCAGGGTTTGTCAGAATGTTTCCAAGGTCGTCTAGTTTGTCCAGAAGGTCGAGAGCTTTCCAGATGAACTCCTCAAGCATCTGAAGTACACAAGAAAGGAGTATTCAAGCTCTACTATTAAAACAAGACAACCATTGTATTCACCAATGTATGATGTATTTTGGTTTTACATAAGTTTGATAATTATGTATTTTCTCATCTGTAATCATGGACAAATTGGTTTGGAGCAATATTATTTAATGTTCTATCAACATTTGTGGTCATTTAAAGATAGCACCCCCTGTGTGAGAAAGGTATGTGCAGAATGTGTGTTAAGGACTGCAGTACAATCATGTTTTGTCTCCTTGTGACTTTATAGTGTTATCTCACTGAAATGAACTGCTATTACATTACAGCATTATGTGACAGCTGTGATAAACTACTACAGTACAGCAGTATGTGACAGCTGTTATAAACTAATACAGTACAGCAGTATGTGACAGCTGTGATAAACTACTACAGTACAGCAGTATGTGACAGCTGTGATAAACTATTACAGGACAGCAGTATGTGACAGCTGTGATAAAACTATTACAGTACAGCAGTATGTGACAGCTGTGATAAACTATTACAGTACAGCAGTATGTGACAGCTGTGATAAACTACAGTACAGCAGTATGTGACAGCTGTGATAAAACTATTACAGTACAGCAGTATGTGACAGCTGTGATAAACTATTACAGGACAGCAGTATGTGACAGCTGTGATAAACTATTACAGTACAGCAGTATGTGACAGCTGTGATAAACTACTACAGTACAGCAGTATGTGACAGCTGTGATAAATTATTACAGTACAGCAGTATGTGACAGCTGTGATAAACTATTACAGTACAGTGGTGTGTGACAGCTGTTATAATACTATTACAGTACAGCAGTATGTGATAGCTGTGATAAAATACTACAGTACAGCAGTATGTGACAGCTGTGATAAACTACTACAGTACAGCAGTATGTGACAGCTGTGATAAACTACTACAGTACAGCAGTATGTGACAGCTGTGATAAACTACTACAGTACAGCAGTATGTGACAGCTGTGATAAACTATTACAGTACAGCAGTATGTGACAGCTGTGATAAACTACTACAGTACAGCAGTATGTGACAGCTATGATAAACTATTACAGTACAGCAGTATGTGACAGCTGTGATAAACTACTATAGTACAGCAGTATGTGACAGCTGTGATAAACTACTACAGTACAGCAGTATGTGACAGCTGTGATAAACTACTACAGTACAGCAGTATGTGACAGCTGTGATAAACTATTACAGTACAGCAGTATGTGACAGCTGTGATAAACTACTACAGTACAGCAGTATGTGACAGCTGTGATAAACTATTACAGTACAGCAGTATGTGACAGCTGTGATAAACTACTACAGTACAGCAGTATGTGACAGCTGTGATAAACTACTACAGTACAGCAGTATGTGACAGCTGTGATAAACTATTACAGTACAGCAGTATGTGACAGCTGTGATAAAACTACTTCAGTGCAGCAGTATGTGACAGCTGAGATAAAACTATTACAGTACAGCATAATGTGACAGCTGTGATAAACTACTACAGTACAGCAGTATGTGACAGCTGTGATAAAACTATTACAGTACAGCAGTATGTGACAGCTGTGATAAACTACTACAGTACAACAGTATGTGACAGCTGTGATAAACTACTACAGTACAGCAGTATGTGACAGCTGTGATAAAACTATTACAGTACAGCAGTATGTGACAGCTGTGATAAACTACTACAGTACAGCAGTATGTGACAGCTGTGATAAACTACTACAGTACAACAGTATGTGACAGCTGTGATGAACTATTACAGTACAGCAGTATGTAACAGCTGTGATAAACTATTACAGTACAGTAGTATGTGACAGCTGTGATAAACTATTACAGTACAGCAGTATGTGACAGCTGTGATAAACTATTACAGTACAGCAGTATGTGACAGCTGTGATAAACTACTACAGTACAGCAGTATGTAACAGCTGTGATAAACTACTACAGTACAGCAGTATGTAACAGCTGTGATAAACTACTACAGTACAGCAGTATGTAACAGCTGTGATAAACTACTACAGTACAGCAGTATGTAACAGCTGTGATAAACTACTACAGTACAGCAGTATGTAACAGCTGTGATAAACTACTTCAGTACAGCAGTATGTGACAGCTGTGATAAACTACAGTACAGTAGTATGTAACAGCTGTGATAAACTACAGTACAGCAGTATGTAACAGCTGTGATAAACTTCAGTACAGCAGTATGTGACAGCTGTGATAAACTATTACAGTACAGCAGTATGTGACAGCTGTGATAAACTACTACAGTACAGCAGTATGTGACAGCTGTTATAAAAGTATAACAGTATATATATATACTTAATGTGATAAATTACAGTATATATATATATATATTTATTGTGATAAATTACAGTATATATATATATATTTATTGTGATAAATTACAGTATATATATATATATTTATTGTGATAAATTACAGTATATATATATATATTTATTGTGATAAATTACAGTATATATATATACTTATTGTGATAAATTACAGTATATATATATATATTTATTGTGATAAATTACAGTATATATATACTTATTGTACTGACCAGTCTCAGTTGAATCCACTGCTCATGGTTGTAGTCAAGATGGCCATCAAATTCTCTGGTCAGTTGTGAGGGATCGATGAACTTGGACAGATTGTCCAGTGATATCATACTGGTCTGAAACACACACAAATGTTGATCATCAGTCACATCCATGGAAGTCTTCATCAAGTCAATCTTAGGGAATTACTCAACTTTAGTGATAATTCTCTGTTTTCTCAGAATTTCTTCGGTTTTATTATATAAGCTTTATGGACACTCATCTCAAAATTACATTTTTCACTGCCGAGGCTAGTTCTCTGTTTCTCTCAGAACTTTTCCGGTTTGATTTTACAATGTATATGTTATATGGATGTCGACACTCACCTAAAAGTTATATTTGGCACTGCCCAGGCTAGTTCTCTGTTTCCCAGAACTTCTCCGGTTTGATTATATAAGCTATATGGACGTCGACACTCATCATCTAAATGTATTTGACATTGCCGAGACTAGTTCTCTGTTTCTCTCAGAACTTTCCAGGTTTATCTATATAAGCTATATATGGACACTCACCTCAAAGTTGTATTTGGCACTGCCGAGGCTAGTTCTCTGTTTTTCCCAGAACTTCTCCGGTTTAATTATATATGCTATGTGGACACTGCCAGGGAAGCATTCCTGTAAAAGAGGTCATGTTCTAAGTACAAGGGAGATAACTCATATGGCAAAACAGAATCCATTGCCGTCCCCTCAATCTCTGTGACCTCCACATACACCTCGTTCTTGAAAAATGTACATGTAGCACGTTAAGTTACGATATCAGGATTTAAACCGATGTATCACAGCTAGCATATTGACTGGTTTTCGTTTTTTAGTTTTGTGTTTTTGACATTTAGTTAAGGTCATTTAAGGACGGCCTCCTCTGCTTGAGAGATACACGTGAAATGCATGTGTGTGGTTTGGGAGATTGTGATATATTCGTCTTTCTTTCTTTGTGACAGCGCGAAACTTATGTCCACTTTGTAGTGTACATGCTACCACACTGAAGTACAGTGCTGAAGACATCCAGCAGGACACCCCACCTGGTTACATACTAACTTTTTTCCTGTTACAAAGTTTGTCAAAACATGGTTATTTTCATTCATTTATTTTGTCAGGAAAAGTTTTTAGAAACAGAAATATTTGAGACCAAACAGTTGAAGACAATTTTGACGGATGGACTATGTTTCATTATTGATACTATCATTCTGCTGTTTTCAATTGCCATGTAAACAGCCAGAGAAATATTTAGTTTGGGTCCCCTTGTAGTAGCTGGTGGCTACCTCACTGAACAACACATGCTATCCAGAGCAATTAGAGTATATCTTTCACAAGGACACAATATACAACACCAGAGGATGTCCTTAATTCCTCGACAGAAAGACAGACAGATGGACAGTAAGACAGACAGACGGATGGACAGTAAGACAGACAGATAGATAGTAAGACAGATGGACAGGAAGACAAACGGACGGACGGACGGACAGACAGACAGACATACACATGTACAGACAGACGGACGGACACACGGACAGTAAGACATGGACAGTAAGACAGATGGACAGTAAGACACACGGACAGTAAGACAGACACAGACAGTAAGACAGACAGACAGATGGACAGTAAGACGGACAGACAGTAAGACAGTAAGACAGACAGACAGATCAACAACCTGATCCTAGCTAGTCCAGCAAAACATAGAATTATCATACATAAAATTTGTTGCTTTGGCATATCGGTAATAACAGACCATGCGTGTTACTAGAATTCCATAAACTCACACCATAATCATAATCCTAACTTGAACACTCTGTCAAAGTTTCTACATGTGAGCAGACAAAAAAATCAATATCAGGCGCCTCACACAGTACAACTGTGAATAATTAAGTTACACATTAGCCCCACCAATCAAATTAGCCGTTACATAACTTAATTTTTTGAGTGATACATATTTGTTTACAGTTAAATGTGCTGCCAGTTGCTGGGTGAAGCTAGAACTTTTTCGAGCTGGCTACAAAAATCACTAGATGTATGTTAATTAAGTTGGTAAATAAATTGAATATGTACACCACCATGCACACATGTTCAGGGGGAAAATTGGTTATAAATACCATCCCCCCCCCCCCCCCCCCCCCCCCCCCCCCCCCCCCATATTTTGATATCTGACTTCAATCTAGGGTACCACATGTTATTTAAGCAAATCCGAGCTGAAATATCACGAAGCCATTTTTTAAGTTAAATCTGCCAGCAGCTGGTTTTCACGAGTCATATATTGTATAATTACATCAGGTGTGAGTTTTCTGTAAAAGTTTCTGATTCTAACAAGTTCTGTATATATCTAATTCATATTATTACCATTTTTATTTTATTAAGTATAACATATCTATGTGACAGGAGGCGAGTGTGTCTTTATATCAATTCCATTTTCATAAAATTGACAGAGAAAATAATACTGAAGTCTGAGATTCCCGTTTGTTTTTTATTATACAAGTTAAATTAGTGGTAAAAAATCTAATATCTTTGAACAAAAACCCATTCTGAGACTAAAAAGTTGGCATCAATATGCATGTTAATTGTAAGCATGCATTCTTTGAATTTTATTTTTTTTAGATTATTTCTAAAACTACCAATTACTCCGGGGGATCCAGATCCTGGATTATTGCCAATGTACTTATTTTGACAAACTCAAATTTTAGAGCACAACTGACTTAGAAATTAGAGAATTAACGAAACGGACTTACAATGATTGTCATAGAAAACAATTCAAAAGTACAATCTTGACTTAGCAGAAATGGCTTAAATAAGATTTACTGCTTAATATAGATGTCAACAGTATTCCTAGTAGTGACAATGGTTTTCTAACTTTGTTTTTGAATTTTTCCAGTACTAGTGTCCATTATTCCATTGAGCTGAAAATTGGTAGGTATTTTAAGGATGGGGAGCCAACAATTAAATTATTGTTATTTTTCAACCTTTGTAAAAACTTTGATTTGTAAACTATATATACATAACTAAGGGGAAAATATGACCCTTATTTAAACGGCATAGAGTAATTGTATGTTACAACCATAAAGGACTGAACTCCCTTACCAGACATTGATTATTTTTTTCAACTCAACTGACCTTTTGACCTTCATGTCAGGGTCACACTACACTTTGTCAGTTGTGTGATAACAGTATACAGCAATTTTCATTAAAATATGTTAAAATGTTTAAATGTTTTTGCAAGATGAGAAATCATTAGAAAAATATGCACTTTGACCTTTGACCTTGACAGTCAGTTCAAAGTGACTTTGCAGTAATTAGGAGTGCATGCTTTAGGTACTTCAAGTTATATCAACATATCTTCAATAATTAAGAATTATGACAGGACAAATTCATTATTATTTGCTCTTTGACCTTGAGGTCAAGGTCACAATGATTCAATGATGGAGCATGAAAAATGATTCAAACTGATATAATTTTGTTATCTGTCATAAACATGTTAGTTTGTTCATTTATTTCACCAGCAGTTTTACATTATAACCACCAGCATTAAAACTATGCCGTTTATCTTTTTTAAAGATATTTCTTGTTTAGGTCTTAGACTGTATATCTACTTGTGTGAAAATAAAACAATGCGAGAACGGTTCATGTATATTTATCTGTCTTCACAAATTATACAGCTACTGATCAACACAACATATTTTCTTATCAACTTAAAACTTTACCTTGATCCATAATTTGTTGCCAAAAGATCTGAATTTTATCAAACATTTCAGTCATAGGTCATTGATTTCCATATCATAATCCAAGATGGCTGCAGAGATTTTCCTTCTTGCATAGGGTCTTACCCGGGGATAAGCCCCCACATGCACCCTGACCCCCCCTTTTCCAATTTTAAGTGGACTAGCCCCCTGTTATAAACGATAACATAAAGTACTTCATGGATAAAAAAGAACTCCATCGTAGCCGGTCCCAAGCCCGTGTTGAGAAAGGAGGAGGGGATCGCCAACTGACAACATCTAACAGTCAACCCGGACTAATGTTACTAACCTAAAGTCGCGAGTAGAGGTTATAACTTTAAACCTGCAACAAACAAACTTCATGGATAACACTAGCACTGGTAAGTAGTCAGTCTTTGACCTTGATAATGACCTACCTGTAACACTTTGAGGATGGGTTTGACCGTCTGCCAGGTCGAGCCCCTCATGTCCAGTATAACAGTAAACCCTTTCTCCCTTACATCGTCGCTGCAACAACAACAAAATCTTTTACACTGCTGATATTTTACAAAATCACAATCAAACAAAACAAAATTTGACAACAAAAGTTTTCATAACTTTAGAAGAACTTACACCTGGCACCTGTTTCAAGAAAGTTCTTCAACTTAGGGAAAGTCTTCAGCATTACAGAATTTGGATAAAGATTTTTTTTCTTTCCTAGACTTGTTTTCTGTTACAGTAAAATCATTTTTTGTGAAGGTAAAGTTGCGTAATTTTCTCCAAAAATACTTTTTTGTGAAGACATGAAATTGTGGATAAAGAATATCTATGTGGTTGTACGTTGGATTTTTTATTGATTTATACAAAACCAACAGGGGCCTGTCCTTCTAACACAAGAATTCATTTATATATTCAGAAATTGTGTCACCAAATCTACACATAGACCTGCCCCTCTAACACAAAAACCTCTTTGTATATTCAGAAAGTGTTGCAAAACTGCCCTGGACTAATCCCCTCATAGGTTTGGTTTGGTTTTTGTTAAACGTCCTATTGACAGCCAGGTTCATTTAAGGACGGTGCCAAGTTTTGGAGGTGGAGGAAAGCCAGAGTACCCGGAGAAAAACCACCAGCCTACGGTCAGTACCTGGCAACTGCCCCACGTAGGCTAGTGATAAAGTGTCGGTACACCTTAACCACTCGGCCACAGCGGCCCCTAATCCCCTCATAGGCCTGCCCCTCTAACACAACACCTCCTTGAGTAAACATGCCACAACTAAAGACTAGTTTATATTTAATGGACATGCTAGAACAAATTCATACTACTTCACCCTTGGATACTCTATACCATACAGTTCAAAGGATACAGATTCCATTAATTCCCCACACATAGGCCTGCCCCTCTAACACAACACCTCCTTGATACATACCTTGGTACACTGGCCAGATAGGTCATCAGTTTCCGAAGGTCATCATTGTCCAATCGCTCCGGATGGGTCCGAGATGGAAATGTCAGGATGGCCCCACATCGTCTATCCCGGCCACCTATTAAATAGATATATATAGTAATTAATTACAAATACTGACCTCATACATAGGTTAATCATTCCATACATTGACCTCAATTATATGCCACACGTTCCCTTAAGTCAGTAACTAAACCCAACAGATCTTACCTGACAGGTACGCCACACGTTCCCTTAAGATAGGAACTAAACCTAACAGATCTTACCTGACAGGTACGCCACACGTTCCCTTAAGATAGGAACTAAACCTAACAGATCTTACCTGATAGGTACGCCACACGTTCTCTTAAGATAGGAACTAAACCTAACAGATCTTACCTGACAGGTACGCCACACGTTCCCTTAAGTCAGTAACTAAACCCAACAGATCTTACCTGACAGGTACGCCACACGTTCCCTTAAGATAGGAACTAAACCTAACAGATCTTACCTGACAGGTACGCCACACGTTCCCTTAAGATAGGAACTAAATCTAACAGATCTTACCTGATAGGTACGCCACACGTTCCCTTAAGTCAGTAACTAAACCCAACAGATCTTACCTGACAGGTACGCCACACGTTCCCTTAAGTCAGTAACTAAACCTAACAGATCTTACCTGACAGGTACGCCACACGTTCCCTTAAGTCAGTAACTAAACCCAACAGATCTTACCTGATAGGTACGTAACACGTTCCCTTAAGTCAGCAACTTAACCCAACAGATCTTACCTGACAGGTACGCCACACGTTCCCTTAAGTCAGTAACTAAACCTAACAGATCTTACCTGATAGGTACGCCACACGTTCCCTTAAGTCAGTAACTAAACCTAACAGATCTTACCTGATAGGTACGCCACACGTTCCCTTAAGTCAGTAACTAAACCTAACAGATCTTACCTGATAGGTACGCCACACGTTCCCTTAAGTCAGTAACTAAACCTAACAGATCTCACCTGACAGGTACGCCACACGTTCCCTTAAACCTAACAGATCTTACCTGATAGGTACGCCACACGTTCCCTTAAGATAGGAACTTAACCCAACAGATCTTACCCGATAGGTACGCCACACGTTCCCTTAAGTCAGTAACTAAACCTAACAGATCTTACCCGATAGGTACGCCACACGTTCCCTTAAGTCAGTAACTAAACCTAACAGATCTTACCTGATAGGTACGCCACACGTTCCCTTAAGTCAGTAACTAAACCTAACATCTTACCTGATAGGTACGTCACACGTTCCCTTAAACCTAACAGATCTTACCTGATAGGTACGCCACACGTTCCCTTAAGATAGGAACTAAACCTAACAGATCTTACCTGACAGGTACGCCACACGTTCCCTTAAGATAGGAACTAAACCTAACAGATCTTACCTGATAGGTACGCCACACGTTACCTTAAGATAGGAACTTAACCCAACAGATCTTACCTGATAGGTACGCCACACGTTCCCTTAAGTCAGTAACTAAACCCAACAGATCTCACCTGACAGGTACGCCACACGTTCCCTTAAGTCAGTAACTAAACCCAACAGATCTCACCTGACAGGTACGCCACACGTTCCCTTAAGTCAGCAACTAAACCTAACAGATCTTACCTGATAGGTACGCCACACGTTCCCTTAAGTCAGTAACTAAACCCAACAGATCTTACCTGATAGGTACGCCACACGTTCCCTTAAGTCAGTAACTAAACCTAACAGATCTTACCTGACAGGTACGCCACACGTTCCCTTAAGTCAGTAACTAAACCTAACAGATCTTACCTGATAGGTACGCCACACGTTCCCTTAAGTCAGTAACTAAACCCAACAGATCTCACCTGACAGGTACGCCACACGTTCCCTTAAGTCAGCAACTAAACCTAACAGATCTTACCTGATAGGTACGCCACACGGTCCCTTAAGTCAGTAACTAAACCTAACAGATCTTACCTGATAGGTACGCCACACGTTCCCTTAATTAAGATAGGAACTAATCCTAACAGATCTTACCTGACAGGTACGCCACACGTTCCCTTAAGTCAGTAACTAAACCTAACAGATCTTACCTGATAGGTACGCCACACGTTCCCTTAAGTCAGTAACTAAACCCAACAGATCTCACCTGACAGGTACGCCACACGTTCCCTTAAGTCAGCAACTAAACCTAACAGATCTTACCTGATAGGTACGCCACACGGTCCCTTAAGTCAGTAACTAAACCTAACAGATCTTACCTGATAGGTACGCCACACGTTCCCTTAATTAAGATAGGAACTAATCCTAACAGATCTTACCTGACAGGTACGCCACACGTTCCCTTAAGTCAGTAACTAAACCTAACAGATCTTACCTGATAGGTACGCCACACGGTCCCTTAAGTCAGTAACTAAACCTAACAGATCTTACCTGATAGGTACGCCACACGTTCCCTTAATTAAGATAGAAACTAATCCTAACAGATCTTACCTGACAGGTACGCCACACGTTCCCTTAAGTCAGTAACTAAACCTAACAGATCTTACCTGACAGGTACGCCACACGTTCCCTTAAGTCAGTAACTAAACCTAACAGATCTCACCTGACAGGTACGCCACACGTTCCCTTAAACCTAACAGATCTTACCTGATAGGTACGCCACACGTTCCCTTAAGTCAGTAACTAAACCTAACAGATCTTACCTGATAGGTACGCCACACGTTCCCTTAAGATAGGAACTATGTCTGCCGCCTTCAACCCATCTGTTCGTTTACCACCTGTGAAAATTGAAACATATTTTAAATGTGTGCATGAATTTCTCTTCAATCATTGAAAGAAACTGATACATTGTTGGACAAATATATACTCAAATTTTTCTTACACACTGTTTTCAAGTACATACTCATAAAACAAGAATTCCACGCAAGAGGATGTGTCGCCTGCACAGCAAGCTAGCTATATAGAATTTTAATTTTAATAACCGAACATTAATGTTCGTTTAAAAATCAAACTGATCTGCTTTGCAAATCAAAACAAGTTTCAAGCAAAATTTTAGTGTTTTTCATACAGAAACCAGAAAGCACTATATGAAGGTTTAGGTTGATTGACCCAAAAGAACTGGACAGATTTTCTATTTATTTACAGTGACCGTGACTTTTGAGCCTGAAAAGCAATCCAAAGCAAGCACTTTTGATAAGGAAATACTATATATATAAATTATATACAAAGTTTGAGTTTAATTGGTGCAAGGGAACTCAAGTTATCAAATGGAAACCAAGATTCTATTTATAGCAAGTGACCTTGACCTTTGACCTTTGAACATCAAAACTTAAAGCAATCCCAAGCAAGCACTTCCTATATAAGAAAGCAATGCATCAAGTTTGAGTTTGATTGGCCAAAGAGATCTCAAGTTATCGCAAGCAAACCTATTTTCTATTTATAGTAGCAAGGACTTTTGAACCTGAAAAGCAATCCTTAGCAAGTACTTTTGGTAATTAAGGAAGCACTAGTACTGTGTGAAGTTTGAATTTGATAGGCTGAAGGGAACTCGAGTTATTGCATGGAAACCAATTTTCTATTAATACTAGCAGTGACCTTGACCTTTGAACCTGAAAAGCAATCCCAAGCAACAAGCACTTTTGATAAGGAAGCACTGTGTGAAGTTTGAGTTTGATTGGCTGAAAGTAACTCAAGTTATTGCATTGAAACCAATTTTCTATTAATACAAATTGTGACCTTGACTTTTGACCTTTGAACCTGAAAAGCAATCCAAAGCAAGCACTTTTGATAAGGAAGCACTGTATGAAGTTTGAGTTTGATTGGCTGAAGATAACTCAAGTTATTGGACGGAAACCATTGTGCGGATGCCGCCGACGACGCTGACATCTAAAGCAGAAAATTGCATAAGAAACAAACAAACCATCAGATCATTTAAATCAAAACCTAAAGGCTTATAGTTAAATACGAGGTCACATCTGCATACATTACTTATGGTATATATATATCCTTCCTAGCTAGAGACGCTCAGTTTTCTATCCCTGTCCCGGGGGGCCTTAGGCTTAGCTATACATCTCTACTGTGTTGGACCTAATATAAGTACATCTGTCCCTGTCCAGGGGGGGGGGGGGGGGGGGGGGGGGGGGGGAGGGGGACTTAGGCTTAGCTATACATCTCTACTGTGTTGGACCTAATAAGTACATCTGTCCCTGTCCGGGGGGGGGGGGGGGGGGGGGGGGGGGGGGGGGGACTTAGGATTAGCTATACATCTCTACTGTGTTGGACCTAATATAAGTACATCTGTCCCTGTAAGTCCTCACCATTTTCAGGAAAAGATGATATAAGTATGATTATTATTAAACATATGGTACTAAATTAAATGGTCCATATATTTTGAAGACCTCAATAATTTGATATTCTTCAATCTTCTTACCAAAGTTTCTAGAATCTTTTTGCTTTAGCAAGGAATATGTAAATGGAAAAAATGTCCACCCAAATTTCATACAGAATTTTTTCTTGATACATGGTTTTATCAAACAAACCGGTACCCATTATGTGTTTTCATATGTTGAATACGGTATGTGGGGTGTTTTCATAGGTTGAATATGGTATGTGATTTTTTTTCACCAAGTGATGCTTCTATTTTACCCGAGGAAAACTTTCATATGTTTTCAACACCTGTATGCGTATAGTCATCTTACACTATACACACTGGTTAAAGCACTTGAATCTGATTTCTAATCCTGATCCATATCTTTGAACTAATTACCATACTATGTGTTTCATAGGTAAACAAAGTATACTATACCTGTTTATATAATCATATGCCCACAAGGATTTTCCTACAAAAGTACTCGGAGCACCTTTTAATTTCGTACATCAAGTCTTGCTAAAATTCTCCATTTGGCGAGAAAAAAAATATTTCAAGAGGTCAATTGTGCTAAAAATTAAAATTGAACTTACTTTAATTGTGAAATTAGTAATCATCAAATAAGTAAAATAATATTTTAACCCCTACAAAATACTTTCTATTAAGCTTTGTTCAGAATATTAGTAACAATTGTTTTTGTCAGAATTAAAATTTTCAAGGTTTGATGAGCCTTGATACTAAAGACATATGTATATACTCCAAACTTGAGGGAATCCCACAGGAAACACACGAGTCCAGTACTGGGTATACGTATGTATATACTACAAACTTGAGGGAATCCCACAGGAAACACATCAGTCCAGTACTGGGTATATGTATATACTACAAACTTGAGGGAATCCCACAGGAAACACACGAGTCCAGTACTGGGTATATGTATGTATATACTACAAACTTGAGGGAATCCCACAGGAAACATCAGTCCAGTACTGGGTATACGTATGTATATACTACAAACTTGAGGGAATCCCACAGGAAACACATGTACACGAGTCCAGTACTGGGTATACGTATGTATATACTACAAACTTGAGGGAATCCCACAGGAAACACATCAGTCCAGTACTGGGTATACGTTTGTATACTACAAACTTGAGGGAATCCCACAGGAAACACAAGAGTCCAGTACTGGGTATACGTATGTATATACTACAAACTTGAGGGAATCCCACAGGAAACACATCAGTCCAGTACTGGGTATACGTATGTATATACTACAAACTTGAGGGAATCCCACAGGAAACACATGAGTCCAGTACTGGGTATACGTATGTATACTACAAACTTGAGGGAATCCCACAGGAAACACACGAGTCCAGTACTGGGTATACGTATGTATACTACAAACTTGAGGGAATCCCACAGGAAACACACGAGTCCAGTACTGGGTATATGTATATATACTACAAACTTGAGGGGATCCCACAGGAAACACACGAGTCCAGTACTGAGTATACGTATGTATATACTACAAACTTGAGGGAATCCCACAGGAAACACATCAGTCCAGTACTGGGTATACGTATGTATATACTACAAACTTGAGGGAATCCCACAGGAAACACACGAGTCCAGTACTGCGTATACGTATGTATACTCCAAACTTGAGGGAATCCCACAGGAAACACACGAGTCCAGTACTTGGTATATGTATGTATATACTACAAACTTGAGGGAATCCCACAGGAAACACACGAGTCCAGTACTGGGTATACGTATATATACTACAAACTTGAGGGAATCCCACAGGAAACACATCAGTCCAGTACTGGGTATATGTATGTACGTATATACTACAAACTTGAGGGAATCCCACAGGAAACACACGAGTCCAGTACTGGTTATATGTATGTATATACTACAAACTTGAGGGAATCCCACAGGAAACACACGAGTCCAGTACTGGGTATACGTATATACTACAAACTTGAGGGAATCCCACAGGAAACACACGAGTCCAGTACTGGTTATATGTATGTATATACTACAAACTTGAGGGAATCCCACAGGAAACACACGAGTCCAGTACTGGGTATATGTATGTATACTACAAACTTGAGGGAATCCTACAGGAAACACACGAGTCCAGTACTGGGTATATGTATATACTACAAACTTGAGGGAATCCCACAGGAAACACATCAGTCCAGTACTGGGTATACGTATGTATATACTACAAACTTGAGGGAATCCCACAGGAAACACACGAGTCCAGTACTGGGTATATGTATATATACTACAAACTTGAGGGAATCCCACAGGAAACACATCAGTCCAGTACTGGGTATACGTATGTATATACTACAAACTTGAGGGAATCCCACAGGAAACACATGAGTCCAGTACTGGGTATACGTATGTATATACTACAAACTTGAGGGAATCCCACAGGAAACACATGAGTCCAGTACTGGGTATACGTATGTATATACTACAAACTTGAGGGAATCCCACAGGAAACACACGAGTCCAGTACTGGGTATATGTATATACTACAAACTTGAGGGAATCCCACAGGAAACACATCAGTCCAGTACTGGGTATACGTATGTATATACTACAAACTTGAGGGAATCCCACAGGAAACACATGAGTCCAGTACTGGGTATACGTATATACTACAAACTTGAGGGAATCCCACAGGAAACACATGAGTCCAGTACTGGGTATACGTATGTATACTACAAACTTGAGGGAATCCCACAGGAAACACATGAGTCCAGTACTGGGTATATGTATGTATACTACAAACTTGAGGGAATCCCACAGGAAACACACGAGTCCAGTACTGGGTATACGTAGGTATATACTACAAACTTGAGGGAATCCCACAGGAAACACATCAGTCCAGTACTGGGTATATGTATATACTACAAACTTGAGGGAATCCCACAGGAAACACATGAGTCCAGTACTGGGTATATGTATGTATATACTACAAACTTGAGGGAATCCCACAGGAAACACACGAGTCCAGTACTGGGTATACGTATATACTACAAACTTGAGGGAATCCCACAGGAAACACACGAGTCCAGTACTGGTTATATGTATGTATATACTACAAACTTGAGGGAATCCCACAGGAAACACACGAGTCCAGTACTGGGTATATGTATGTATACTACAAACTTGAGGGAATCCTACAGGAAACACACGAGTCCAGTACTGGGTATATGTATATACTACAAACTTGAGGGAATCCCACAGGAAACACATGAGTCCAGTACTGGGTATATGTATGTATATACTACAAACTTGAGGGAATCCCACAGGAAACACATCAGTCCAGTACTGGGTATACGTATGTATATACTACAAACTTGAGGGAATCCTACAGGAAACACACGAGTCCAGTACTGGGTATATGTATATACTACAAACTTGAGGGAATCCCACAGGAAACACATCAGTCCAGTACTGGGTATACGTATGTACGTATATACTACAAACTTGAGGGAATCCCACAGGAAACACACGAGTCCAGTACTGGGTATACGTATGTATATACTACAAACTTGAGGGAATCCCACAGGAAACACACGAGTCCAGTACTGGGTATATGTATATACTACAAACTTGAGGGAATCCTACAGGAAACACATCAGTCCAGTACTGGGTATATGTATGTATATACTACAAACTTGAGGGAATCCCACAGGAAACACATCAGTCCAGTACTGGGTATACGTATGTATACTACAAACTTGAGGGAATCCCACAGGAAACACATCAGTCCAGTACTGGGTATACGTATGTATACTACAAACTTGAGGGAATCCCACAGGAAACACATGTACACAGTCCAGTACTGGGTATACGTATGTATATACTACAAACTTGAGGGAATCCCACAGGAAACACACGAGTCCAGTACTGGGTATACGTATATGTATATACTACAAACTTGAGGGGATCCCACAGGAAACACACGAGTCCAGTACTGGGTATACTTATGTATATACTACAAACTTGAGGAACTCCCACAGGAAACACACTGGTAAGTTGGTAACAGCGAAAAATTACGATCAGCTGCCTTTTCAAATTATGATATCCCCTCTTAAAACCCAGGGATTTATTATCGTAATCCGAAATCCAGTGTATGCGCACTTATAGTTGTATGATCACGCAATGTTACACAGTGCCTACAATGTCAGCATGATGTATGTTTGATATAGAATAAATTTGTGCAATTGTATCATGCGTGCAAATGTGTGCAAAACAGCCAATTTAAATAAAATGTGTGCAATATAGCTATCATGGTTGATACAAATTTAGAAATTGGTTGTCTAGTGGTGTACAGATAACCGGAAACATTTATTAATTAAATCGAGTTGGACCCAAGATCGATTCGATAATGGATTTTGCACTTAAAAGATCGATTGTGAAATTTGGCTATGAATAGATCGTTTCATATGTTTCTAATTTGAATGGCTGAAGTTATTCAGATACGTACTGTTGTTATGAATGCTTTTATTTCATCTTCAATAAACCATTTCGCTCGTTCTTGTTATGTCTCGCTTGAACCACGCCGGCATTTAAGCGTTGTAGCTACCTTACGTAATCGTGGTCAGTGCAGCGTTTTGTACAAGGCTATACTAATTTGCTAATATATGACGGAGTCCGGACTTTCCGGGTAAAATCTAACAATATTTAGCACATATTCAAACCGATAATCGATTATCGATCGATCTTGATAGCCCGATAATCGATCTTCAATATCATGGCGATTCCCAGCACTATGGTTGTCAATAATTATGTTTTAAATTTAAAAGCTGACCTATTTTCTTTTTTTTTTATAGGGAGTCGGACATTCCTTCGTTTGAATAAAGTTCATGTTGCCAAAATGAAACTTATGGAAAATATGTATTTTCCAAAGTAGTAAAAGTTTTAATCTTAAAATTAATACGGCAGTTTTACTCTCAAGGGAAGCAAAAGTGCTTCAATTGCAAGTAATAAATCATAAAAATTCTCAATTCGACCCGAAGTATCACTAATTACTGCAGACGGTTTTTGTGTACGAAACATCATTTTTCTGTACATTTCGGCATTATACTTTCATTACTGGTGGGCACAAAAACTCATATAATCCTCATTTGGACATAGATTTCATCAAAAGAAATTTTGCACATTTCTGATATACGAACGATTAGTTTTTTGTTTTTTAACATCATATTAACTGCCAGGGTCATTTAAGGACATGCAAGGTTTTGGAGGTGGAGGAAAGCCGAAGTACCCGGAGAAAAACCACTGGCCTACAGTCAGTACCTGGCAACTGCCCCACTTAGGTTTTGAACTCGCAACCCAGAGGTGGAGGGCTAGTGACAAAGTGTCGGGACACTTTGCCAATCGGCCACAGCGGCCCTTTTGTACGAACGAAAGAATATTAATGCCCCAGCCCTTAAAGAACGAAAATGAAAGTTGTCAAAAGTTTTTTTTAACTAGATATCAACTGTTCATTATACCTGACCTTCAGCAAGTTTTCATGATAGACCTAATTATGTGTTGGTAGTGTTCATGATAGACCTAATTATGTGTTGGTAGTGTTCATGATAGACCTAATGTGTCGGTAGTGTTCATGATAGACCTAATGTGTTGGTAGTGTTCATGATAGACCTAATGTGTCGGTAGTGTTCATGATAGACCTAATGTGTTGGTAGTGTTCATGATAGACCTAATGTGTTGGTAGTGTTCATGATAGACCTAATGTGTTGGTAGTGTTCATGATAGACCTAATGTGTTGGTAAAAGACTGATTATGACGGATACGTTATTCATTAATAAAAAGTTGATTTATTAAGAGATTCTAGCTTTCAAAAAAGGTCAGCACGGAAACGCACCTTCTAAATTCCATTTAGTTTCATGTACCAGATTTAAAAGCTTTTACATATGGAGTCGGAAGGGATGGAGTGACCAGCATTGTCACAGAGCAATATGTTGAGTATCTTAGAGCGGATGATGACGTCAAAGTTGGAGGGTTTCATTTTAAGCAAGAAATCAGTGAAACTCAGAGGCAGATAGCAGAAACTCAAATTTCAAAAATGCCTGAAGTATATCTCCGTACAAATTCAATTCTAAGGCCAAGCAGCTAATCGCATATATTGATTTGTTGTTATTATGCATTTATCAAGTATATATGTTATCTATCTATTTGTCCAAAAACCATCAATACATGTACAGATAACTGAGCGGGAATGTTTTTAAATTTTATATGACTCATTGGTAACTTCATTGTACTTAATTAAACTGCACAATATATAATTTACGGATTGGACCGATACCTGGATTTTATGTGCAAAAGAATGAGCAAGATTTAGAATATATATAACGGTATATGGGTTTCATATCAAATTCTTCATCTCTCTCTCAACTAATAAGTATCTATATGAAAGAAATACTTTTTTCCTCTCTTTAACTACAAATATCAATATTACCATTATAATTCTAGTCGGTCTTGTTATATGATCTTAATATCTATTGTATATTCTTTATATGTATTAGACAAAATAATTTGTTCAACACACTCGCAAGTCATATACTATAGGGAGATGGCTTAAAATAATTATAAGAGAGCATTAATATTCTTGTTGCCATATCCCTGTGTTTAATTGTTGTATATATTGACCAATGTATTGTAAATATTTCTGGTAATAAATACTATTTAAACCAAAAGAATGGGATCATCTTCATGACGTGGGGTTTTCTCGGAAATTTCTCCCACAATATTAGCTCCTACGTATACCTAGCTTGCACTTCATTCATGACAGAGGCAATAAATATAAGACATATTTATTTTATTGGTATAATTTGTTTTACATTTGTTGTAAAACAAATAAATTTTACATTAAAAATAAATTGGTAGATTGCAGAAAATGTAATCACATCGGTTTTGCTATATAGCGAGACCACACATGATAGACTCTGTTAATTGCATCACGTTATAATTATTGTATATATAGAGAATACATGGTCAGTGTCTTAAAATATAAGCTGTATTTTGGCGAGGGTAAAGAAAGACAACAAGTGGCGAGCCTTGGCGAGCCACTTTTGTCTTTCTGTCCCGAGCCAAAAATACAGCTTATATTTTAAGACACTGACCATGTATTCTATTTATCCTGCAACAGTCATTAAAATAATCATCAAAAATAATCATTTTTAAGTGAAACGGTGTCAAAAAAGACAGAAATATGTTCGCCTTTTAAACGTAGTTTCACTCTGAAGTAGGTCAGTCGAACTGACGCACATGCTAAGATTCCAAAATACAGCTGTTTTCCGTCACTGCCGTATACAGCAAAAATATATACGGTGGGTGTATTCCGACAATGCGGTGGCAGTTGCAGGATAAACATGTATATATTCATCAACTACAAAATTGAAAAGCAAAAAGATTGACTTAACTTTCTGTCACTTAATATAAAAAAAAAAACACTTTTTTTCATAACCTTAATCTAATTAACCTTATAGATTTTTCCGTATTCATACGTTGATTACCAAGGCAAAAATGAAGTACCTAACTGAATATCAATTCCTTATTTGAAGCAAAATAAAGTTGGTCAATTTTGATGCAATTTTGTGCAAATCGTCAAGATCAAAGACTTTGTTAGAGCTTGTAAAATGAATGCTTGATTAATTTTTCAATTTTTTGTTACAACCAGGTTCTATTCTCAAATTGGACATGGCAAAATCCTTACTTCTGATCCAACTAGTAGGGTTAACATTGTGCATCTTTCTCATATAATACCACAAATAGTTTACAGCAAGATTTGAATTTTTTTTTACTCATTTTTGCTGAGAAACCTATTGAAATTATCAAAATGAAATGAAAAAAATATACATATACAGGATATAAAATACAAAACATCACAACCTGAAATTGTCACTAATGATATAATAATTCATTAAATTGGAAAGTTAATTTTTTGTGCCCTGTATAATTGCCATTTTTAAATAACTGGCCATGGGATGGATGATAACCTTGCTGGTTTTCCCAGGCACATGGAAAGGCTTCATTCAAAATACACAATTACACTTGCAAACATATCGGTAATAGCTATTGTATTGTACGTATAATAATATTGTCATGTTATCATTATATAATATGCAATCTTATGCAACTTATATTAGATATATGTGAATTAGTACCTTAGAACCCATTTGAATGATTAAAGAAAGCCTTTCACAGGCAAACAACCTGATGATATAAGGAAATAATTTAATTTGATAATTATTACATGAATGAGTATATAGCTAGTCTACCCCATAAATACAGAACAATCATCTTATTTACATAAAATAATAATTCCTTTATCATCTCAGCAAAGTAATGCATTGATGTAACATATATGAATTGATAGAGACAGGAATTTTATAAGATTTTCCGAAAAAACATCGAAAACATGAAAACCCCAGCCTCTGTATCCTGAATGTTCCACTTCATCCTCATCAGCTTATCATCCCGGTTAGCCATTGTTTCCAACATTTTTACGCCAAGTAACGAATATTTTTCTACGTATTACAAAAATAATAACAGTGAAAAAAACAAGGGACAATGAATGGGTTCAATCGGTACATTTCACACTGAAATAACGGTAAATTTTTTCGCTACCCGGGAAAGCTGTCAAAATCTTGTGTGTATTCCCAATCGCCCGTAAATATCCGCTATTCATCACAATAATAGACACTTAAGCTCTTAAACAACTACCTGGTCTGAAATAGTATTCCAAGTCTCGATCAGCTGCCGCATCGGATTGCTGCTCTTGTTGACTCATTTCTTAAAATCCTTAAATTTTGCAGAAATCCGTGTTAAATATATCAGCATCTTTGTGTTTCTCCATCGTCGGCCATCAATCGGAATTGATTCGGTAATTTCCGCCTGATTCCGCAAGCTTCCGGTGTTGATTCGTAACCGGAAGATGAGGTAAATTTCATTCGGAACACATGTAGTTTTTCTTATCAAAGCTACAGTAAATCTTACGAATACCGAAGAGAATTCTCCTCTGCAGCATTCGTTTTCACGTGGGCTGAGAGTTGTGTTGTATGCTGAATTTTTACCTCGCTAGACATGACGACAACATTTTCTAATCCATCGCAACTTCTACCGCTAGGTTTGTAACATCGAATCTACATTTCGGTTTAGAATTCTAAATCGAATTTCAAATCGTTTAAAGAAGCCTAAGTAGGTCAATTGGCATATTGTCAAATAGAGAGTAACATGTTACACGAGATTTTGTGAATGAATCAATGTGAGAAATAGAAAGATCAACATTTTTGCGGTTTTCTCGGCACTCCTTGGTGTGGTTTATCTAACTTTGTGTTTCTATAAAACTATCTGATTGTTATTTGAACACTACAGTTTAAATTGGTTTCTGTCAGTAGGTGGACAAAGAAGTATGCATTCATTTTTTTTTTGATGACAAACATTTAAAGTTAGATTAAAGTGATTAATGCCGTCGTGCTTGTCTGTCATCATGTACCTAACATTTTGAAAACACTTCCTCTCTCTAATCGAGTATGGATCAAAGATAACAAGTGTGAAAGAATTACTATAAAAGAAAAAAAAGATTTCTAAGGTGTCGGAAAGAGCATGTCAAAGACATTCTTCGGCGTGTAAAGAAATATTCTACTCTCTTATGTATAGAAGAATGCTTGGGATTGAACACTGACCTCTGGCTTAATAACGTTACTCTCAACTGATTGATCTAAAGAAAAGACCTCCCTTGCAGGGGCCGAGTGGTTAAAGTGTCCCGACATTTTAACACTAGTCCTCCACCTCTGGGTTCCAAGTTCGAAACCTACGTGGAGCAGTTGCCAGGTGCTGACCGTAGGCCGGTGGTTTTTCTCTGGGTACTCCGGCTTTCCTCCAGCTCCAAAACCTGGCACGTCCTTATATAATTAAATGACCCTGGCTGTTAATAGAACGGTAAACAAAAACAAACCCTTGCCGACAGGTATATTGTGGCTATAATTTAACCATGGTTACATGCTCCTCACCAGGGAGTTTCTAGGGGTTACAGTGATGCTTTCGCAAGTAAAGGTATTACGCTAAGTATATTTTCCGAGTCCCCACTAGGTGCCAATGTAATGGCGCTCATGATTTATAAACTTTAAATCACTGCCTTGGCTATAGGATTGAAACCAGGACCTCTGGCTTCCTAATCTTATGTTTAACCGATCGAAGAAATTAAAGATCTCTCTAGCCGAGAGGTATTTTTAACAGGGTTACATAATTGATTATATTTAGATTTTTGCTTACACCTTAACCTCCAAGAGCAAATGTGCGACCCCAGGCTCATGAGATTCGCTGAAGGTGGTCAATCATTCTGACTTCTTGTTTGATATCGACTCCAGTAATTGTTCCACATTAGTGGATGTAAAATGCTAGTTGAAAAGTTGTGGGAGACTACATGTCTCTTAAGATCCCATCTCGTTCCTGGATTTTTTATTTAACCAATATGGTCAGATTGCCAACTCATCTTGATGTAAAATTTTGTGGTTTATTGCTGTCTGATGTTGGTTTTGTTATATAAAGCATCTTTGATCAAGGAGCAATTTTTGTATAGAAATTTGTGGTGGGAGGGATAAGTCAAAGGTATTTTATAACTGAGAATGGGCTAATATCTATGGGCAGGAAAAAACATGTAATTGCAACTAGTCTTATAGTTTTCAACCAAATCTGTTTAGGATTTCATGTTAGTTTTCTGTGAAGTAGCTAGGGCATATCCTAAAGTGGAGTCAAATTTTGTCATTCAGTACTGTATATATCGCATGCCTTTCACTCTCTGTTCAAAATTGATTTAATGGTTGGTTTTTTTTTCAGAATTGGTGGACAAATGTATTGGTTCAAGGATACACATAATCATGAAGAATGATAAAGAAATAGTGGGAATCCTGCTCGGATTCGACGACTACGTCAGTATCCTTAGAAAAACTAAGTAGTGCTAGCAGCTTCTGGTTGAATTTGTTGCCTCTTAAATGCTTCATCCTGAGAAAAAACGTTGATATGGTACTCTGTACTCAAATAGAAATTCAGTGTTTTTGTTCCCATTATTTTTCAGCCTCCCATGGCTTTTGAGTTGGGAAAATTCATTGCCATTTTGAGAAATTTGGGAAAATACCAAATTGCAAAAAACCCAGTACTGATTTTGTCAAATAAATTTATTAATATATAGTTCACCATATTTTCAGCATTATTAAAGTAAACATCACTTGCTACAAAATGAACACATTATAAGTGGTTTAAATTCATCATGTGCCCATAAATCGCGATGTTATCATTTACAAAATGTCAGAATAGGTAAAAGAAACATTTAAAAAAAAAAATCAACTTTAATAATTGGGAAACTTCATTGAAATTTTGGGAAAATACAGCATTTTTGGCCTAGGGGAAACAGCCGTTATTCTGCTGTAAAACAGGCCAAACAAAAACACTGAAATTCATCCTAATTCATGTGATTTATATATACTTGTCTTATACTATCCTTTTGGCCGAAATTGGAAATGGTGTTGATTTTAGTCTCAAGTTAGAAAAATCAACCTATACTAATAGAGAAAAAAATTAGAGAAAATGTTTGTAAAACATAATTAACTATTTAATATAGTCAGCCTAATAACCACACATGCCCATATAAGGGCATCCCCACCTTTTTGCAGGAAAAGAGAATGTGTGCGCTAATCAAAAAATATTTATAAAAATTTCTTACCTCAATGATTGGTAAGTATGATCTTCAGTCTTTCAGTCTTCTGTACATAAAGAAAAATTTCGCCAAGATTTTACAAGGAAACACTTCTTTGTTCGTGGTTTTATTAAGTGCATTCCTTTCGTGTTTTTGTATTCTCACAGTGTGCTTATAAGGTGGAACACGGTACATGTACTTACATCATATATTGCACCCCCCCTGTCCTTGAGAGACGCTGAAATACTTTTCTGGCAGAATTTTTTACTATCCCACCATCTGATGATTTTTCCAATGGCCCTGCGTCCATCTTTTGTCCGTCTATCATCCATTGTCTGTTGCCATTTGTCTATTCGTCCATAAACAATCCTTGTTGCCACTATTTCTTGAGAAGTGCAAGAAGGAATTTTCTATTAACTTCATGTTTTGGTTTTGGTCTTTAGTTGTGCCTGTTTGATTTCGAGTCTGATCAGGTAAACAAAGCGACCTCCAGCTACGTGCGGCCATCTTGGATTTCGAGAGTTGTTTTTTCTTATTGCTTTTTCTTGAAGCACTGGGAAGGATTTTCTCAAACTTCATATGTAGCTTCCCCTTACTGCCTAGTCGTGCCCGTTTGATTTTAAGTCTGATCCAAAAACCGAAGTAGCTTCGAGATGGCCATCTTTGACTTTGAAAGATAACGTTCATTATTGACATTTCTTGAGATAGTACTGGAAAGATTTTCTCAAACTTCATTCATAGATTCCTCTTAGTGCCTAGTTGGTGGCATTTAATTTTGAGTCTGATCCAGGACAAAAAATGGTCAACAGGTGGCCATCTTTAGATTTTAACAGTTGAAGTTTGTTATCGCTATTTTTAAAAATAAGTATTGGAAGGATTTTTTCTCAGATTCCAAATGTAGTCTGATGCGGAAAGGAACAGTTGATGTTTAGCATTGGTAATTTAAATTCACTGAAATTTATTCCTAGATCTCTTATCAGATTTTATATAAAGGTTCCAATAACTTATTATCAAAGCAATGAAGGTCATTCAGTGGTGGCCACCAAGATCCCTCTTGGATCTCTTGTTTGAAAACTTATCGGAAAATTCAAATTCATTTTAAAAAATAATTTGTAACTATTTATGTATCCTTGACTTTGAACAAGATATGGTGCTGGAAGACGTAACAGAATTGTAAGTAGACAAGGAGGATTTGAGAATTGTGATTGTAGTTACCGGGTAAAAAAAACAACTGAGGAGTGGGAGGGGCAGTGATGTGTTGTATATCAAGGTTTTAATATTTTGTCAATAAGCAGTGAGGGGCTGTATATCAAGGTTTTAATATTTTGTCAATAAGCAGTGAGGGGCTGTATATCAAGGTTTTAATATTTTGTCAATAAGCAGTGAGGGGCTGTATATCAAGGTTTTAATATTTTGTCAATAAGCAGTGAGGGACAGTATATCAAGGATTTATTATTTTTGTCAATAAGCAGTGAGGGGCTGTATATCAAGGTTTTAATATTTTGTCAATAAGCAGTGAGGGACAGTATATCAAGGATTTATTATGTTTGTCAATAAGCAGTGAGGGGCTGTATATCAAAGAAAAAAGGTTTTGATATTTAGTCAATAAGCAGTGAGGGGCTGTATATCCAGGTTTTAATATTTTGTCTATAAGCAGTGAGGGGCAGTGTATCAAGGTTTTAATATTTTGTCAATCAGTATATCAAGGATTTATTATTTTTGTCAATAAGCAGTGAGGGGCTGTATATCAAAGAAAAAAGGTTTTGATATTTAGTCAATAAGCAGTGAGGGGCTGTATATCCAGGTTTTAATATTTTGTCAATAAGCAGTGAGGGACAGTATATCAAGGATTTATTATTTTTGTCAATAAGCAGTGAGGGGCTGTATATCAAAGAAAAAAGGTTTTGATATTTAGTCAATAAGCAGTGAGGGGCTGTATATCCAGGTTTTAATATTTTGTCTATAAACAGTGAGGGGCAGTGTATCAAGGTTTTAATATTTTGTCAATAAGCAGTGAGGGACAGTATATCAAGGATTTATTATTTTTGTCAATAAGCAGTAAGGGGCTGTATATCAAAGAAAAAAGGTTTTGATATTTAGTCAATAAGCAGTGAGGGGCTGTATATCCAGGTTTTAATATTTTGTCTATAAGCAATGAGGGGCAGTGTATCAAGGTTTTAATATTTTGTCAATAAGCAGTGAGGGACAGTATATCAAGGATTTATTATTTTTGTCAATAAGCAGTGAGGGGCTGTATATCAAAGAAAAAAGGTTTTGATATTTAGTCAATAAGCAGTGAGGGGCTGTATATCCAGGTTTTAATATTTTGTCTATAAGCAGTGAGGGGCAGTGTATCAAGGTTTTAATATTTTGTCAATAAGCAGTGAGGGACAGTATATCAAGGATTTATTATTTTTGTCAATAAGCAGTGAGGGGCTGTATATCAAAGAAAAAAGGTTTTGATATTTAGTCAATAAGCAGTGAGGGGCTGTATATCCAGGTTTTAATATTTTGTCTATAAGCAGTGAGGGGCAGTGTATCAAGGTTTTAATATTTTGTCAATAAGCAGTGAGGGGCTGTATATCAAGGTTTTAATATTTTGTCAATAAGCAGTGAGGGGCAGTGTATATCAAGGTTTTAATATTTTGTCAATAAGCAGTGAGGGACAGTATATCAAGGATTTATTATTTTTGTCAATAAGCAGTGAGGGGCTGTATATCAAAGAAAAAAGGTTTTGATATTTAGTCAATAAGCAGTGAGGGGCTGTATATCCAGGTTTTAATATTTTGTCTATAAGCAGTGAGGGGCAGTGTATCAAGGTTTTAATATTTTGTCAATAAGCAGTGAGGGGCTGTATATCAAGGTTTTAATATTTTGTCAATAAGCAGTGAGGGGCAGTGTATATCAAGGTTTTAATATTTTGTCAATAAGCAGTGAGGGACAGTATATCAAGGATTTATTATTTTTGTCAATAAGCAGTGAGGGGCTGTATATCAAAGAAAAAAGGTTTTGATATTTAGTCAATAAGCAGTGAGGGGCTGTATATCCAGGTTTTAATATTTTGTCTATAAGCAGTGAGGGGCAGTGTATCAAGGTTTTAATATTTTGTCAATAAGCAGTGAGGGACAGTATATCAAGGATTTATTATTTTTGTCAATAAGCAGTGAGGGGCTGTATATCAAAGAAAAAAGGTTTTGATATTTAGTCAATAAGCAGTGAGGGGCTGTATTTCCAGGTTTTAATATTTTGTCTATAAGCAGTGAGGGGCAGTGTATCAAGGTTTTGATATTTTGTCAATAAGCAGTGAGGGGCAGTGTATATCAAGGTTTAACTTTTTTGTCAATAAGCAGTGAGGGGCAGTATATATCAAGGTTTTAACTGTTTTGTCAATAAGCAGTGAGGGGCAGTATATAGCAAGGTTTAACTGTTTTGTCAATCAGCAGTGAGGGGCAGTATATATCAAGGTTTAACTGTTTTGTCAATAAGCAGTGAGGGGCAGTATATATCAAGGTTTAACTGTTTTGTCAATAAGCAGTGAGGGGCAGTATATAGCAAGGTTTAACTTTTTTGTCAATAAGCAGTGAGGGGCAGTATATAGCAAGGTTTAACTGTTTTGTCAATAAGCAGTGAGGGGCAGTATATAGCAAGGTTTAACTGTTTTGTCAATAAGCAGTGAGGGGCAGTATATAGCAAGGTTTAACTGTTTTGTCTTGTCTCTGCAGTGAAAGCACACCTGAGGGACGTAGAGTGACCAAACTTGATATTTTGTTAATAAGCTGTGAGGGATAGTATATCAAGGGTTTAATAATTTGTCAATAAGCTGTGAGGGATAGTATATCAAGGGTTTAATAATTTGTCAATAAGCTGTGAGGCCAGTATATAGCAAGGTTTAACTGTTTTGTCAATAAGCAGTGAGGGGCAGTATATATCAAGGTTTAACTGTTTTGTCAATAAGCAGTGAGGGGCAGTATATATCAAGGTTTAACTGTTTTGTCAATAAGCAGTGAGGGGCAGTATATAGCAAGGTTTAACTTTTTTGTCAATAAGCAGTGAGGGGCAGTATATAGCAAGGTTTAACTGTTTTGTCAATAAGCAGTGAGGGGCAGTATATAGCAAGGTTTAACTGTTTTGTCAATAAGCAGTGAGGGGCAGTATATAGCAAGGTTTAACTGTTTTGTCTTGTCTCTGCAGTGAAAGCACACCTGAGGGACGTAGAGTGACCAAACTTGATATTTTGTTAATAAGCTGTGAGGGATAGTATATCAAGGGTTTAATAATTTGTCAATAAGCTGTGAGGGATAGTATATCAAGGGTTTAATAATTTGTCAATAAGCTGTGAGGCCAGTATATAGCAAGGTTTAACTGTTTTGTCAATAAGCAGTGAGGGGCAGTATATATCAAGGTTTTAACTGTTTTGTCAATAAGCAGTGAGGGGCAGTATATAGCAAGGTTTAACTGTTTTGTCAATAAGCAGTGAGGGGCAGTATATAGCAAGGTTTAACTGTTTTGTCAATAAGCAGTGAGGGGCAGTATATATCAAGGTTTAACTGTTTTGTCAATAAGCAGTGAGGGGCAGTATATAGCAAGGTTTAACTTTTTTGTCAATAAGCAGTGAGGGGCAGTATATAGCAAGGTTTAACTGTTTTGTCAATAAGCAGTGAGGGGCAGTATATAGCAAGGTTTAACTGTTTTGTCAATAAGCAGTGAGGGGCAGTATATAGCAAGGTTTAACTGTTTTGTCTTGTCTCTGCAGTGAAAGCACACCTGAGGGACGTAGAGTGACCAAACTTGATATTTTGTTAATAAGCTGTGAGGGATAGTATATCAAGGGTTTAATAATTTGTCAATAAGCTGTGAGGGATAGTATATCAAGGGTTTAATAATTTGTCAATAAGCTGTGAGGCCAGTATATAGCAAGGTTTAACTGTTTTGTCAATAAGCAGTGAGGGGCAGTATATATCAAGGTTTTAACTGTTTTGTCAATAAGCAGTGAGGGGCAGTATATAGCAAGGTTTAACTGTTTTGTCAATAAGCAGTGAGGGGCAGTATATAGCAAGGTTTAACTGTTTTGTCAATAAGCAGTGAGGGGCAGTATATATCAAGGTTTAACTGTTTTGTCAATAAGCAGTGAGGGGCAGTATATAGCAAGGTTTAACTTTTTTGTCAATAAGCAGTGAGGGGCAGTATATAGCAAGGTTTAACTGTTTTGTCAATAAGCAGTGAGGGGCAGTATATAGCAAGGTTTAACTGTTTTGTCAATAAGCAGTGAGGGGCAGTATATATCAAGGGTTTAATAATTTGTCAATAAGCTGTGAGGGGCAGTGTATCAAGGTTTTAACTGTTTTGTCTTGTCTCTACAGTGAGAGCACACCTGAGGGACGTAGAGTGACCAAACTTGATCAGATATTACTCAACGGTAACAATATCACCATGGTAAGTTTTGAACATCAAGCATTTCCAATTAACACCAGACTTAGCTAATCAATGCGGAATACAGTTTGTACATTTTACAATAAACATACAGCTTTCATTCCTGTCTCGTTGTGTAGAAGTTGGTCAGCTATTCAAACCGCTTGGTCTAACATCTCACCATAAATAATCATTGTTACAGAAAAAAAACAGAATTTTTTAATTTTTTTACTGTAAGACCCCTAATTAGTTCCTAGTTCATTTTCAGTTTTAAGAATGATTGGGAAAACTAAATGGCTTTTAGACTGGGACTTTGGATGGTGATAGCTGGTATTTGTTATCACTATATCTTGAGAAATATTAAGATATATTTCTTCAGTTTCAAATAGGTTTCTTTTGGTCCTTAGTTATGTCATTTTAATTTTGTGGCTGAATTGTAAAACATAAAATGATCAACAGGTGACCATCTTGAAATTTCATAACTGATGATTATTGATTTGATTTCCGTGAAATTATTTCATGAATCTTTCCCATTTGTAGTTTTTTTTTTTTTTTTGTCCTTAGTTGAAATTGTATGTCAGTAATTTTGGATTTGATCCGATTAAAAAAAACAGTGATGACTTTTCATAATCACTAATAATTACATGTTCTCCAGTGTACATTGGATGCCATCTTTGAAATTGAAGACATCATTTCTACTTTCATTTTGCTATTGAAAAGTAAAGTGTAATGAAGAAATTTCTACTTTCATTTTGCTATTGAAAAGTAATGTGTAATAAAGAAAAGTAATACAGTAATGTGTAATTTTATTTTTCAGCTTGTTCCTGGAGGAGAGGGGCCAGAGATGTAGTGACCACTGCCATTCCATCATTGACCATTGTCCATTACATCGCTGACCACTCAAGTACCCCAGGCAGTAGGAGTACCTGTGTTACATACTTCATCTGTAACTCAACTGTGGTTCCTAAACATAACACCGCTCCATAGCATCCATGCTTGAGCTCTGAACACCGATAAACTTTAACGTCCACAAATTATGACGAAGTGTCTTGTTAGGCCATTAATGTTGCTGGAGCCCAATGTTGTTAATTTTTTCTGTAACAATTTTAAAACTAGCAAGAGTATATATCACGACACGGCCTGGTAAATGTAGGTGATGCTCATACTGAATTCAATATTTATTTATTTTTCTGTAACAATTTAAAAACTAGCTAGATTATATATCACAGCCTGGCCTGGTAAATGTAGGTGATGCTCACTCTAAATTTTACATAAACATTTTGTCTAGTTTCCAACTTTTGATAAAAATGAAAATTTAGATAAGTGATGTGAAGTTGGTTGATTTATTTGGGGTTTTGTAGCCAACGGTTATAAGTCAGCTCTTAGTATATTTCATTATGTTTACGAAAGAGAGTAAGATAGATCATGAAATAATATTGTGTGTGTGCGTGTGTACATGTATGGGAAAGAGAGAGACAGTAAAGAGAAAGATGTTTACTAATGTTGAAATGAATTCAATAAATTTTTGTACATATTTCTTTGTCTTTGTGTTATGCTTGCTGTGCTTGGTGAAAGGCGTCATCCATTGTCACATTGGCACCTAACCAAGCAATTATTGTCCTATTCGTTTGGTTTTATTTGATCATCTGACCCTTTTGACCAGGATGAACTTACCCCTGGTATGTTATCCATTGTTGTGCACTTTTTAATTTTGATTTGAACTTATTCTGATATTCCATAACTTGTATTTGGTCAAAAAATTGATTGACCACAAGATTATCTATGATTTTAAGGTTGGTCCAAAATCAGCCCAAATGATTGGCATCTTGAAAATCACATTTAAAATTTCTCTAGTTTCTCCAGCGGAAGTTAAAACATAGCTCCACTAAATTATTACTGAGATATTTACAGTTCCATAGTTGTCTAAGATAAGTATTGATACAATCTGTGAGTTAATTTCAGTTCCAGAGTTGGTTAACCCTGTATTTTGAATTATTGTTGGAAGAGGCAGTTCAAAAGTCGGAAAAATATTTGAACTATAAGGTAAATTAGAGTATATTGCCATAATTACTGAAATATCCAGGTGAGTGATGCAGGCCCTCCAGGTCTTTTGTTTTGTTTATAAAGACCCTATAAAGTTGCACATGTTCAGCTTTGATACTGAATGATCAAGCAGCCAAGCTTAGATTCTGTGTTTTTTTCTCCAGAAGTATTCAGGAATATCTCTTAGGCACTTCACTATTCAGGAGTTATATTAAGGTGACCTTACAAGTTCATTAGGTCAAACAAGGTCAAACATAAGAAAAGACTTTGTAGCCCTCATTAACTCAGGACCAGTGCTGATCCCTAGAGCCCCTTTATTTTTTAACAAGAGGCCCATGGGCCTTAACGGTCACCTGAGATTTGAAATATTTCAGTTAATTAAATTGACCATTTTTGGCCCTGCCCATAAGCCCCTAGGGGTCAGTCAGGGCCAACATGTGCATATTATCAAACTTTCATCCCAAGCTGATAATGTTAACCAAATTAGAATGAATTCCAATAGAAATCAAACAAATCATTCAAAAACATGATTTCCTTATATAAACTATAGTAAAATGTAAAAAAAAACATGATTTCCCTATATAAACTATAGTAAAATTTTAGCCCCGCCCATTAGCCCCTAGGGGTCAGTCAGGGCCAACATGTGCATACCCTCAAACTGCCATCCCAAGCTGATAATGTTAACCAAATTAGAATGAATTCCAATAGAATTCAAACAAATTATAATAAAAAATGTGATTTCCCTATATAAACTTTAGTAAAGTTTACCCCCTCCCCAGGGGCAAACTTGAGACCCCAGGGTCATGAAATTCACAATTTTAGTAAAGCACCTTAAGACCCTTCCAACTATAAAGAGTATTTGATTCCACCTTATTTTGGTCTTGAGAAGAAGATTTTTGAAATTTCAGTCAATTTGGCCCTTTTTAGCCCTGCCCATCAGCCCCTGGGGGTCAGTCAGGGCCAACATGTGCATGCCATCAAACTGTCATCCCATGCTGACAATGTTTACCAAATTAGATTGAATTCCAATAGAAATAAAACAAATAAAAGTCAAAAATGTGATTTCCCAATATAAACTATAGTAAAGTTTACCCCCTCCCCAGGGGCAAACTTGAGACCCCAGGGTCATCAAATTCACAATTTTAGTAAAGCACATTAAGACCCTTCGAACTATAAAGAGTATTTGATTTCACCTTATTTTGGTCTTGAGAAGAAGATTTTTGAAATTTCAGTCAATTTGGCACTTTTTAGCCCTGCCCATTAGCCCCTGGGGGTCAGTCAGGGCCAACATGTGCATGCCATCAAACTGTCATCCCATGCTGACAATGTTTACCAAATTAGAATGAATTCCAATACAAATCAAACAAATAAAAGTCAAAAATGTGATTTCCCTATATAAACTATAGTAAAGTTTACCCCCTCCCCAGAGGCAAACGTGAGACCCCTGGGTCATGAAATCTACAATTTTGGTAAAGCACCTTAAGACCCTTCCATCTAAGAAGAGTGTTTGATTCCACCATTTCTGAGAGTAGAAAAGAAGATTTTTGAAGTTTTAGTCAATTTGACCCGTTTTAGCCCCGCCCCTCAGGCCCCTGGGGGGTGGGGACCATATAATTTAAAATTTTGGTTGACCTTTAGCCATAGAAGCTTCCTGCCAAATTACATGGAATTTGGTTTAGGGGTTTTGGAGAAGAAGTCGAAAATGTAAATTGTTTACGGACGCACGACGGACGACGCACGACGACGGACAAAAGGGGATTAGAATAGGTCACTTGAGACTTTGTCTCAGGTGACCTAAAAAGTCATGGAAAGACGGATTTCAAACCAAAATATCATGTTGCCAATTTTATCCAATTAAAAAAATCTCAACACAATCCTGGTTCTTAGTAAACTTTATTAGCAATTGAGCAGCTTTCATATGGAAGAAATAATCATTGTACATAGTTCTATAGAATATTGATAAAATCGTATAAAATCATTGTTGTACATAGTTCTATAGAATATTGATAAAATCGTATAAAATCATCGTTGTACATAGTTCTATTGATAAAATCGTATAAAATCATCGTTGTACATAGTTCTATAGAATATTGATAAAATCGTATAAAATCATCGTTGTACATAGTTCTATTGATAAAATCGTATAAAATCATCATTGTACATAGTTCTATAGAATATTGATAAAATCGTATAAAATCATCATTGTACATAGTTCTATAGAACATTGATAAAATCGTATAAAATCATCGTTGTTAGTGGATAGGATAATGATAAAATGGTACAAAGTTGTAAAAGTTAACAATACAATAGGCCCATGGGCCTTAACTGTCATCTGAGTTTTAATTTAATTGACCGTTTTTTGGTCCCACCCATCAGCCCAAAACATGTGCATAACATCAAGCTGTCATCCAATGCTGATAATGTTAACAAAGTTAGAATGAATTCAAATAGAAATCAAACAAATGATTGTCAAAACTTGATTTCCCTATATAAACTATAGTAAAGTTTACAGAAGAGAAGAAGATTTTTGAAATTCTAGTCAATTCAACCCTTTTTGGCCTCGTCCCTCAGGCCCCAGGGGGGTCAGGACCATATATTTCACAGTTTTTGTTGAACTTTGGCCATGTAAGCTGATCCCTGCTAAATTTCATTGAATTTGGTTAAGTGGTTTTGGAGAAGAAGTTGAAAATGTAAATTGTTTAAGGACAGATGACAGACAAAAGGCGGTTGGAAAAAGTCACTTGACTTTGTCTCAGCTGACCTAAAAATCGTACAAAATTGTACAAAATCGTCATTGTACATATTTAGGTATATAGGACAAGAGGCCCAGAGGGCCTGTATCGCTCACCTGGATTTCATGAGATATGAAACAAGAATGATGATTAAGTATATCTGTCGCTGGTATTGCTATGTCAATATATCATAGGCATTTTATATGGGTACGTGAGGTTTTTATGCCAAAAAATGCATTAATCCATGAAATAAAATTGACTTTTGGCACAACCCCATATGGATGCTACCACACAAATGTGAGTGATATCCATTGCTTAGTTTCAGAAAAGAAGTTGTTTAAACCAATTGACCCCTTTTGACCCCGCCCTCTGCACCCCGGGGGGAGTGGGGGCCAGTTCCTTCCTTTATAAAATTTTGAATCCCTACCCTAAAGGATGCTACCAGGCAAATATGAGCGATATCCCTTGCTTAGTTTCAGAGAAGAAGTTGTTCATATCAATTCAGCCAAATTGACCCCTCATGGCCCCGCCCCTCAGGCCCCCGGGGGGTCAGTCTCACCATTTGTACAATTTTGAATCCCCACCCAATAGTGATGCTACCAGGCAAATATGAGCAATATCCATCGCTCGGTTTCAGAGAAGAAGTCGTTTATATCAATATAGCCCAATTGACCACATTTGGCCCTGCCCCTCAGGCCCCAGGGAGGTCGGCCCCACCATTTGTACAATTTTTAATCCCAACCCCAAAGGGATGCTCACAGTCAAATATGAGCAATATTTATTGCTTGGTTTCAGTGGAGAAGTTGTTCATATCAATTAAGCCAAATTGACCCCTCTTGGCCCCGCCCCTCAGGCCCCCTGGGGGTCAGCCTCACCATTTGTATAATTTTGAATCCCCACCCAATAGTGATGCTACCAGGCAAATATTGCAATATCCATTGCTTGGTTTCAGAGAAGAAGTCGCTTATATCAACATAGCCCAATTGACCACATTTGGCCCCGCCCCTCAGGCCCCTGGGGGTTAGCTCCATCATTTGTACAATTTTTAATCCCCACTCCATAGTGATGCTACCAGGCAAATATGAGCGATATCCATTGCTTGATTTCAGAGAAGAAGTCGTTTATATTAAGAGAGCCAAATTGACCCCTTTTGGCCCCGCCCCTCAGACCCCTTGGAGTAATTTTTACAAAGATATCACAACTAATTAATCATTAAGATGAAAGAAAAAACCATCTTAAAATTATTTCTGGATGTAAATTATTTCAAAATATGCATGTCATGATCATATACATTTATGCACTTTGTATTCTCAATACTTGACAGGGAGATCTTTGTTGATAAAGTATTGTCACATTAAAATGTCCATATTGTACAGAGGAGGGAGATCTTTGTTAATAAAGTGTTGTCATACTGAAATGTCCATATTGTATAGAGGAGGGAGATCTTTTAACATAAACATCCCTTCTGGCTGACAACCTTGGATTATAAATATTTCTATGGAGTGATGAACAGACTGGATTGTGCTTAAAAAAATCTACATTTAAGTAAATATATTATACACTTATAATTTTACATGATATACCTGTAAACTGTGTTAGAGTTAAACTTAGGCGACACATAATTGTAAATTTGATCATATGAGAAAAATGCACATTTAAAAATACATATATGATATACATCTGGTATAAATAATCTACTTTACAACCACTCAACTGCCGACAAAAAGAAGATAAGATATATACAAGATTGTGGTTGAGTTGAAGCAGTGGTGTTTTTGCTAAATTATTTAGAATCACATGAAATCTACCACAACGAGACTGGAATAATAGTCCCCAGAGAAATTCAAATTTAAAAACACTTCCTGATCCATGATAGAACAAACAAAGAAATTTGGTGGTAAAAGCTTTGCTTAATATCAAATGCAGAGATGTCAGTAACTCAAAAGGGAGCTAAATCTCCAGAATCACACTTCAAAAAATTACTTACATTGTAGGGTTTCCATGACAATGTGCCCAATATTGGTATTGATGAGGACTTCAACGGATGATTTCAAGATAATATATATGCCTCAAATTATCAACCAAGCAAAATTTCTAAACCTTCGTAAAGTTAATACAAAAATAGACCTATCAAAGTTGTTATAAAGTATATATTGTCTCCATGATGTTAAAATGTTAACTTGACTCCATGAGAAAACAATTTAAAAGGAAAGTCTGTATGTCATGTGACATTTAATAGTCATGTGACATTTAATAGGCATGTGACATTAAATAGTCATGTGACATTAAATAGTCATGTGACATTAAATAGTCATGTGACATTAAATAGTCATGTGACATTAAATAGTCATGTGACATTAAATAGTCATGTGACATATTGTTTATTCACCAGATCATTATGTTACTCTCACCAACAAAGAGCAGATAACTCTGTACTAAGACGGACTCCCAGATAAAAGATCTGACAGATGTAAGAGTCTTACACATTCACTTTTTCATGAAATCAGCCAGAAAAAGATCTTTGGTCAGCTGACTTGTCGTAAGTGGTAAAAGATCCACAGGTGGTTTAATGTTGTCTTTAAATTCTGCCTGTTGGATCTGAGAATTGATTCTGATCACCATCTTTTGTATCTCGATACTGGAACTAGGTTTTAATTCTTTTAGTTGACAACACAACAATTTAACAAACCTGGACATCACATTTTGTTCATCTGTGTTATTCACCGGAACTTCATTCCAAATTTCTCCTGAAATGAATTCAATCAATACGATGATTTCCAGTTGTACACATTTTTGTTCAGTAAAGTATACAAATGTTAGTGAAACAAAGAGGTGAGATCTCATATTTCTATTTAATGTATTATTCTTTTATAACACGTTTCCTTTTCAGCACTGGGTCACAAACAAACCTTAAATTACTTATTTCAAAAATGATTGCTCATCTTTCAGTGATATCTGGTTGAAATGGCTTATTACCCAATCCCTCTGTCCCTAGGCATTGAACCAACCTCATTTATATCTATTCTGATTCACAAATGACGTTTCACACCAAATTATCAGCTTTTGAGCAGATTTTTGAAAGAGATAGTTTGCGCTCAGAGCTCAATGACAAAGCACAATCACTATAGATTATCTTGACCCTTCGATCAGATTACTTAACTCATTTCCTATTCAATATCACACTAAATTTCCCAAGTAATGTCATATTCCTGTTAATAACACATTTCCCTTGTAATGTCATATTCCTGTTAATAACACATTTCCCATGTAATGTCATTCCTGTTTATAACACATTTCCTATGTAATGTCATATTCCTGTTTATAACAAATTTCCCATGCAATGTCATATTCCTGTTTATAACACATTCCCTATGTAATGTAATATTCCTGTTTATAACAAATTTTACTTTATGATGTCGTATTCCTGTTTATAACACATTTCCTATGTAATGTCATTCCTGTTTATAACACATTCCCTATGTAATGTAATATTCCTGTATATAACACATTCCCTATGTAATGTAATATTCCTGTATATAACACATTCCCTATGTAATGTAATATTCCTGTATATAACACATTCCCTATGTAATGTCATTCCTGTTTATAACACATTCCCTATGTAATGTAATATTCCTGTATATAACACATTCCCTATGTAATGTCATTCCTGTTTATAACACATTCCCTATGTAATGTCATTCCTGTTTATAACACATTCCCTATGTAATGTAATATTCCTGTATATAACACATTCCCAATGTAATGTAATATTCCTGTTTATAACACATCTCCATGTAATGTCATATTCCTGCTTATAACACATTTCCAATGTAATGTCATATTCCTGTTAATAACACATTCCCTATGTAATGTCATTCCTGTTTATAACACATTCCCTATGTAATGTCATTCCTGTTTATAACACATTCCCTATGTAATGTAATATTCCTGTATATAACACATTCCCAATGTAATGTAATATTCCTGTTTATAACACATTCCCTATGTAATGTAATATTCCTGTTTATAACACATTTCCCTTTAAATGTCATATTCCTGTTAATAACACATTTCCCATGTTATGTCATATTCCTGTTTATAACAAATTTTACTTTATGATGTTGTATTCCTGTTTATAACACATTCCCTATGTAATGTAATATTCCTGTATATAACACATTCCCTATGTAATGTAATATTCCTGTATATAACACATTCCCTATGTAATGTCATTCCTGTTTATAACACATTCCCTATGTAATGTAATATTCCTGTATATAACACATTCCCTATGTAATGTCATTCCTGTTTATAACACATTCCCTATGTAATGTCATTCCTGTTTATAACACATTCCCTATGTAATGTAATATTCCTGTATATAACACATTCCCAATGTAATGTAATATTCCTGTTTATAACACATCTCCATGTAATGTCATATTCCTGCTTATAACACATTTCCAATGTAATGTCATATTCCTGTTTATAACACATTCCCTATGTAATGTCATTCCTGTTTATAACACATTCCCTATGTAATGTCATTCCTGTTTATAACACATTCCCTATGTAATGTAATATTCCTGTATATAACACATTCCCTATGTAATGTAATATTCCTGTTTATAACACATTCCCTATGTAATGTAATATTCCTGTTTATAACACATTTCCCTTTAAATGTCATATTCCTGTTAATAACACATTTCCCATGTTATGTCATATTCCTGTTTATAACAAATTTTACTTTATGATGTTGTATTCCTGTTTATAACACATTTCCTATGTAATGTCATATTCCTGTTTATAACACATTCCCTATGTAATGTAATATTCCTGTTTATAACAAATTTTACTTTATGATGTCGTATTCCTGTTTATAACACATTTCCTATGTAATGTCATTCCTGTTTATAACACATTCCCTATGTAATGTAATATTCCTGTTTATAACACATTTCCCTTGTAATGTCATATTCCTGTTAATAACACATTTCCCATGTAATGTCATTCCTGTTTATAACACATTTCCTATGTAATGTCATATTCCTGTTTATAACAAATTTCCCATGCAATGTCATATTCCTGTTTATAACACATTCCCTATGTAATGTAATATTCCTGTTTATAACAAATTTTACTTTATGATGTCGTATTCCTGTTTATAACACATTTCCTATGTAATATCATTCCTGTTTATAACACATTCCCTATGTAATGTAATATTCCTGTATATAACACATTCCCTATGTAATGTAATATTCCTGTATATAACACATTCCCTATGTAATGTAATATTCCTGTATATAACACATTCCCTATGTAATGTCATTCCTGTTTATAACACATTCCCTATGTAATGTAATATTCCTGTATATAACACATTCCCTATGTAATGTCATTCCTGTTTATAACACATTCCCTATGTAATGTCATTCCTGTTTATAACACATTCCCTATGTAATGTCATTCCTGTTTATAACACATTCCCTATGTAATGTAATATTCCTGTATATAACACATTCCCAATGTAATGTAATATTCCTGTTTATAACACATTCCCTATGTAATGTAATATTCCTGTTTATAACACATTTCCCTTTAAATGTCATATTCCTGTTAATAACACATTTCCCATGTTATGTCATATTCCTGTTTATAACAAATTTTACTTTATGATGTTGTATTCCTGTTTATAACACATTTCCTATGTAATGTCATATTCCTGTTTATAACACATTCCCTATGTAATGTAATATTCCTGTTTATAACAAATTTTACTTTATGATGTCGTATTCCTGTTTATAACACATTTCCTATGTAATGTCATTCCTGTTTATAACACATTCCCTATGTAATGTAATATTCCTGTATATAACACATTCCCTATGTAATGTAATATTCCTGTTTATAACACATTCCCTATGTAATGTAATATTCCGGTTTATAACACATTTCCCTTTAAATGTCATATTCCTGTTAATAACACATTTCCCATGTTATGTCATATTCCTGTTTAAAACAAATTTTACTTTATGATGTCGTATTCCTGTTTATAACACATTTCCTATGTAATGTCATATTCCTGTTTATAACACATTCCCTATGTAATGTAATATTCCTGTTTATAACCAATTTTACTTTATGAAGTCGTATTCCTGTTTATAACACATTTCCTATGTAATGTCATTCCTGTTTATAACACATTCCCTATGTAATGTAATATTCCTGTTTATAACACATTTCCTATGTAATGTCATATTCCTGTTTATTACACATCTCCATTTAATGTCATATTCCTGTTTATAGCACATCTCCATTTAATGTCATATTCCTGTTAATAACAAATTTCCCATGTAATGTCATATTCCTGTTTATAACACATTCCCCATGCAATGTCATATTCCTGTTTATAACACATCTCCATGTAATGTCATATTCCTGTTTATAACACATTCCCTATATAATGTCATATTCCTGCTTATAACACATTCCCTATGTAATGTAATATTCCTGTTTAAAACAAATTTTACTTTATGATGTCGTATTCCTGTTTATAACACATTTCCTATGTAATGTCATTCCTGTTTATAACACATTCCCTATGTAATGTAATATTCCTGTTTATAACACATTTCCTATGTAATGTAATATTCCTGTTTATTACACATCTCCATGTAATGTCATATTCCTGTTTATAACACATTCCCTATGTAATGTAATATTCCTGTTTATTACACATCTCCATGTAATGTCATATTCCTGATTATAACACATTTCCCTTGTAATGTCATATTCCTGTTTATAACACATTTCCCATGTAATGTCATATTCCTGTTTATAACACATTCCCTATGTAATGTAATATTCCTGTTTATAACAAATTTCCCATGTAATGTCATATTCCTGATTATAACACATTCCCCATGCAATGTCATATTCCTGTTTATAACACATCTCCATGTAATGTCATATTCCTGCTTATAACACATTTCCAATGTAATGTCGTATTCCTGTTTATAACACATTCCCTATGTAATGTAATATTCCTGTTTATTACACATTCCCTATGTAATGTAATATTCCTGTTTAAAACAAATTTTACTTTATGATGTCGTATTCCTGTTTATAACACATTTCCTATTTAATGTCATTCCTGTTTATAACACATTCCCTATGTAATGTAATATTCCTGTTTATAACACATTTCCTATGTAATGTCATATTCCTGATTATTACACATTCCCTATGTAATGTCATATTCCTGTTTATAACACATTCCCTATGTAATGTCATATTCCTGTTTATTACACATCTCCATTTAATGTCATATTCCTGTTTATAGCACATCTCCATTTAATGCCATATTCCTGTTAATAACAAATTTCCCATGTAATGTCATATTCCTGTTTATAACACATTCCCCATGCAATGTCATATTCCTGTTTATAACACATCTCCATGTAATGTCATATTCCTGTTGATAACACATTTCCCATGTAATGTCATATTCCTGTTTATAACACATTCCCTATGTAATGTCGTATTCCTGTTTATAACACATTTCCAATGTAATGTCATTCCTGTTTATAACACATTCCCTATGTAATGTAATATTCCTGTTTATAACACATTTCCCATGTAATGTCATATTCCTGTTTATAACACATTCCCGATGTAATGTCATATTCCTGTTTATTACACATCTCCATGTAATGTCATATTCCTGTTTATAACACATTTCCCATGTAATGTCATATTCCTGTTTATAATACATTCCCGATGTAATGTCATATTCCTGTTTATTACACATCTCCATGTAATGTCATATTCCTGTTTATAACACATTCCCTATGTAATGTAATATTCCTGTTTATAACACATTCCCTATGTAATGTCATATTCCTGTTTATAACACATTCCCTATGTAATGTCATATTCCTGTTTATAACACATTTCCCTTGTAATGTCATATTCCTGTTTATAACACATTCCCTATGTAATGTCATATTCCTGTTTATAACACATTTCCCTTGTAATGTCATATTCCTGTTTATTACACATCTCCATGTAATGTCATATTCCTGTTTATAACACATTCCCTATGTAATGTAATATTCCTGTTTATAACACATTTTCCATGTAATATCATGTTTTTGCTCTGTCGGTCAAGCATGAAATATAATCAGGTGTAGAGATTCTATAGTGTAAATATCAATGTCATAGGATCAATGATCATGTGAAAAAATACACATCAAGTTTTCAGGGAAATGACTCTAAAGCTGAATAAATGAATTTAAACAAGAGGCTCATTGGCCCTTAAATGATCATCTGACTTACTAGGGGTCAGTCAGGTCCAACATGTGCATAACCATCAAACTGTCATCACATACCGATAATTCTTTGACCAAGTTTGAATTGTTTTCAATATCAATCCAACAAATGATGCTCAAACAAGCAAATTTGTGGAATTTATATTCCCCGCTTTCCTGACATATAACACCATTGCCTTGGTGCCTTGACGATTATCACCTGTTATATTAAGAAGACAATTAAATTGTCTATTGTTATAGACAAAAAAGAGGAAAGACAAAGGATTACACATCATATTTAATAATTCTTAGTCATAGGAGTTCTAAAAATATTCTTGAACCTTACACTTACCTGCAAGTGCTGAGGAAAAATAGACAAAAATATCTGCTTGTATGGGAATCCTGATCCACCCAACCTCTGCGTCTGTACCACCAAATTGTCCACTTCTTGGTGTTGGAGGGTTGGTTGTCTCAGCCTAGAAAAAAATGATTTCCTGATTTAGAAATGTCCATTCCTCGCAATACATGGCCTGATTTAAGTAATCTACTTTGATGACCTGATTGGTAAACTATTCCCTTTGTTGGTGACCTACTTTGATGACCTGATTGGTAAACTGTTTATTACCTTCGTTGGTGACCTACTTTGATGACTGACTTTGATGACCTGATTGGTAAACTATTTATTACCCTCGTTGGTGACCTACTTTGATGACCTACTTTGATGACCTACTTTGATGACTTACTTTGATGACTGACTTTGATGACCTGATTGGTAAACTATTTATTACCCTCGTTGGTGACCTACTTTGATGACCTACTTTGATGACCTTCGTTGGTGATCTACCTTTGACGGATAGTTTTCATTACTCCTTCCTATAACCATTTTGTGGGAAATCCACACACAAAATGTAATTTCAATACCGACTTAAAAACCTTTTAATGACTTTGTCAGAAACATCTCATTTAAGGGTTTTAATTTAAACAGTGAAATGAATAAAGATCTGATGTATATCACTGGTATATCATAACTAGAACACTGACATGTCAGTAAGGGCTCTGCCTTGTAGCAATTTATCCCCCAGAATCAACAAAAAGACATCTGCCTGAAAGACATATAGCTGAATTGGACATTTGACATTTTGACGTCAAAAACGATTGCAAGAAAGGAAAATATACATTTCATATTTGCTATGATGTGACTCTTGTTTCCTTCAACCTCCATATTTACTGGGCTAACAGATAATACTGGTGCAATCTTCATTTGTTAATTTTGAGTTGTTTTATTCCAAGTGCCAGGGTAATAGTCAGCGATCCACTTTGTCTTTGACTTTTGGACCCAAATGACCTTGACCTTTAATCCAATGAGGGGCTGTGATAGCTCAGTTAATCAGTGAAAAGATACAAAATAGGGCCTTGACCTTCGAACCAGTGATCTTAACATTAAGTCAGCTAGTTTACTCTTTATTTCATTCTGACCAACTTTGCTTCATATTGTCATAACAAAATGTTCATCAATGGAATGATACAAAATTTGACCTTTGTTCAGTTGACTCTTTGTTTAATCCTGACCATCATTGCTTCAAAGAGTCATGACAAAATGTTCATCAGTGAAAAGATAACAAAAGTTGACATTGACATCTGACCCAATGACATGGACCTTTGTTCAATTGACTCCTTGTTTAATTCTGAACATTTTTGCTTCATCATGTCATAACACATGAGACCCAGATATTAGGTCTCATTTGCCAAATGATGCTCTAGATCAAATTTCATCAAAATCCATTTAACCATTCGGGAATAGTAGCAATTCAAATGATTTACCTCAATTCTCCCTATTAGGCCCTGACCAAACTACTAATCCTGACAACAAGGAAATTCTGTTTTGTTTTCCTATTTGATTATTAGATCTATAATCTGTTCCATTTAGAGAACCACAACCCAACCAGAACATTCTGGACTACACTGGTACACAACTTATATAGTGTATACCATACCTCATGTTCCACGAACCAGTGACAGCTTTAACAATGGCTACCAAATGGCTAGTTAAGATAGCCACTACATGTAGTTGCCTTTTTTCTTTTCCTTATGAATCTCAAACCTGACCAAACACAACTATAAGGACCACAAGGATCCTAATAATCCTGACACTGGGCAAGAATCAGCTATGTTCTACACTCATTTAGTCTCCAAATGAAGAGAAGGAGCCGACAAAAGAGGCTGACCTAAGGGAGTAACATCAGGGGTCGAAATCAGGCCAATATCAGGGGTCATCAAAAGGGGCTATCATTATAAAGGAGCCAATATAAACAGACAACATCAGGGGCCCACATAAGGGGTTAACATAAGGGGCCCACATAAGGGGTTAACATAAGGGGCCCACATAAGGGGTTGACATTAAAGTGCCCAACAAAAGAAACTCAAAGAGTCAGATACTGCCAGAAAGATATAACTTAAGGATGGACACACCATGGACTACAACAAACAACTTAAGGATGGACACACCATGGATTACAAAGGACAACTTAAGGATGGACACACCATGGATTACAAAGGACAACTTAAGGATGGACACACCATGGATTACAAAGGACAACTTAAGGATGGACACACCATGGATTACAAAGGACAACTTAAGGACGGACACACCATGGATTACAACAAACAACTTAAGGATGGACACACCATGGATTACAACAAACAACTTAAGGATGGACACACCATGGATTACAACAAACAACTTAAGGATGGACACACCATGGATTACAAAGGACAACTTAAGGTGGACACACCATGGACTACAACAAACAACTTAAGGATGGACACACCATGGATTACAAAGGACAACTTAAGGACGGACACACCATGGATTACAAAGGACAACTTAAGGTGGACACACCATGGATCACAAAGAACAACTTAAGGACGGACACACCATGGACTACAAAGGACAACTTAAGGATGGACACACCATGGACTACAAAGGGCAAGGATGGACACCATGGACTACAAAGGACAACATAAGGATGGACACACCATGGACTACAAAGGACAACTGAAGGATGGACACACCATGGACTACAAAGGACAACTTAAGGTGGACACACCATGGACTAAAAAGAGCAACTTAAGGACGGACACACTACAAAGGACAACTTAAGGACGGACACACTACAAAGGACAACTTAAGGACGGACACACCATGGACTACAAAGGACAACTTAAGGACGGACACACCATGGACTACAAAGAACAAGGATGGACACACCATGGATTACAAAGAACAACTTAAGGACGGACACACCATGGACTACAAAGGACAACTTAAGGACGGACACACTACAAAGGACAACTTAAGGATGGACACACCATGGACTACAAAGGACAACTTAAGGACGGACACACCATGGACTACAAAGAACAACTTAAGGATGGACACACCTTGGACTACAAAGGGCAACTTAAGGATGGACACACCATGGACTACAAAGGACAACTTTAGGATGGACACACCTCAAGCTACAAAGGGCAACTTAAGGATGGACACACCTCAAACTACAAAGGACAACTTAAGGTGGACACACCATGGATTACAAAGGACAACATAAGGATGGACACAAAGGACAACTTAAGGTGGACACACCATGGACTACAAAGGACAAGGATGGACAAACCATGGACTACTAAGGACAACTTAACTCTTTACCACTCAGACTTTCTTTGCAACAATGTATACATTTACTACTGCAGCGAACATTGTTGCTAGGTAACATACACTCAACACATGTAACAGTTTGATGTTGACATTTCCTCAGGCATTTTAAGATTTTAGTTAAATTTTTCACTTAATGAATTCAAATTATTCTCCTGAACATATTTTTAATGTAAAGGTATTAAATGTATACATTTTTGCAACCATCAAGACTTCATCTTCAAGATGGTATAAATTTCATGCTTGTTTTGTTTCATTTTCAGGCAAATTTCTCAATTGAAATTTGAATTTAGAAATACTATACCTATTTACACAAAGTGATCTGTTTTATCATTGTTTGTACTTTTATATTCTACATATTTGTTCGTATTTTCAACAATTTTTGTTATGATATCCGGCTTAAACAAAAGATCAAAGTAATCTTTAGCTGTCGCTGTATCTTTGTCAAAATTTTGTGGCAAAACGGGGCCTGTAGATTGTGTAAACGGCTGCACAATAACATCATGCAAATCACTGTACCACTCATCGTCGTTGAAGATAGTGCGCTCATCACTGTCCGATTCCCCGCCTGATTCCTCGTCTGAACTGTATTGATTCGGAATTTCGACGTCCGATTCCCTATCATCATCTTCAGAATCATTATCACCCGAAAATCCTTCGAATTCATCGATGTCCGAGTTAAATACATCGTCAAGAATAATCTGCGTCTCCATTTTCTTTCACATTCTGTTTACTTTCGTTTTCGGTAGAAAATAAGAATAACAGCACGTTTCAGTGACGTGTCAGCGTTCTAATTTTATTGACCAATCAGTATGCAACACGTCTCACACAGTTTTGACAGTGACGCAGTTTTGGGGCCCCAGCAACACACTCTTAAAATAGCATGTCGCTCTGAGACGCTTCTGAGGAAATCCCGACATGGCGTTCGTGAGCGCTTCTGAGGAAACGAAGCCATAGAGTCGGACGGCGCTTACGCGGAAATAAAGATAGGGCGTCAGATGGCACTTACGCGTGGTAAAGAGTTAAGGATGGACACACCATGGACTACAAAGGACAAGGACGGACACACCATGGACTACAAAGGACAACTTAAGGACGGACACACCATGGACTACAAAGGACAAGGATGGACACACCATGGACTACAAAGAACAACTTAAGGATGGACACACCATGGACTACAAAGGACAACTTAAGGACGGACACACCATGGACTAAAAAGGACAACTTAAGGATGAACACACCATGGACTACAAAGGACAACTTTAGGATGAACACACCATGGAATACAAAGGACAACTTAAGGATGGACTCACCACAAACTACAAAGGACAACTTGAGGATGGACACACCTCAAACTACAAAGGACAACTTAAGGATGGACACACCTCAAACTACAAAGAACAACTTTAGGATGGACACACCTCAAACTACAAAGGGCAACTTAAGGATAGGCACACCATGGACTACAAAGGACAACTTAAGGATGGACACACCATGGACTACAAAGGACAACTTAAGGATGGACACCATGGACTACAAAGGACAACTGAAGGATGGACACACCATGGACTACAAAGGACAACTTAAGGACGGACACACCATGGACTACAAAGGACAACTTAAGGATGGACACACCATGGATTACAAAGGACAACTTAAGGATGGACACACTATGGACTACAAAGGACAACTTAAGGATGGACACACCATGGACTTCTAAGGACAACTTAAGGATGGACACAAAGGACAACTTAATGATGGACACACCATGGACTACAAAGAACAACTTAAGGATGGACACACCATGGATTACAAAGGACAACTTAAGGATGGACACACCATGGATTACAAAGGGCAACTTAAGGATGAACACACCATGGAATACAAAGGACAACTTAAGGATGGACTCACCACAAACTACAAAGGACAACTTGAGGATGGACACACCTCAAACTACAAAGGACAACTTGAGGATGGACACACCTCAAACTACAAAGGACAACTTAAGGATGGACACACCTCAAACTACAAAGAACAACTTTAGGATGGACACACCTCAAACTACAAAGGGCAACTTAAGGATAGGCACACCATGGACTACAAAGGACAACTTAAGGATGGACACACCATGGACTACAAAGGACAACTTAAGGATGGACACCATGGACTACAAAGGACAACTGAAGGATGGACACACCATGGACTACAAAGGACAACTTAAGGACGGACACACAATGGACTACAAAGGACAACTTAAGGAAGGACACACCATGGATCACAAAGGACAACTTAAGGACGGACACACTTCAAAGGACAACTTAAGGATGGACACACCATGGACTACAAAGGACAACTTAAGGACGGACACACCATGGATCACAAAGGACAACATAAGGAAGGACACACCATGGACTACAAAGGACAACTTAAGGTGGACACACCATGGATCACAAAGGACAACATAAGGAAGGACACACCATGGACTTCAAAGGACAACATAAGGATGGACACAAAGAACAACTTAAGGATGGACACACCTTGGACTACAAAGGACAAATTAAGGATGGACAAACCATAGACTAAAAAGGGCAATTTAATTAAGGATTTTGAGTTTTGAATTTCTGTTCATATATTTTACTCGTTATTTTGAGAAATTGGATTTTTTAAATCTGTATCTGTTATTTGTTTTTTGGCCCTAAGGATAATTCCCATTTTGCAATACACACGTACCTGTACTATAGGACCTACTTACCTGAACAAAGAACATTTTTGGTTTCATTACCAAAGATTTACAATTTTCTCCATTGAAGTGTTTCACCACATCAGCAAATTCCATTTTCTGAATTTCTTTTTTTTTTTCACGTCCAAGATAAACATACTCAGACCCACCAAATCCGAGAAATACACAGAGGAACGCTCCAACTTTGGGACAGGTGCTAATGGCTTGAGCTTCAAAACAGACAAAGTTTTCTCATTAAACTTAAAGTATGTTTCTAGTTATTTTCTATCATTCTCTTATATACATAAATCTTTCGTAATTAGAAGAAATAATTGGTCAAAGGCCACAATCGGTTCTCGACAGGAAAAATGTTTCTTACGATTTATTCTGAATTTATTTGCCACCGACTTTGCTTTGCACATTTTTTTATATACACACGGCCCCTGTCTATATCATATAGTATACACACGGCCCCTGTCTATATATTATACAGTATACACAGCCCCTGTCTATATCATATAGTATACACATGGCCTCTGTCTATATATTATACAGTATACACACGGCCCCTGTCTATATTATACAGTATACACATGGCCCCTGTCTATATTATACAGTATACACACGGACCCTGTCTATATTATACAGTATACACACGGACCCTGTCTATATTATACAGTATACACACTGCCCCTGTCTATATTATGAAGTATACACACTGCCCCTGTCTATATTATACAGTATACACACGGACCCTGTCTATATTATACAGTATACAAACGGCCCCTGTCTATATTATACAGTATACACACGGCCCCTGTCTATATTATACAGTATACACACTGCCCCTGTCTATATTATGAAGTATACACACTGCCCCTGTCTATATTATACAGTATACACACGGACCCTGTCTATATTATACAGTATACAAACGGCCCCTGTCTATATTATACAGTATACACACGGCCCCTGTCTATATTATACAGTATACACACTGCCCCTGTCTATATTATGAAGTATACACACGGACCCCGTCTATATTATACAGTATACACACGGACCCCGTCTATATTATACAGTATACAAACGGCCCCTGTCTATATTATACAGTATACACACGGCCCCTGTCTATATTATACAGTATACACACGGCCCCTGTCTATATTATACAGTATACACACGGCCCCTGTCTATATTATACAGTATACACACGGACCCTGTCTATATTATACAGTATACTCACGGCCCCTGTCTATATTATACAGTATACACACGGCCCCTGTCTATATTATACAGTATACACACGGCCCCTGTCTATATTATACAGTATACACACGGACCCTGTCTACATTATACAGTATACACACAGCCCCTGTCTATATTATACAGTATACACACGGCCCCTGTCTATATTATACAGTATACACACGGCCCCTGTCTATATTATACAGTATACACACGGCCCCTGTCTATATTATACAGTACACACAGCCCCTGTCTATATTATACAGTATACACACGGCCCCTGTCTATATTATACAGTATACACACTTCCCCTGTCTATATTATACAGTACACACAGCCCCTGTCTATATTATACAGTATACACACCGCCCCTGTCTATATTATACAGTATACACACGGCCCCTGTCTATATTATACAGTACACACAGCCCCTGTCTATATTATACAGTATACACACGGCCCCTGTCTATATTATACAGTATACACACGGCCCCTGTGTATATTATACAGTATACACACGGCCCCTGTGTATATTATACAGTATACACACGGCCCCTGTCTATATTATACAGTATACACACAGCCCCTGTCTATATTATACAGTACACCCTCGGCCCCTGTGTAATCAAGATCCCTATTATACAGTAAAATAAATCTGAAATACTTACCAACATCTTGTAATTCTTTTTCAAAGCACGAAATCATCATCTCATCATCTATACCAATTTCTTTGAATTTAGGTTTAAATTTTTCTTCCAAAGTTTTTTTTAGCTGCTCCAAATCATGGTCTATCCTCCATTGTGACTTTGTTTTCATGTCTTCTAAGTCATACAATAAATCTTTTACCCTCTGTCTTTGATCATGAATCACCAGAACATACAGATCTGATCCTTCTAGAATATATCTTGGAGACTTGACATTTGCTGCAGGGACTTGTGGAATACTAGTATCACCTGCCACTCATATCTCTACAAAACAAAGGTGAAGTTTCAAAAGTTTGAGCAGTATTTATACGGTACTGAATTTTTGCTTGAAACAGATCATCAGCCACTTATTTATCTTCAGTGCTCCTGAACCGCCAATGGACGTTTGATGAGATGGGCAGTTCTGTTACAGCCATATTGTTTCTAGATGACGGCAATCAAAGGAAAGGACAACATAGGAGCCGATTACTTCAGTCGGGCCTAGAAGCATCCATGGTGAAAAGTCGACAGTTCACAGGGATATATGCTTGATGCTTGCCCAAAAGTGTAAAACACTTTCGTGGAATAGGGGTATTTTATCACAAAGCATATTAGCAAAGTAAGTATTTCATGTAGTTTATTGTATTACTATAAGTATCTTATTTCGTTCTGATATTTATCGGGCAAAGATTATGACATTATCTTCAACTTGTTATAGTTGGTCATTACCATTTAGAAAAAAAAATAAAAAAAGATTTCGAACATTATACTGACCGCCGTACAGGTAAAAATGTTTACATACATTTACTGTCGCCATACGTAAGATGTGTGTTGTTTGGAAGGACAATTACCAGACATAGAGTCGTCAAGACCACCAAACATCGGGACGTCTGGTTCTCACTTTGCATATATCACATGGTGTGGATATGGAATAGAATGTTTCCCTTACTTGGTAGACAACATTCTTGCTGGCGGGGAATATCTGTAAGTTTTCTTGTGTTTTACTTCCAGTATAAATATCATCTGAGTGAGTGAAAGAGTTGTTATAAGTTGTAGAGTGTATATTGTGTATGTTTGTAGTAGATAATTAATTTATTTGTAAGTGATCATCTCTCTTGTTTATTCTTAGCCAGAGTTTCCTCTGGCCCTGACACCCCTACACCAGACATGGTGTCAGGGCCAGAGGAAACTCCTCCTCTAAGGTACCATAGTTTAGTCTCAGATGCATCAACGTTCTCCTACAATGTACAACTATTTCTAAATCAATTATCAAACAAATACCGATATGTTAATTAGAAATAGAAATATGTCAATTTGAAACACGAATATCTGCATTTAATTACAGATTATGACTAGATAAACACTTAATATTCTGAACTACATTGTACAAATGTACTTTCGGTTTCGTTTTAATTCAAATAGGAGTTTTCGTACGAAGTAGAACTGGACGACATTTATCGATCATGTTATAATTGATATTTTTCAGAGTGGTTCTGTGTGTATATTAATTTATCAACATATTCATAACATCATTACCATACCTGGTTTTTTTTCTAATCTGGGTAGCAACAACTTCTAACAACAGAACTAATCGCCGTTTATGTCACTTCTACTTCTCGGTGGCCCCTTTGCGGATTTTGTTTTAGTTTCGTATTTCTCTCTTTCTGTAGACAAGATTACATTTTATTTGATAAAAATGTAGACAAAATCTTTATATGTAATTTCATTATATTATCTTGAATCTATATTCTCATGAAATATTAAAATTTTAGATCAAAACTTAAATACACTTTATGATGCGAAACTATTATTATAAATTGTTCGCCAGTATACGACATTGACCTCTACGAAACTGCAGCAATGGGTGCCAAGCAAAGTGGACCGATCCAATACCCGAAACTGGAACATTGGTCAACCTACAAGATCAACGGAATAAAGGGTCTGGAGGAACACAAAAAAGCTCTCGCTGCTGAGGGACTTAAGGATCCATGGATAAGGTACCATATCAGAATACAGTATACGTATATAGAGGCAGTTAGTAGTTACTTGGCAGAAACAATTCTGTGCTGCTACTGTACTATATATGGACTATGATTTATTAACTGGTAAAGATAATATTCTTAGTTTCTATAACAGTGTTACTGTTAGATCTAAACTTCCCAAAAAAAGGATTACATTTGTACTGAAAATCGATGTACAGTATTTTAATTATCATACAGTAAAACTCACTTGTGTCGAACACGGTTGAATCGAATACAACGGATGAGTCGAACGTTTCGTTTGGTCACGATTTTTGCCCTTCTTTATCTTAGTAAATTAAGCACGGATGATTCGAACACTGTTGAATCGAATACTGCGGTTGTGTCGAATATATTTTGTGGTCCCTCCCTTCTAAATTATACCAAAATTTCCATTTTTGTGTCGAACATCGAAGCGTCGTGCTGTCTCGGGTAAAATTTGCTGACTTCGCCTGATTGACCGAGTGTGACCGATCAGCCGTAACGGTGTTACCAGACCCTATTGTTAGGTTTCGGCTGTCGGTCGCACATCATCCCATTGTTTATACAGGTGCACGGGTGAAGTAAAACGTTCAGGTATACATAACTAAAAATAAAATGTGCACGTTTTAATGTACAAACCAATAGGCCTAAGTTTTGTTTTCTGTTTTCATACACATGGCCGCCGAAAAAAATAAGGAAAAAGTAAACGATAAATTACATATCTTCCATCGAAAAATGCACAGAAAAAATACTTGTATGTCATTGATTATTTATATATGCCTATATTCTGCATGCGACATTGCAATAGTAACAATGATATGCGGGATGTGTTTTACTCTATTCAAAAGATCGTGGCAATGCATGGTCATGCAGCCGATAAACACTGACCGCGGCCTTCACCTTTGATACAAAATCAGCATGCGTACGGTCGATCAAATTTTCCTGAACTGTTTATTGTTTAAGTTTGTATTGTTAAATTGTAGAACAATATAAATGGATTTCAAGATCAATAAATATGAGTACACTGTATACATTTATATTCTTATAATGTATTATCGTTTTCGTAAAATATTATGCTGTCATTGTACGACTCCTGTGTGTATATTGCGTATCTATGTCAAAGATGATTTTACGCATGAACTTTAATTTGTTTTGATCCGTAACTGTGCACAATATTGTTTATTAGATAAAGGAATAAGTGTTATCATGTACAATTAATTAATTTCTTTGTTATTATTTATTGCTTATTTTTGACTATGTTATGAAGCACCAGTTCTGCATGCATACAAACGATGATAGTCGGGTGTTTTGTCTCAGTATACAAACGGACACGGATAAGTCGAACCATCGGATAAGTCGAATATTTTGCTCGGTCCCGTCGACTTAGACTTATCCGAGTTTTACTGTATATTATATTCTGTTACATTGAATTTGGTGCCAAGCCCCATGACTATGATCGAGGGACCAGAGAAAATACTCAGCCTTGCTCCACAAGCATCACTGCAAACTTGGGAGAAAGATTTTTATTGTAGGGGCTAGGGATCAATCTAGGCATTTTTCTCTGGGTAGTTTGCCCTCAGGATTTTGTTCCATTTTCCCCTCAGACTTCTGATCGCCGAAATATTGTATTTCCCTTCATTTTTATGGCAATGACATCCTCAAATCCTCTTCATTCCCCAGCAGAGATGTTGGAGTAAACCAGAGATGAAAATCTTCGTCTTATTTTACCCCTGTTGACTCTCAGAAAATAGCTAATTCCTGACAAAAAGATGTCAGTAACTGATCTACCATTAAAATCTATTTATACAGTAGTGTCAATGCAGGGATCACTTTTGGCAGAGCTTTGGGGATTTTTACCCATGTTTTTCAAAAAAATCTCATTAAAAATTCAAAATTGTACCTCTTTATACAGACAAATCTCATAGGAATTTTGCTAATCTCATAAAATCTCCCATAGGTTTTTAGAGCCAGAGTTATCCCTGCAATGTATTATCATTTCTAATCAATCCAGATGAGGATGTCTCATAATTCTTTTTGTTTGATTTCAGGAATGAAGTATGGAGATTTCGCAAAACAGCACCAACGTCTAAATTTGGCTATCTGAGAATTCTTGGCTATGCAGCTGTGTGTGGAACACTATTAGTGGTCGTTAGGAATAACTTAGTTCGGAGAGACAGTCATAACGAACCCTACATCTTATAGGGCTCAAGACAGCTGGGAAATCAGGTTTTTCGTACCAAAACTCTTTTTTAAAGGATTGGAATTTAAAGTGAAAAAATATACGGAATATTATACCTATTGCAGCAGGCTTTGTGTGGGCAGAACTTAGGAAGACTTGCTGAATAAGGGAGACAACTTGCGAAAAGTAAATTTTCAAGAAAATGAGTGATCGATGACAAGAGACGTTTAAACTCTTTATTTAACTGAGACAACAGTTGAAAATGTGACTAGAAAAAGTAGTTTGTGTGTTATAAGTAACAATAGGTAACGTCAGACAGATTTCTGCCATTGGTCTCTTGACATCAATATATGTACATTTGTTTTGTTGCCTGGAGATCTTAATTATATAATGAAAAATTAAAATCTGTCTTATTGTAATTTCAAATTTGTGAAATAAACACAAATTGGGCAAATTAATGAATAGATCCTATGCAACGGGATAGTCCAGGAGATTGGAGTACAAAGAGATGGAAATTTTACCTTACATCTATCCAAGTTATTGTACAGAATATCTTATACTTATTAATAGAGGCAGCTGAGATTTACGTTATAGTGTAGTTACATGAAGGAAGGCGGCCATCTTAGATTTTGAGAATTTAAGTTTGTCATCACTATTTCCTAATGAAAAGTTCCTCTAACTTCATGTGTAAGTTCTCCTTGGTTCCTAGTTGTAACAATTCAATCACCATTTTTGATCAGTAAAACAAAACTTAACATGTAGGTTCCACTTGTAATCAGATTAATATTATTAAGAGGAAAAGAATGGAAAGAGGTTAAAAATAGAGAGAAGATCAGTCTGACAAATCCAATATATATCATTCAAACTTAAAGGGAAATCATCTATGTCAATATTCAAATAATGCTGTAAAATATTTATCAAGAATAAATTTCAGTGTATATTTCATATCTTAAAGTCAATACTTACTTATTGATGGAAATTTGTTAGAAATTACTGTTAGATATTTGATGGAAAAATCGGAAGGTTAAATACTAGTTGACCATGGTTTCTTCGGGCATGGATTATTCCCCTTAGTTTGACCTGAAACCATAATTTTACTGGATATCATTATTGCAAATAGATTATTATATGCACAAAAATGATGAATGAATAAAAAAAAATATTGTCATAGAGTGTGACTATCTGGCTAAAGTACAGATCGTGAGAAAAATAATCAATAGTCATGGCCCTGTACCATGGACAGGGATTTCTTGACCCTTGTGTAAAAGTTTGACTGACCAGCACTCAGCAAGCCTTGTGCCAAATACTTACACGTTTGGTTTATTTCATTTGGTTTATTTTGTTTAATGTCCTAATTAACAGCTAAGGTCATTTAAGGACGGCCTCCCGTGCCTGCGATATGCATGCGTGTGGCGAGTGCGCATGTGTGTTTTGGGAGGTTGCGGTATGTTCATGTTAAGTCTCCTTGTGATAGGCCGGAACTTTTGCCGATTTATAGTGCTACCTCACTGAAGCATACTGCCGAAGACACCCAGCACATTATACTGACAACGGGCGAAGCAGTCGTCCCACTCCTTATATGCTGAGCACTAAGCAGGAGCAGCAATTACCATTTTTAAAGACTCTGGTATGTCTCGGCTAGGGGACAGAACCCAAAGCCTTCCTCACAGTGGCAAACGCTCAACTAAAGGCCAAAAGTGAGGCATTGTCAAGGGAGACATTAGGAAGAAGAAAGTTGTTTAGAAAGAAGAGAAAAGATAAGATCCCAAATTTATTCGCCTCTTACGATCATGTAATGGGGGCGGCAGGTATACATTATATGTAATTCTTTTGCCTTACCTGCAGGGCAGGTTGAGATATCCTTGTCCATGGAACAGGCCCATGTAGGATTCTATCAATCCCTAATCACTGGTGGATCTGACAGACGGATATTTTTATGTTATACAATATTTAGCAATAACAGTTTTACAACTTAGAGAAAAGTCACACCTGGGTACAAGCTAGTCACACTCTGGTACAGGTAAGTCACACTTGGGTACAGGTTTATCACACTTGGAAATAGGTTAATCACACTTGGATACAAGTTAGTCACACTTGGATACAGGTTAGTTAAACTTGAGTACAGGTAAGTCACATTTTGGTACATGTAAGTCACACTTCGATACAAGCTTGTCACACTTGGATAGAATTTGATCACACTCTGATACAAGTTGGTCACACTTGGATAAAAGTTGGTCACACTTGGATACAAGTTAGTCACACTTTGTTACATGTTAGTCACACTTGGATACATATTGATCATACTTTGATACAGGCTTTTCACAATATGCTACAACACAATTATAAGAGGTGTTTGATAAATGGACGGAGGCATTGGATAAAGGAGAGGTTATAGATTACATCTATATAGACCACAAAAAGGCATTAGATACCGATTTATCACCAAGATGCATGGGTATAATTTTTTCGGTCAAATCATTTGGATTACAACATTCTTGAAAGGTCGAAAACAGAAGGTAACTGTAAGCGGCACAAACTCGGAGTGGACGGAGGTAACATCAGGGATTCCCCAAGGTTTATTGCTAGGGCAACTTTTTTTTATTATTTGTAAATGGTCTTCTGTTTAGTCACATATGAATTTATTTACCAAAGATAACCTCAATGGAAAACACTTGTAGACATCTACAGAAGAGAAAGATATAGGAGTAATAATTCATTAAAAAATTAACTTTCGAAGACCATATCTCAGCGAAAGTGAAAAAAGGCCAATTCAAGTTAAGTCATTTATTCCGCTCCATAAAAACCATGTAAGATCCCAACTCACTTCAGGACTATTGATTTCATAGAGGAGTTCATCGGAGAGCAACCAAATGCCTTCCAGGAATGAAGAATTTAACTTATAGTCAGAGATTGGAGACTAGCTTATAGAAGAACTAGGGACAACATGATATTGAGATATACAAGATAATAAATGGAATATATGACAAGGAATGCTGTAGTGCTGTCACATTATGGAGAGATAGCATCATCTACAGGACAATCCACAACATAGACGACGCACACAAATTACAACAAGACATAAACGCAGCAGGACAGTGGGAACAAGACTGGCTCATGAAATTTCACCCAAACAAATGCAATATCATATCCACTTCAAACAAATGCACCAAAACAACATACAACTACAAACTGCACGACCACACACTGCAACAAGTCGACGCCAGCAAATACTTAGGACTCACATTACAGAAAAATCTCAAATGGGATACACACATCAACAACATCACTGCAAACGCCAACAGATCACTAGGCTTCCTAAAACGCAACCTGAAAATAAACTCACAACATATAAAAGAACATGCATACAAAGCCCTAGTGAGACCCAAACTGGAATACTGCTCTTCCATATATGGGACCCGCACAACACAAACCACATCAACCAAATAGAAAAAATTCAACGCAGAGTAGCACGATACGTACAAAACAGATACCACAACACAAGTTCAGTAAAAGACATGATGGACAAACTCAACTGGCCCACACTTCAAACACGCAGACTCAAGACCAGACTCATACTATTATACAAAATCATTCACCATCATGTCGCAATAGACCCACACGGCATCATGCACCCAGGAGATCCTAGGACAAGGCAAACACACCCCTACACCTTCAGACACCTATCTGCCACCAATGACACATACAAATACTCCTTTTTCCCACACACAATAACACAATGGAACCTCCTCCCGGTGGCAGCAGTACAATGCACTACACTAGAGATCTTCAAGGCACATATACACAATGCAGCCCTTGATGATCTCAAACACACACCCTCATAATGTTTTTATCTTATAGTTTCCACTAAAAAATTTTTTTTTTTAAAAACCTCTCGCTGTACCCAAATCCCTGCAATTTTTACTTCTTTTAAAAAGCATACAACGATCCTTCCGTAACCGTAATCGTCATTTTTGACGGAGGTTTAATAACCAAAGAAGAAGAAGATGCCGCCAATAGACACAGCTCCACGGGACATTCTAAAGATATACCCAAAACCCTCTTTGAACTTGTTAAGAAAGGACTTTTTTCAATCAGATGTGTGTAACTTGTTTAAAAATGAACCAGACAAACACTGGTGCAAACAAAAATTATTCTTAAATTACGAAGCCATTATCAAACCCTGAATTACTGTATATACCAACAGTTACAGTATCATATCATATTGTATATTATCGAGTCTGGTGATCAGGACTGATGTTTACAGTCCTGAGCCAGAATAAAATTAGCTTGACTTAATTATTCATCTCTAGGTAGTTAAAATGTGTCTGATATGCCCATTGACAATCCTTTTAAATACAATATGACAGGGGCCAGATTATATCCCGATCCGGTCCGATCCTGTAAACCATCGCCCGATTCTGCCCTATCCTGTGTGACGTCTCATCAACTACAGCGTCACTCTGACGCTTTATCGAAGGGTATCGAATTAGTCTGATGCATTTGTATCTAGAAAATCTAATGTCCCTGATGATGGTGGTGTGAGCGTCCTCTAGTAGATATCACAGTCTATAACCAAGGTAGTCGAGGACAGCAACCATCATCAAATAAAGGTAAGTGCACTTTAGCAACAAACGTGACGGACAAAATACCGACCGTATATTAGCTTAACTTCCTGTATTTCTTAATCTTTTCCGCGTCCTTGCATAATTGCTGATCTGCAGTAAACTAAAGCGAAAGAAAAAAGTACTTGTTTTGGACTAGGCCTAGTGCATTTTCTTTGATTTTGTATGTGCTTATTTGCCAGTGTATGCTTAGTACTCATCTATTTGCGCATATCGACATTTAATGCGACGATCAGCTAACAGTTACGAACTGTACCTATTTGTTTCCAGTTCAGTAGGCTGGTGTGTGCGTGACGGATGTTATTCAATAATTGATCGGACCTAATACAAGATTAATCTGCAACATGATTTTTCATGTCACGAGTTTGCGCAGGGGTTATTTCCGTATATCTGTTCAATCATTGAGATGCACTACCATTAACAGCACACATCCTCTCGACTACATCTCGTTGATATTTCGTCATGTCAACCTGATATTGGCACATCATCTACACTGCCAGCTAAAAAGTCTTTCTGTACACTCTAATTTTGTTATATAAATCTTACCATTTAACCTTTTTTTTCAAATAATTTTCGTGGATTTGTTATTGGACTGATTTTAGCAAAACTTCATATGCTGAAATAGTTTTATTTTATTTTTATTTGATAAATTTTTCATTATTTTCCGTTGTAATTATAATTTATTTAAGAAATTCAAATTTTTGAAATATGAATTTTTGTAACATAGTTTTGATGATAATTTGGTATGTTAATGAATGATGACAGTACCACAGGAAATTTGATTTTGTTTTTACTTTTAATTTCTACCTACATATGAGGTATTATGCATCAAAATTTTACATGAAGAATGACTAGATATCATACATGTATTTCTTTTTCAACACTCAAAATTTCAATAAAATGCAACCATGAATGAATGTAGCAAATAAAGTGTAACAGAATTAGGTCATGCGGCAAGACTAGAAAACTAGGTCACATGTACAGTGGTTCATTAAACAACAGGTCTAGACCTATAGTGATCAGTTTGATTAGTCTGAGACCTCATTTCAGATAGTCTGAGACCTCGAGTCAGATAGTCTGATACCTTGAGTCAGATAGTCTGAGACCTCGGGTCAGATAGTCTGAGACACCAAGTCAGATAGTCTTGAGACCTCGAGTCAGATAGTCTGAGACCTTGAGTCAGATAGTCTGAGACCTCGGGTCAGAATCAGATAGTCTGAGACCTCGGGTCAGATAGTCTGAGACCTCGGGTCAGATATTCTGAGACCTCGGGTCAGATGGTCTGAGACCTCATTTCAGATAGTCTTGAGACCTTGAGTCAGAAAGTCTGAGACCTGAAGTCAGATGGTCTGAGACCTCAGGTCAGATAGTCTGAGACCTTGGGTCAGATAGTCTGAGAACTCGGGTCAGATAGTCTGAGACCTCGGGTCAGATAGTCTGAGACCTCGGGTCAGATAGCCTGAGACCTCATTTCAGATAGTCGGAGACCTCAGATCAGATAGTCTGAGACCTTGAGTCAGAAAGTCTGAGACCTTGAGTCAGATAGTCTGAGACCTCGGGTCAGATAGTCTAATACCTTGAGTCAGATAGCCAGAGACCTCAGGTCAGATAGTCTTGAGACCTCGGATCAGATAGTCTGAGACCTCGGATCAGATAGTCTGAGACCTCGGGTCAGATAGTCTGAGACCTCGGGTCAGATGGTCTGAGACCTCGAGTCAGATAGTCTGAGACCTAAGGTCAGATAGCCTAAGGCGATAGATCAGATAGCTCCGACACCTGAGGTCAGATAGACTGAGACCTCAGGTCAGATAGTCTTGAGACCTTGGATCATATAGTCTGAGACCTCAGATCAGATAGTCTGAGACCTCGGGTCAGATAGTCGGAGACCTCGGATCAGATAGTCCGAGACCTCGGGTCAGATAGTCTGAGACCTCGGGTCAGATAGTCTGAGACCTCGGATCAGATAGCCAGAGACCTCAGATCAGATAGTCTGAGACCTCGGGTCAGATAGCCGGAGACCTCGGATCAGATAGTCGGAGACCTTGGGTCAGATAGTCAGAGACCCCAGGTCAGATAGTCCGAGACCTCGGGTCAGATAGTCAGAGACCTCAGGTCAGATAGTCTTGAGACCTCGAATCAGATAGTCCGAGACCTCGGGTCAGATAGTCAGAGACCTCAGGTCAGATAGTCCGAGACCTCAGGTCAGATAGTCTGAGACCTCAGGTCAGATAGTCTGAGACCTCGGGTCAGATAGAGACCTCGGATCAGATAGTCCGAGACCTCGGGTCAGATAGTCCGAGACCTCGGGTCAGATAGTCCGAGACCTCGGGTCAGATAGTCCGAGACCTCGGATCAGATAGTCCGAGACCTCGGATCAGATAGTCCGAGACCTCGGGTCAGATAGTCTGAGACCTCGGGTCAGATAGAGACCTCGGATCAGATAGTCCGAGACCTCGGGTCAGATAGTCCGAGACCTCGGGTCAGATAGTCCGAGACCTCGGGTCAGATAGTCCGAGACCTCGGATCAGATAGTCCGAGACCTCGGATCAGATAGTCCGAGACCTCGGGTCAGATGGCCAGAGACCTCAGGTCAGATGGTCTGAGACCTCGGATCAGATAGTCTGAGACCTCGGATCAGATAGTCTGAGACCTCGGGTCAGATAGTCTGAGACCTCGGATCAGATGGTCTGAGACCTCGGGTCAGATGGTCTGAGACCTCGGGTCAGATAGTCCGAGACCTCGAGTCAGATAGTCCGAGACCTCGGGTCAGATAGTCCGAGACCTCGGGTCAGATAGTCCGAGACCTCGGGTCAGATAGTCCGAGACCTCGGGTCAGATAGTCTGAGACCTCTGGTCAGATAGTCCGAGACCTCGAGTCAGAAAGTCTGAGACCTCGGGTCAGATAGAGACCTCGGATCAGATAGTCCGAGACCTCGGGTCAGATAGTCGGAGACCTCGGATCAGATAGTCCGAGACCTCGGGTCAGATAGTCCGAGACCTCGGGTCAGATAGTCTGAGACCTCGGGTCAGATATTCTGAGACCTCGGGTCAGATGGTCTGAGACCTCATTTCAGATAGTCTTGAGACCTTGAGTCAGAAAGTCTGAGACCTGAAGTCAGATGGTCTGAGACCTCAGGTCAGATAGTCTGAGACCTTGGGTCAGATAGTCTGAGAACTCGGGTCAGATAGTCTGAGACCTCGGGTCAGATAGTCTGAGACCTCGGGTCAGATAGCCTGAGACCTCATTTCAGATAGTCGGAGACCTCAGATCAGATAGTCTGAGACCTTGAGTCAGAAAGTCTGAGACCTTGAGTCAGATAGTCTGAGACCTCGGGTCAGATAGTCTAATACCTTGAGTCAGATAGCCAGAGACCTCAGGTCAGATAGTCTTGAGACCTCGGATCAGATAGTCTGAGACCTCGGATCAGATAGTCTGAGACCTCGGGTCAGATAGTCTGAGACCTCGGGTCAGATGGTCTGAGACCTCGAGTCAGATAGTCTGAGACCTAAGGTCAGATAGCCTAAGGCGATAGATCAGATAGCTCCGACACCTGAGGTCAGATAGACTGAGACCTCAGGTCAGATAGTCTTGAGACCTCGGATCATATAGTCTGAGACCTCAGATCAGATAGTCTGAGACCTCGGGTCAGATAGTCGGAGACCTCGGATCAGATAGTCCGAGACCTCGGGTCAGATAGTCTGAGACCTCGGGTCAGATAGTCTGAGACCTCGGATCAGATAGCCAGAGACCTCAGATCAGATAGTCTGAGACCTCGGGTCAGATAGCCGGAGACCTCGGATCAGATAGTCGGAGACCTCGGGTCAGATAGCCGGAGACCTCGGATCAGATAGTCGGAGACCTTGGGTCAGATAGTCAGAGACCCCAGGTCAGATAGTCCGAGACCTCGGGTCAGATAGTCAGAGACCTCAGGTCAGATAGTCTTGAGACCTCGAATCAGATAGTCCGAGACCTCGGGTCAGATAGTCAGAGACCTCAGGTCAGATAGTCCGAGACCTCAGGTCAGATAGTCTGAGACCTCAGGTCAGATAGTCTGAGACCTCGGGTCAGATAGAGACCTCGGATCAGATAGTCCGAGACCTCGGGTCAGATAGTCCGAGACCTCGGGTCAGATAGTCCGAGACCTCGGGTCAGATAGTCCGAGACCTCGGGTCAGATAGTCCGAGACCTCGGGTCAGATAGTCCGAGACCTCGGATCAGATAGTCCGAGACCTCGGATCAGATAGTCCGAGACCTCGGGTCAGATAGTCTGAGACCTCGGGTCAGATAGAGACCTCGGATCAGATAGTCCGAGACCTCGGGTCAGATAGTCCGAGACCTCGGGTCAGATAGTCCGAGACCTCGGATCAGATAGTCCGAGACCTCGGATCAGATAGTCCGAGACCTCGGGTCAGATGGCCAGAGACCTCAGGTCAGATGGTCTGAGACCTCGGATCAGATAGTCTGAGACCTCGGATCAGATAGTCTGAGACCTCGGGTCAGATAGTCTGAGACCTCGGATCAGATGGTCTGAGACCTCGGGTCAGATGGTCTGAGACCTCGGGTCAGATAGTCCGAGACCTCGAGTCAGATAGTCCGAGACCTCGGGTCAGATGGTCCGAGACCTCGGGTCAGATAGTCCGAGACCTCGGGTCAGATAGTCCGAGACCTCGGGTCAGATAGTCTGAGACCTCTGGTCAGATAGTCCGAGACCTCGAGTCAGAAAGTCTGAGACCTCGGGTCAGATAGAGACCTCGGATCAGATAGTCTGAGACCTCGGGTCAGATAGTCGGAGACCTCGGATCAGATAGTCCGAGACCTCGGGTCAGATAGTCCGAGACCTCGGGTCAGATAGTCTGAGGCCTCGGGTCAGATAGTCCGAGACCTCGGGTCAGATAGTCCGAGACCTCGGGTCAGATAGTCTGAGACCTCGGATCAGATAGTCCGAGACCTCGGATCAGATAGTCTGAGACCTCGGATCAGATAGTCCGAGACCAGTAAATTTTGTCTGTAGGCAAGTAAATATTGACCACTGACAACTTTCCTGTTAGGCAAGTGAACATTTTCTTGTAATCTTTAAAATATTCCTTTGAATATTTCATGATTAAATTGGACTGCTACTGGATTGTTTCAGCATTGGGTCAGTTCTGTTAAACGTATACATACTTGCTTAGAGAACCAGTGATGCTCAAGTTTTATTTCTTGCACTGAGTCTGTACAGAGCTGCATGCTTCCAACTTTTGGTTTAAAACCATTCCTGACAATAATGTTACTTAGTTTGTTCACCTTTGTCAAGGAGTGTGATCTGACATTTGGAAATGGCTGTGAACATTGGTATGGCATAAAATATTTTGCATTGATATCGCTTCAAAAGAAACAAGCACATGGTTGGAAGATGCATCATTTTGTGATGCTCTCAGAAATGACAGAAGTTTGTTAAATGATGATCTATAAAAAATCTGAAATCCTAAATTTATGCATTTTCAGAAAGTCTATAGAACAAGCCGGTGATTGAGTGAACGGCGGCCATGTCTGAAGCGTCTTGTCCTCTCACATGTATATTGCTGGTGGTTGGAGTAGGGGTCCTGCTACTGGTCATCCTCCTGCCGATGAGTTTTAGTGGGATTGAGTATTACGAGGTGAGTATCGTTTAATGACCGGAGTAGGAGACCTCCTACTGGTCATCCTCTTACCGGTCATTCTATTACTGGTCATCCTCCTGCCGATGAGTTTTAGTGGGATTGAGTATTACGAGGTGAGTATCGTTTAATGACCGGAGTAGGAGACCTCTTACTGGTCATCCTCTTACTGGTCATTCTATTACTGGTCATCCTCCTGCCGATGAGTTTTAGTGGGATTGAGTATTACGAGGTGAGTATCGTTTAATGACCGGAGTAGGAGACCTCTTACTGGTCATTCTATTACTGGTCATCCTCTTACTGGTCATCCTCTTACTGGTCAACCTCTTACTGGTCATCCTCTTACTGTCATCCTCTTACTGGTCATCCTCTCACTGGTCATCCTCTTATTGGTCATCCTCTTACTGTCATCCTCTCACTGGTCATCCTCTTACTGGTCATCCTCTTACTGGTCATCCTCTTACTGGTCATCCTCTTACCGGTCATCCTCTTACCGGTCAACCTCTTACTGGTCATCCTCTTACCGGTCATCCTCTTACCGGTCATCCTCTTACTGGTCATCCTCCTGCCGATGAGTTTTAGTGGGATTGAGTATTATGAGGTGAGTATCGTATAATGACCGGAGTAGGAGACCTCTTAATTACTGGTCCTCCTCTTACTGGTCATCCTCTTACCGGTCATTCTATTACTGGTCATCCTCCTGCCGATGAGATTTAGTGGGATTGAGTATTACAAGGTGAGTATCGTTTAATGACCGGAGTAGGAGACCTCTTAATTACTGGTCATCCTCTTAGTGGTCATCCTCTCACTGGTCATCCTCTTATAATTACCGGTCATCCTCTTACTGGTCATCCTCTCACTGGTTGTCCTCTCACTAGTCATCCTCTTACTGGTCATCCTCTCACTGGTCATCCTCTCACTGGTCATCCCACCGGTTATCCTCGTACTGGTCATCTTCTTACTGGTCATCCTCTTACCGGTCATCCTCTTACTGGTCATCCTCCTGCCGATGTGTTTTAGTGGGATTGAGTATTACGTGGTGAGTATCGTTTAATGACCGGAGTAGGAGACCTCTTACTGGTCATCCTTGTACTGGTCATCCTCTTACTGGTCATCCTCTTACTGGTCATCTTCCTGTCGATGAGATTTAGTGGGATTGAGTACTATGAGGTTAGTATCGATCATGTGATAACAGATGTTGCTTGGGTTTTGATTGGTCCTTGGGTCATTTTTTGACTCCCCAGACTTAATTTTGACTTTTACATTTGCCATCTTGAACATTCTTTTAGTATACTGTATATATTAATCTGATTATACTGTCTTTTAGTATACTGTATATATTAATCTGATTATACATTCTTTTTCTATAATTATATAAACTTCTGGAATTTGAAGGAAGTTGACCATAATATCTGTATGTATCAGATGAAATAATATGGTAGTGAGCATTTAACATGTGCTAATAAATGACCAAAATTGTAATGTAATCATTTTGCCACCGGTGAGCTTCATAATCATTGATTTCATTTTTATTTCATTGTCTTTATTTGTCTTAACTCTTCAGGAGAGGAATAACTTAATGGTAGTAGTATGAATCTGTTATGTTCAGAACTGAAAAAGTAAAACAGGACAAGAAAGAGAAAATTTCGGAGATGGATTTCAGTTGTAATGTGGCTTGCAAATATAAATTGATGTGATTCCCAGTGTTGATTCATTTATATTAAACAGTACGGCTTCAAACGACAGAAGAGCACAGGAACGGTCAATCTGGACGAAGTATACAGTTCTGGTAAACATTTCGTTGGACCTGACTATGAGTTCAAGATATTCCAAGCCGACGCCCACTTTGAGACGCTTAGCAGAATACGAGCTTTTACCTCCGACGGCCTTGAGGTATGAAAATATAGCAACTCACCAAGAAAGAAAGAGAAATCTTTGATCTTATAAAATTATTCAGGTGTTGTAAATAGTGTATATTTACAGTCCTGGTCAAATCGTGATCAAACACATGCAAGTGATGATATATTCAACTATTTCAAGGAAAAATATGAATTTTTTCATCACAAGTTTTTCAAAAGTTCGAGTTGATAACACCCAAACCTGTGTGTTAGGATATATATCAATTCTGCTGTTTTACAACAATACAATTCAGTTTGATAACACCCAAACCTCTGTGTTAGGATATACATCAATTCTGCTGTTTTACAACAATCCAATTCAGTTTGTATTAAAATGGAGCCCTGTTAGCGATTAATGGGAGAATTTTATTTTCTAGTTCTCCAGATACATTTTTACGGATGAGTATTTGTACTCGCACTTTCTAAACATGTCAGGGGTAAAATTCTATTTTGGATGACACCAGAGAAGTAATTTTAAGCGTTTTACGACAATATTATATCTTATAATCATACATTACAACAATTGTGACAATCATATAGTACTGTATAGTGGGAAGTTTTAGCAGGGCTTCAATTTGGCGATTTGGCAGTCTATATATAGATCGCAAAAATTTAACCTGTCAAATTTTAACACCGCCAATTAAAAAGAAGCAAAAATTTCAATTTCGCCAATAATTTCCGCTCCGACCGCCATTTACCTTCGATAACTCCCGTGAGTAACGACTGGTGCGTAACGTTGGTTGTTGCCTGGCAACTGTCTGGCAAAATGCTGATAGTTACATACGAATAACTTGTGAACAACTACTCACGCTACATGTATAGCAATTCAAGTATGACATATATCGCATCATCATTATTTTTTGTGAAAACAAAGCCATCTACCCATACCATTCAATGAACTGGTGTTAACAATTTACCTGTAGACTAATTGTTTAACTTACCTGTATGTATACACATCATACAATAGATGACCACGACGATATCATACTTTGTATGTGTTAGTCTGAAATTTTTTGGTATTAGTTTCCGGTTTCGAGACAGAGGATCGATAATACACAACACACTTATCAACATGGATTGGATGTATGGACATAACACAATTATCTATATTTACCGGTAGGTAATATATTGTATATGCTCAACGCCAAATTAAAACCCTAGATTTAAGGGAAATCGCTAAATTTTAAGTGAGGTGTGAAATTTGCCCCACATAGTCTATGTATACATCGATGTGATATTGTCAATTCTTTTCTTAGAGCGCTCAAAGTTTCACACTTGAACATCCATACAGGGTCTGGGGGAGTAATGTGTAGAACTATCTCTAAATCGTCCATATTTACATAGATATGATTATCTTTATGTGTTGTGAATTAGTATCGTTATACTCAGTGAAGATAAGAAACTTACTTTATCTCTTAAATCTATGATGTTTTGGTAACGTCTTGATAACAAATTACATACACAGAGTCTTCGGTTCACATGTGTATAGGTCGCCATCTTACATACTACAAACAACGCCACCTAGTGTCATAGGGAGTAGCTCATTATTCCATATGATATTACATGGGGAGTGTTCATTATTCAATTATCGTTAATGGAAAAAAAAAAATTGATTTTTTAGATGTTTTTGTTTAAATAGGTTCAAGTGACGGTGAATTTCCAGTACTACTTGCGTAAGGATGATTTACCTGCGTTGCACCGAGCCTACGACATTTATTACAAGGATGTGATGCGGTCTAGTGCCATCGACGCTCTCAAGGTATACAAAGATACAATCTTAATTAAAATATATACTGTGATACTGTTGTTTCATACAAAACTAAATGTATATTGTGGAACTTGTTTGAATCATTTAAAATCATGCTTTAGAGAATACTGAGTATGAACTTAGTCAAAAAATCAAAAATGAGATAATTTGTACAGGTTTTTTTTTTGGGGGGGGGGGGGGGGGGGGGGGGGGGGAATAAGGAAAAGCGTAAATCAAGACCTTAATATGGTATATTTCATATACAAGGTCAATAAGTGAAAACCAAGGGGAATAGAGCATTCATAAATGGCTCAAATTATTGTAGAATTAAATCTAATTCAATGAAAATCTTACAAACTTGCTTCATTTCATGATAATTTTATGAATGTCGTCACAAAGCAGAAACCTTGAATAGGCCCCAAAACAGTACACATTTCATTTGTGACAGAAAAGTTATTTATATTAGAGACCAAACATTTACTCTCTGCTAGTTTTATTTGAATTATTTGATAATGTATGTTCAGGTTGATAAATCAAAAACATACATAATTTATTAATCAGAGGTGTAACATTATAGCAGATCTGTTACAGTAGGGAGAATATCTTTTACAGTAGGGAGAAGATCTGTTACAGTAGAGAGAAGATCTGTTACAGTAGGGAGAGAAGATCTGTTACAGTAGAGAGAAGATCTGTTAGAGTAGAGAGATGATCTGTTACAGTAGAGAGAAGATCTGTTACAGTAGGGAGAGATGATCTGTTACAGTAGGGAGAAGATCTGTTACAGTAGAGAGATGATCTGTTACAGTAGGGAGAAGATCTGTTACAGTAGAGATACGATCTGTTACAGTAGAGAGAAGATCTGTTACAGTAGAGAGAAGATCTGTTACAGTAGAGAGAAGATCTGTTACAGTAGGGAGAAGATCTGTTACAGTAGAGAGATCTGTTACAGTAGGGAGAAGATCTGTTACAGTAGGGAGATCTGTTACAGTAGGGAGAAGATCTGTTACAGTAGAGAGAGAAGATCTGTTACAGTAGAGAGAGAAGATCTGTTACAGTAGGGAGAAGATCTGTTACAGTAGGGAGAAGATCTGTAACAGTAGAGAGAAGATCTGTTACAGTAGGGAGAAGATCTGTTACAGTAGGGAGAAGATCTGTTACAGTAGAGAGAAGATCTGTTACAGTAGGGAGAAGATCTGTTACAGTAGAGAGAAGATCTGTTACAGTAGGGAGAGATGATCTGTTACAGTAGAGAGAGAGAAGATCTGTTACAGTAGAGAAGATCTGTTACAGTAGGGAGAAGATCTGTTACAGTAGGGAGAAGATCTGTTACAGTAGGGAGAAGATCTGTTACAGTAGGGAGAGATGATCTGTTACAGTAGGGAGAAGCTCTGTTACAGTAGGGAGAAGCTCTGTTACAGTAGGGATAAGATCTGTTACAGTAGAGAGAAGATCTGTTACAGTAGGGAGAAGATCTGTTACAGTAGGGAGAAGATCTGTTACAGTAGGGAGAGATGATCTGTTACAGTAGAGAGAAGATCTGTTACAATAGAGAGAAGATCTGTTACAATAGGGAGAAGATCTGTTACAGTAGGGAGAAGATCTGTTACAGTAGAGAGAAGATTTGTTACAGTAGGGAGAAGATCTGTTACAGTAGACAGAAGATCTGTTACAGTAGAGAGAAGATCTGTTACAGTAGAGAGATGATCTGTTACAGTAGAAAGATGATCTGTTACAGTAGGGAGAAGATCTGTTACAGTAGGGAGACGATCTGTTACAGTAGGGAGAAGATCTGTTACAGTAGGGAGAATATCTGTTACAGTAGGGAGAGAAGATCTGTTACAGTAGAGAGAAGATCTGTTACAGTAGGGAGAAGATCTGTTTCAGTAGGGAGATGATCTGTTACAGTAGGGAGAAGATCTGTTACAGTAGGGAGAAGATCTGTTACAGTAGAGAGAAGATCTGTTTTAGTAGGGAGAAGATCTGTTACAGTAGGGAGAAGATCTGTTACAGTAGGGAGAAGATCTGTTACAGTAGGGAGACGATCTGTTACAGTAGACAGAAGATCTGTTACAGTAGAGAGAAGATCTGTAACAGTAGAGAGAAGATCTGTAACAGTAGGGAGACGATCTGTTACAGTAGAGAGATGATCTGTTACAGTAGACAGAAGATCTGTTACAGTAGACAGAAGATCTGTTACAGTAGACAGAAGATCTGTTACAGTAGACAGAAGATCTGTTACAGTAGGGAGATGATCTGTTACAGTAGAGAGAAGATCTGTTACAGTAGAGAGATGATCTGTTACAGTAGAGAGAAGATCTGTTACAGTAGACAGAAGATCTGTTACAGTAGACAGAAGATCTGTTACAGTAGAGAGAAGATCTGTTACAGTAGAGAGAAGATCTGTTACAGTAGGGAGAAGATCTGTTACAGTAGACAGAAGATCTGTTACAGTAGACAGAAGATCTGTTACAGTAGAGAGAAGATCTGTTACAGTAGAGAGAAGATCTGTTACAGTAGAGAGAAGATCTGTTACAGTAGAGAGAAGATCTGTTACAGTAGAGAGAAGATCTGTTACAGTAGAGAGAATATCTGTTACAGTAGAGAGAATATCTGTTACAGTAGAGAGATCTGTTACAGTAGGGAGAAGATCTGTTACAGTAGAGAGAAGATATGTTACAGTAGGGAGAAGATCTGTTAGAGTAGAGAGAAGATATGTTACAGTAGAGAGAATATCTGTTACAGTAGAGAGAATATCTGTTACAGTAGAGAGAATATCTGTTACAGTAGAGAGATCTGTTACAGTAGGGAGAAGATCTGTTACAGTAGAGAGAAGATATGTTACAGTAGGGAGAAGATCTGTTACAGTAGAGAGAAGATCTGTTACAGTAGGGAGAAGATCTGTTACAGTAGGGAGAATATCTGTTACAGTAGGGAGAAGATCTGTTACAGTAGGGAGACGATCTGTTACAGTAGGGAGAAGATCTGTTACAGTAGGGAGAAGATCTGTTACAGTAGAGAGAAGATCTGTTTTAGTAGGGAGAAGATCTGTTACAGTAGGGAGAAGATCTGTTACAGTAGGGAGAAGATCTGTTACAGTAGACAGAAGATCTGTTACAGTAGGGAGAAGATCTGTTACAGTAGGGAGACGATCTGTTACAGTAGGGAGAAGATCTGTTACAGTAGGGAGAGATGATCTGTTACAGTAGAGAGAAGATCTGTTACAGTAGAGAGAGAAGATCTGTTACAGTAGGGAGAAGATCTGTTACAGTAGAGAGAAGATCTGTTACAGTAGGAAGATGATCTGTTGCAGTAGGGAGAAGATCTGTTACAGTAGAGAGAAGATCTGTTACAGTAGAGAGATGATCTGTTACAGTAGAGAGATGATCTGTTACAGTAGGGAGAAGATCTGTTACAGTAGGGAGACGATCTGTTACAGTAGGGAGACTATCTGTTACAGTAGGGAGAAGATCTGTTACAGTAGGGAGAAGATCTGTTACAGTAGGGAGATGATCTGTTACAGTAGAGAGATCTGTGACAGTAGAGAGAGAAGATCTGTTACAGTAGGGAGAGAAGGTCTGTTACAGTAGGGAGAAGATCTGTTACAGTAGGGAGAAGATCTGTTACAGTAGGGAGAAGATCTGTTACAGTAGAGAGAAGATCTGTTACAGTAGAGAGAAGATCTGTTACAGTAGACAGTAAATGAATACTTTCCAATGTCCTTATCTTTGTTTATTGCGAAAACATCCATTTTAAAATAAAAAAACCTAAAAGAGGTTTATAGATAATCCCTACGCAAACTTAGATATTGAATTCTTATTAGGGGAGGGGTCTCCTTTCAGGATTAATTAAAAAGTTTGCTTTTACCACCAGGGGGCAGTGCCTGTGTTTACAACTAGGGAAATGTTCTCAGATCGTCGAATAGTCGAAGAAGCCATGTACAAGGCAGTCCGAGAGAGGTTGGGAGGAATCTGTTGTCAGAAGAAATGTGACTGGAAATATGGTAATGAAATTGATAAAACTAATGATCAACCAGTACTGATGGCCTTGTGATGGCAGGTCAAGGTCTATATCAACCAGTACTGATGGCCTTTTGATGGCAGGTCAAGGTCGATATCAACCAGTAATGATGACCTTGTGACGACAGGTCAAGGTCGATATCAACCAGTACTGATGGCCTTGTGATGACAGGTCAAGGTCGATATCAACCAGTACTGATGACCATGTGATGACAGGTCAAGGTCGATATCAACCAGTACTGATGACCATGTGATGACAGGTCAAGGTCGATATCAACCAGTACTGATGACCTTGAGAAGACAGGTCAAGGTCAATATCAACCAGTACTGATGACCTTGTGATGGCAGGTCAAGGTCTATATCGACCAGTACTGATGGCCTTGTGATGGCAGGTCAAGGTCGATATCAACCAGTACTGATGACCTTGTGATGACATGTCAAGGTCGATATCAACCAGTACTGATGGCCTTGTGATGACAGGTCAAGGTCGATATCAACCAGTACTGATGGCATTGTGATGACATGTCAAGGTCGATATCAACCAATACTGATGACCTTGTGATGACATGTCAAGGTCGATATCCACCAGTACTGATGACGAAATGACTGGTCAAGGTCAATATCAACCAGTACTGATGACCTTGAGATGACAGGTCAAGGTCGATATCAACCAGTACTGATGGCCTTGTGATGACAGGTCAAGGTCGATATCAACCAGTACTGATGGTGTTTTGACAGCTATATCACAATTGTTTTGTAGCCTACCTTGATTGTTGTAAGCCCTATGGAATCTGTTTGAATACTAAGACTTAATTTATTATATACAATTCTTGTTTTGTAGCCTGCCCTGATAGCTGTAAGGCTCGCGGGATCTGTCTAGAAGATGATATTGGACTGTTCGCCAATGTTAAGTACTTCCAGATGGGGCAGGTTTACATTCCTGGTGATGTGAAGGAGAGATTGCTACGCTCTCTTACACTGCAGGAAGATGCAGAGAAGGAAAAACTCCTTCAGGACGCACAAGTGGAACGTAAAATTACAGCATCTAAGGTAAGGACTGGAGAGGTGTGAGGGGTGGGGGTGGGGGTCGGGGATAATCACGACACACAGGTGGAGTGTAAAATTACAGCATCTAAGGTAAGGACTGGTGAGGTGTGAGGTGTGAGGGTCGGGGATAATCACGACACACAGGTGGAACGTAAAATTACAGCATCTAAGGTAAGGACTGGTGAGGTGTGAGGGGTGGGGGTCGGGGATAATCAGGACATACAGGTGGAGTGTAAAATTACAGCATCTAAGGTAAGGACTGGTGAGGGGTGGGGGTCGGGGATAATCACGACATACAGGTGGAACGTAAAATTACAGCATCTAAGGTAAGGACTGGTGAAGGGTGGGGGTCGGGGATAATCACGACACACAGGTGGAATGTAAAATTACAGCATCTAAGGTAAGGACTGGAGAGGTGTGAGGGGTGGGGGTCGGGGATAATCGGGACATACAGGTGGAATGTAAAATTACAGCATCGAAGGTAAGGACTTGAGATGTGTGAGGGGTGGGGGTCGGGGATAATCGGGACATACATGTGGAATGTAAAATTACAGCATCGAAGGTAAGGACTGGAGAGGTGTGAGGGGTGGGGGTCGGGGATAATCACGACACACAGGTGGAACGTAAAATTACAGCATCTAAGGTAAGGACTGGAGAGGTGTGAGGGGTGAGGGTCGGGGATAATCACGACATACAGGTGGAACGTAAAATTACAGAATCGAAGGTAAGGACTGGAGAGGGGTGGGGGTCGGGGATAATCACGACACACAGGTGGAACGTAAAATTACAGCATCTAAGGTAAGGACTGGAGAGGTGTGAGGGTCGGGGATAATCAGGATGTATAGGTGGAACGTAAAATTACAGCATCGAAGGTAAGGACTGGAGAGGTGTGAGGGGTGGGGGTCGGGGATAATCACGACACACAGGTGGAACGTAAAATTACAGCATCTAAGGTAAGGACTGGAGAGGTGTGAGGGGTGGGGGTCGGGGATAATCACGACACACAGGTGGAACGTAAAATTACAGCATCTAAGGTAAGGACTGGAGAGGTGTGAGGGGTGGGGGTCGGGGATAATCACGACACACAGGTGGAACGTAAAATTACAGCATCTAAGGTAAGGACTGGAGAGGTGTGAGGGGTGGGGGTCGGGGATAATCACGACACACAGGTGGAACGTAAAATTACAGCATCGAAGGTAAGGACTGGTGAGGGGTGGGGGTCGGGGATAATCAGGACACACAGGTGGAATGTAAAATTACAGCATCTAAGGTAAAGACTGGAGAGGTGTGAGGGGTGGGGGTCGGGGATAATCGGGACATACAGGTGGAATGTAAAATTACAGCATCTAAGGTAAAGACTGGAGAGGTGTGAGGGGTGGGGGTCGGGGATAATCAGGACACACAGGTGGAATGTAAAATTACAGCATCTAAGGTAAGGACTGGTGAGGGGTGGGGGTCGGGGATAATCAGGACACACAGGTGGAATGTAAAATTACAGCATCTTAGGTAAAGACTGGAGAGGTGTGAGGGGTGGGGGTCGGGGATAATCACGACACACAGGTGGAATGTAAAATTACAGCATCTTAGGTAAAGACTGGAGAGGTGTGAGGGGTGGGGGTCGGGGATAATCACGACACAGGTGGAATGTAAATTACAGCATCTAAGGTAAGGACTGGTGAGGGGTGGGGGTCGGGGATAATCACGACACAGGTGGAATGTAAATTACAGCATCTAAGGTAAGGACTGGTGAGGGGTGGGGGTCGGGGATAATCGGGATGTACAGGTGGAATGTAAAATTACAGCATCTAAGGTAAGGACTGGTGAGGTGTGGGGGTGGGGGTCGGGGATAATCATGACATACAGGTGGAACGTAAAATTACAGCATCTAAGGTAAGGACTGGAGAGGTGTGAGGGGTCGGGGATAATCGGGACATACAGGTGGAACGTAAAATTACAGCATCTAAGGTAAGGACTGGTGAGGGGTGGGGGTCGGGGATAATCGGAACATACAGGTGGAATGTAAAATTACAGCATCTAAGGTAAGGACTGGTGAGGGGTGGGGGTCAGGGATAATCAGGACACACAGGTGGAACGTAAAATTACAGCATCTTAAGACCTTATTATGATGCAAATCAATCTGACTGTAACATCTGCTGTTAATATTTTTCTTGGTTATATTTGACCCTTTATATTTTAGGTTCAGACAAGAAGGAATGAGGCATCCGAGATCAGACAGGAAGCTGAGGCTACCTCCGCAAGGATTCGGCTAACATCCCGTGCCAACTACACTGCCATTGTGGAAACCTCGAGGAGTCGAGGTCTGACAAGTCTGTACACACGTCTAGGAATCACGGATCAGAAGATTAAGAATAGTTTTGACTACCTCCGTACCCTCCGCGGCCTCGACAACGTCTTCCTCTCTGTAGATTTTGATCAGAACATCATGGGATCATTTGGAAAAATCTAAGCTGTGTTATTGTTTTAGTGGGCGAGTGTGATAATCAACTATTTACTATAGTCTAGCTGTTCCATCTAACGTGAATACATATGAAGATAAAGAATAACGAATCACTGCCTGCTTCCAAATGACGACGCATTCGCAATTGTCTAGTGTTTGAGTCAGTCGACTAGACATGGCCGTGTAACATCTTATGACCAAAGAGAGTTCAGTCCTTCTTTAATAAGACCATGATCACCATAGTAATAGATTTTGATCGGACTCGCTCACATACATGTACAGCATATGTGTATTAAGGAAAGTTTAGATAATCTACACATTGTATATGCAAAAGCACTACAACCATTTATACATGTTGTAGCACTACAACCATTTATACATGTTGTAACACTACAACCATTTATACATGTTGTAACACTACAACCATTTATACATGTTGTAGCACTACAACCATTTATACATGTTGTAGAAACACTGAAAAGTGCCACCTTACCAACTCCCCACCACCTTACCAACTCCCCACCACCTTACCAACTCCCCACCACCTTACCAACTCCCCACCAATTTACCAACTGCCCACCGTTACCAATTGTTCATTTATCAAATGATTTAACTCAAAAAGTTTTTTGATATGATTAGATCACTTTGACGTTTATCTTTTGTCGACTTTATAATAAGGAGAGCTATGTATAACAAAGTATTTTCAGATTTATTCGATAAATACAAGTACCAAGTCTTGGAGAAAACATGATCTTTTGGGACAAAATTATCTTGTCAGAGTTGTTAACACAGTTGTACCAATATTAAGTTACAGACACAGTAAAAACAAATGATAAATTATATATATATATATATATCTGGCAAATAAAGGGCTTCAGTAGGTCCTGGATAATAGGATTTTGACCAAAGTTGCCTTTGTGACAACACATTTGTTTGACATGACGGTTGGAAATTTTGTATTCTAAGGAAAAATCAATCAATTTCCTGAATTTAATAAAAGATCTGAAAAGACTCTAAAATGTTCATGTAAGTGTTCATCTAAGATTTTTTTTTTTTGGTAAAAAATCAGAAAAAACTCTTAAATGTTCATGTATGACTATCTTACAGTAAAAGATCAAAGAAAAGTCTAGAATGTTTATGGAAGACTATCTAATAGGGCAAAAGATCTAAGAATTGTATAAACTTACAACCTATTCTTTTTCACAAATTTGCATCAATGGCCGTGACGTCACATTTTTCGCACGATTTTCGGATTTTTTTCATAGAGGTATGAAAAAAATCTCAACCAATCAGAAAGCTACATTCTACATACAAACAATGGAAAATTAATTATTCCAACAGGAATCCAACTCGCTCATTCCTAGCAGAGGGTAGTGGTATATCCCAGAATTCCTCTGTGCCCTAGGTGCAGAGGGAATACTCGAGTTCTCCAGAGTGTACTTTGTGTATGAATATATTCCTAGTATTATAACGAATCTTAACAGTGATTGTATATGATTGAAGTGAACACAGATTTCAGACACATAAGTACCAGTAGAAATTCATGTTGGCAAATTTTTATTCAATTTACTCTTAACAGGAATAGATTTCCAGGGTAAAATTTTATAGTCCCAATTAACTCTTATGAAATTTTTGGAAGATATTTAATTAAATATTTTTTCTCCAAGCATAATATTTCCTTTTCCTGAACCCTGTGTACTTGTTGGCGATTCACCAATAATGTTTTTGATCGATGTACTTTTTTTTCTGTCCAAGCCTACATCTGTAGTTAGAACTCTTTGTTATTGATCAGATTGTAATATGGAAGATGGTTCTAAATTTCAGAGCCATCATCCTCAGATTTCAGCATAAGAGATTGAGAATTTTTATGAAAGCATTTCAAATGAAATGGGAAAATTATGTTCAATTCATCAATGTTCTGAAACATTTCTTTAATGCAGTGAATGGTAAAATTCAAATTTGGAAAATTGTACGTTGATTTGAGGTCTGCATGAAATGTATTGAAAATTGTAAATCTAGTAAATAGATATAGAACGTATTTTTCACTATGGTTGATTAGTCAAAGTTAGATCTATTAATCATCAGTGAAATTTAATCAGAACAATATTAAATTACATTTATTTATTTACATTTTGTACCAATATTATAATTTCATGTTTTGGAATACCATTATTTGTCTATATAATATAGATTTCCTGTTAATACTAGATTTACATATACACAAATGTAACTGTATATTATTTGGATTTTCAGTATTATCTGACAAGATCATTTTCAATTGTTGAAAATTGGTGCTTAAATCACCAGTAATGATTGAATTCGACACAAATGCATTGGTCACATAATCTTATATCTGTATGATTTTTAAAAAAGCTCTCAAGCTTCCTCGCCGAGAAGCTCAAGAGTAATTGCCCATTTAGACCATCTTGTTTGTATTTATTAAGCTTATATACATTTTAGTTGTAAAACCATATATACATATGTTGACAATCTAGCACTTTTTCCCAGTTCTTTTTTGGGTCCAATTGATGTTCTTTTCTGTCACTTTGAATGTTTATTTAAATCTTATAATTCTGTGTGTGATTTTTTACTAATCTGGTGTGCTATTTCTTTATTGGTAATGGACATTTGTATTTAGTTACTGTATTTAACTAGTTTTTTACAGATTTTTATAAGTTTTTTTTTTTAAATTAAAGCATATTAAATCACTACCAGTCGAATTTGTTTAGATTCCCACCTAATGATCAATGGATTTAAAGTGAACTTGACTAGTCTTTGACTCTGTTGTCATCGCAGCAGATGTCACATGGCAAAGACATTCTGTGATATTTCCTTTTTTAATTTATATGTATATTGTTTTACTTCCGAGGGATATTGACAATTTTACAGAGTTTTAAGATAGAAAGTTTTTGAAATATGCATCGTGCAGTTTCATGTTCTTTTTAAAAATCTCCCCAGGAATGTTTGAATAGGGAAAATCTGAAGGAAGAGCCAGAATACCAAAGAAAAAATAGGGAAATCTTCTGTCAGAGCCAGAATGCCAATGAGAAATTAAATAGGAAAATGTTTAGGAAGAGTGTGAAAGATAATATGAATTTCCATGTTATCGTCTCTCAGAAATCCTGGCATGTTTGTAAATATATTGTTTTTTCTTTGTGTACATGTGTAGTAAACAGTTGTACAGTATAATATGTCTACCTAAGATTTTTTACTATTTTTATTATCTTTTTCTACCTCCAGCAACAATATATTTTTATATATGTATGTCCATATTTTGACCATAATCGCCACTAAATGTTGCCAAGTAACCATTCTTGACCAAACAGAAACCCGAGGCGTGTTCATGACAATCAGCACTAACTGAAACACTTGTGTGACAAGGTATCGACTATTCTGAATGTTTACGTTCAAAATGGCGACCTCCAGTGTAAATGACAGTTGTTTGGTTATTACAGTAAAAATTCACCACTAGGGCACAATCATTATTCAACATAATTCTTCCTAATGGAATGTCGATAATTTAGGGCTTTGTTTTTTTTACGAACTTTTTGGGTGTAATTCTCTCAACTTTTTATTGTCAACCTCAACTTGATGATAGACAGCTCGGTGTGTATAGGTACACGTGCACTCGGGAATGACGCTGACGTGACACGATTGTTTGCATTCAGAACGCACCTCGGGAGCACGTTTAGAATAAAACATTACACTGATTTATAGTGCTTTTATATTCGACAAGAAAAATGTTTTTATTTTTCATTTTCCAAACGTTTTGCATCATTTAAAAGTTTGGAAGTTAAACATGGCCGATAAAATGATACCATGGATATCCGTTCACTTGTGCTGGTGGAACCGTAAACAAAATTACAACAAATAATTTTTGTCCTTCTATTACAATGATTTTCCTTGGCAGTGAAGAATTCACAGTCTTAAGAAAATATTGTTAACAAGAATAAAATGTTTTTAAAGGATAAATTTTATACTGACCTTAAAACTTAAAGGATTTATATAAATAAAATTACAAATGTACTCACAAAGCTTCTTGATATCTTGGTATTTTATACTAATAGTAAGATAGCTATCTTTTGAGTGGCCACCCCAGTTAAAAAACAACTGCTTTTGTGATTCGTTTGTTATCCACTTGTCTGGGGGAGATGATAAAAAATGTCCAAAATTTCTCTATTTTCTGTTTTTCCCATATGTCACATTTTGTCGAGTTGAAATTCCCAATTCAATGGACCCTGGGGCGAGTTGAAATATTGTAGGAAAATCCATGGACAGTTATTTTGCAACTGTGTGAATTGTACATGTACAGAGTACAGTAATTTTTGAAAACAGGTTAAAGTTATCAGTTTGAACATTGAGTGAAGATAAAAGTTGCAATAATTCCATGAATATGTAAGAAATGATAATAAATTTAAGAACCAGTACAGTAGTGTTATAACTGTTTATAAAACCTTTGCCTATTGTTATAAATTAAAACCCTTTGCCTATTGTTATAAATTAAAACACTTTGCCTATTTTTATAAATTTGAAAATTCATATCCCAACATAATGTGCTGGTTGTCCTGTATCTGTTTATAGAAAGACACTCTAAACATGCAAGAAAAATTCTATAATTTTGTTGAATTTTTTGCCTGAAATAAGGTTGTCTGTAGTATGCGAATTTTCTGTGTACTTGTCAACTCAGTACTTTTGCTATTTAACAGGGATATTTTTCCTGTTTTTATACATGAATTATCAAATAAAACGTTTTTTTTTATTATTCATCATTTTCAAATTAACTCAAAGTAGTTCATCAGAAGCAGCAGCGTAAAATATGTTGTTTTAATGTAGATGTTTGTTGGGAAAAGGTCCATGTCTATAAATGTTCTTTTGGAAGGTTTGAGATTATTTACATGTATGCAATATAATGTTCACTCATACAAATACCAACAAGTTGGCAGTAAGTTATTGTATCAGTAATTTGTTTTTATTCTGGTTTTATAAAGCAACTATTATAACCATATTGTCCATAATACTTCGAACCATGACAGCAATAAAACTCGTCCTCTTGATTGTGTTCACATTCTATTTATTTTGGTTCACTGTTTTCCTCCGTCTGCAGACTGTGAAATGTTTATCCCTGGTGATAAGAATTGGTTGATATTTTATTTTGTAAGCCAATTCGGTGATTTCACTGTAACAATACGGTGAAACAGATTTATTGAAACGATTATGTGAACATCACAAATTATTTGTAGTGATGTCACTTGTCCAATTCAATATAATGGTATCACTGTCTATATAATTATTGTGGTGATATTGCCAATACTGTCACCTATATATATATATAGGTGACAGTATTGGCAATATCACCACAATAATTAGGCGATATCATGATAATAGGATCAAATCTGTTAACAAGGTTATTTTCGTGGGGGGTTAATTTCGAGATTTCGATATATAGACTATACGCATTGGGGAAATTTTCGCAATCAATCCACCTTCGTTTGTAGTTCAAATTGATATCACAAAGGGGAAATTTTCATGATCAAAAGGACTCCGCATTATTAGCGAAATTTCCCCCTTGCGTAATTTCCACGTTTACAGTATGTATTTCGGCAATTATGGTGATATCACAAAGTTAAACTGAATAGATGTCATCACCTCAAATGGTTTAGTGATATTCCAGAACAGGAATTGGCTAGTCATGGTGACCAGGTAGGTCAAATTGTTAAGAGTGTCTGTCTAGAGTTCGGAGCTCCTGGTCGTTCCATTCTTTCTCTCCAGTTACAATATCACCAATTCATTATGACAATATCACAAAAACAATTTGGTGATATCACCATAATGAATTGATATAATCTTAATGATTTGGCAGTATAATTGCAGTGAAATGAACACATTGATCCATTTTGGAGATAATCATTAGCGATATATCGTTTATTGACATGTTAAAGTGAAACAGTGTCACTTATAATTAAACCAACATTTTGGAATGCCACATCCGACACAAAATTTACAAATCGAGAATAAGCTGTGAATATGTTTGCGAAACTGGTCAATAATGTCTTCAGATCAAGTCTAATTGATGCTGGTATGCGAGACCTCAATATTGTTTACAATGAAACGAAAAATTATTCATTTTGTGGAGATACCCGAGATGTTCTTTTATTGGAACCTAATCGAAATGGCTCCATTGAAAAATCATTGGGTTCACAACCATGTCTTAGACCAATGGGTTCTTTTGAACTATTCTCAGTTAAATTATAACTCAGTCTGCATCTTTTCATTCTCTTGTCTTGATACCAGCAAATTTTCGTATACTATTAATTCGTTGTTCTACTAAAATAACGGCCTTTCTCACCACTTCAGCGTCTACTCCAGAAACATATATATAGTTTTCTCTGGCAGTAGTGATTTCAAAATCTAGGCCAGTAGCCATTACGAATTTGTTCATCTTCCTCCCTCCTTTGCCGACCATTATACCACAGATCTCATTGTGTACCGTGACGTCTTCGTCAGTAAATATTTTCTCTTTGATAACGTTCCCCTGTTGTTCCCTTATCTTCTGTATTTCCTGTAACACTCTCTCCACAGCATAATTCACACTTTCAATATTAACTCCGGATCCAGAGACGTACACTTGTTGTCCAGGCAACACAGAAATGGATATGTTTGGCCCGAACTCCGATTTCAATTTTTTGATGATTTGTCTGTCTTTGCTAAGGAGCTGGGAAGAAATGCGATATCTGTCAAATTCATCATCGTCTGTTAGGAAAACCCGGGTCGCAAATCGAGCACTGGTTTGACAGGCACGTGTAAGTGGAAGGGTGGGCCGACAAGTTGGACAACCAATGACAGGGTCTTGAAATAAGTTTTGAGATATTCTTGTGGCAGTATGTTTTCCAAACTGACAACGATAGAAAAGCAAACGACAACTAAATGTCCTAATTAGAGTCATTTTCAACGTTCTTGCAACCAGACCATTTTCAACCGGAACTAGTTGAACCAGAAACCGGAAGTCTTGTAAATCTGGACTTCGTCGGTGCGAGTTGAATGCGGAAAATATGACGGATAAACACCGGATCGGCAGAAACCGAATAGAACAACCATAATTTCGAAAATTTTCAGATGTGATGTAACATTTAATTTACATCGTTATTCTTACTTCCTTAGAAGTTATCTATCTTTACAGACATTCATAGTACAGTTTTAAAATTCGCCCTGTGGGATACTGTTTACTCCAAACATGGAATTAATGGAATGTGGATTTCGAAAACTCTATACATGTATATCTTACTACTGACAGAGAAATTAATGACACAAGATTCGAGAGATTCAGGTTAATGAAGGCAATGGGAAGCGTAGTCAATATGATGTTCAATTATACGATATGAAGTCAGACATGTAAATTGATGCTTGTTGGTATACCTAGTGATTTCATTGTCAACATCATAGTTCTCATTAGGAGAATGTGAATTAACTTAGATTTTAATGTTTTTATGTTATTGGCATTGGTGAAGCAGAAGATGCTTACTCTTTCGGAGCACCTGGTCTTTATTATAATTTATTCATTATGTCCGTATTAACTAGAGGATTTGATACCATAAGGTATAATGGTGCTTCTGGTTTGCTTTCTTGAGAGGCATTTTGCCATTTATTAACGACTGGTGATCTTAGATAAAAGATGAAAGGAAATTATCAATTATATGTCCTGGCATAACGAAAAATTCACCAATGTTCATTTTGGTAGCTCTAGATGTACCGCGCGATTAGATTTGTATGCAGTATATGAGGCAGAAATTTAATCTATTGAATGTGTTCAGAGTTCAGGTCCATTGTCTGTCCATTCGTGATCATACTAGCATCCGTCTTTTACAAAGTAATTTCATCATTTATAACATAAAATCAACTTTTGACTTTCGATATTGTGTCCTATTTTGTGGAATATTGGGTAGTATGGGGAAAAAATTCCCATTGATGTGCCCCGGGGCCAAGTTGATACTGAAAGCCTTCTGAGGCTATCGTTGAAAAAGACAGAATTTAGTTAAAATTAATGCAGCCATTCAGGAGGAGTGGTTTATGAAGCAAACTTTTACTGATAATGGATGAGAAAGCACTATGGCTATAGGTGATCCTGACCCTGTTCATCAGATGACCTCTACTGCAAAAATAAACAAAATAAAAAATACAGGAATGTAGCTAACTTTTTTTTTATTTCCATCAGAATGTTGCATATCTGACACTCTCACCAATAAATAACTACACATGTATGCACACAGGTCCAATATAACGATGTATCCTCCCTTGTGTACACATACACACACACACACAAAAGAGTTATAAATGGACATGCACGGTAACCACTTTCAGTGGACATATCTGCACAATAAAGAATTGCGCATTAGTGCTCTTTTCTAGAATAGACATTTTAAGTGAAAAACATGGTTCTTTTCTAGAAAAGACTTTAATAGTTAAAACATGGTTCATTTCTGGAAAAGACTTGAATAGTGAAAATTCGGTTCTTTTCTGACAGACTTTAATAGTGAAACGTGGTTCTTTTCTGGCTATAAGTAAACGTCTTTTTAACTGAATCAAGTTTTTGTGAGATTTATATAATATACTGGACTAAATGTCTTTCTTACTAGAAGTAACTACATCAACTTGATAAACTAGTGCAGTGATGCTTGCATTACTGGCTCTGATATAAGATTACCCTAACACAACACAATCTGGTGAATTACAGTTCACCACTGGAGGTCAAAGGTCATAATATAGATCAGAATGAAGTTCTAGTGACAAGTAGTGTATGCTATATGAAGCCTGGACAAGTCAATGTGTGGAGGGATGGACAGGCCTCCCTCCCAACAAACAAAGAAGTTCACGCCTCCATCATCTTAATCAGGTGTAATGCCCCCAGACACTAACAGGTATAAACATAACATGGAGAATCACGTATAACAATCACATTTACCGTGCCGGTATATAAATATAGTTTGCTGCTACATGGGTGTATAGGGTGCATCTGATAAGAGGTCTCATGGGCCTGTATCACTCAAGTGAAAGTGCATCTAGGATATGTGACCTTCAACATGATTGAAGGTCGAATCTGTCAATTTCATAACATGATGTTAGCAATGTGTACTAATATGGTTTTGTACACCAGGGCCTAATTGTTCAAAAGGTGATTAACTTATAATCACTTTGATTAGTGAAAAGCTCATTTCTCCTTTACTTCGACATACATGTGTATTTAAATTCCTTAAATATGCAGGCAGGAACAGACTGGCAAATGCTACAGGGTTTCATAAAATGTTGTCCAAGGTTTTACTAGAAATGATTTTATCAGGATTTTAACTATATACTGCTATTAGCCTAATCTTGTTTTGAAAACTTTGGCCCCGATAGATTTGTGTCTTGAATATTTCTTCTACATTTTTATGATCTTGAATGTAGGTCAAGGTCAAATGCTTAAAAGTGTATGTATCCGACTAACAGATAATCTATTGTTTCATAATTATCACTATTGTATGATGCAAGTAAAACTAATGCAGCCAATTTTGCAGTTAAAGACAGCACAATGTTCAACCTTCAGTAATACACTGATTTTAATACTAAAAAAGTCAGAAAGGTCAAGGTCATTGAATCAGACAAATCTGAATGCCCATTACAAAAGTAAGTTACTCGCTAAATATCGAGTGTCACACGTAAGTTACTGGTTAAACACCGGGTGTAGACAATAACTATGCCACCTCAGTGGTAGATGCCCGAATATTTTAACAAGACCAACAACCTTGATAGTTCAGATAAATGACCTTGACCGACTAACTTAATAGTCATTATGATAGCATTCAAATTAATCCACTAACTGTCAATCATCTGCACAGCAAGTTCTCGTTAAAGTCAGTGCAGTCGTGAAAACACTTTGTGATATTAGAGTATTTACTGTAATTGAGTATATCTAACATTACCGGTACTTTCTATAGAATTTTTACAGTTGGAACTTAATGTTAAATTCCAGTTAAGCAGTCTTCAAGTTATCAGAGATCAAGATTAAGTCTTACTCTAGTAGGATAATGAGCTATGGGAGATTTAAATTCTATTTTGATTTTTGTAACAATAACTTTGAAATTTTGAAATTGTAAACAGAAGTATTGGATGAATCCAGCCTGACTCCAATTTGACTAAGATCATGAAATCTGGCAGCAACGTATTAAATGGTTAGCAGTTAAGTGGATGAAGCTGCTGAATCTCACCTGAAGATGCAGTGAGAATATTTTCAAATCTAATAAAACATACCATACATTAATTTACAATCTGAATTGTGTTGCTATGACATCTTGTAAGCTATCCACATACAATACATTTCTGAATACTGGCATATCTTTACCGATTTACAGGCTATAGATGCACAATGGTCTGAAACTATATCAAGGTTTTTAAAATTTATTTGATATTTATTTTGATTGAATATATAAATCTGACCATTCATCATACAACTTACTACTGTATATCACATGACATGCCACACAATTGTCACATGACATCCACATGACACATCACGCTTGTCACATGACCTTCACATGATATGCCACACCTGTCACATGACCTTCACATTGGATGCTACATTTGTTGCGTGGCCTCAACATGGCATGATATGCCATTGTCACATGACCTCCATGCCACATCACTCATCACATGACCTCCACATGACACACCACTCATCACATGACTTCCAGATGGCATGCTACACTCGTGTCACATAACCTCCACATGGCACCCTGCTCACATCACAGATCTACACACTTCACATACTGACAGTTAAGAATATTTAGGACTTCCATTTTCACACTAAAACCTCTCACACCTCATTAATAACAATGATAAAACATTTGGCAATGGTATCATAGTGTCTCTCCATAAAACTTGGACCAGCCGCGTCCAAACAGCCAACAGTACGTGGGTGTCTGGGACAGGTTCCCAGACCTACTGATCCTACTGAAGGGAGAGTTCTACTGACGAGATACCAGAATATCCAGCATCTGTCTGGTCAGGTTTGGGGTGCTGGTCAGGTATCTGTAGCAGACGAGAAAATTTACATAAATAATCATGTACAATCAATTGTGAAAATTGTACCACGAGAACCTGAAAACCATGAACACTATGTAAAGATTCTAACAGGTTTGTATAAGGTAAGGTTTGTATAAAGTAAGGTTTGTATAAAGTAAGGTTTGTATAAGGTAAGGTTTGTATAAAGTAAGGTTTGTCCTCCGCCCGGTTTGTCTCAGGTCCGGTTTGTCTCCGGTCCGGTTGTCTCCGGTCCGGTTTGTCTCCAGTCCGGTTTGGTCTCCGGTCCGGTTTGTCTAAACCGTCCGGTTTGTCTCCGGTCCGGTTTGTCTCCGGTCCGGTTTGTCTCCCGTCGGTTTGTCTCACGTCCGGTGTGTCTCCGGTCCGGTTTGTCTCCCGTCCGGTTTGTCTCCGGTCCGGTTTGTCTCCCGTCCGGTTTGTCTCACGTCCGGTTTGTCTCCGGTCCGGTTTGTCTCCGGTCCGGTTTGTCTCCCGTCCGGTCCGGTTTGTCTCCCGTCCGGTTTGTCTCCCGTCCGGTTTGTCATCCGTCCGGTTTGGTCTCAGGTCCGGTTTGTCTCCGGATCGGTTGTTCATCCGTCCGGTTTGTCTCCCGTCCGGTTTGTCTCTCCGTCCGGTTTGTCTCCCGTCCGGTTTGTCTCCGGTCCGGTTTTCTCCGGTCCGGTTTTTCTCCGTGGTTTGTTCGGTCGGTTTGTCTCCGGTTTGTCTCCCGTCAGGTTTGTCTCCAGTCAGGTTTGTACTCAGGTCCGGTTTGTCATCCGGTAGGTTGTTTGTTATCACGTCCAGGTTTGTCTCAGTCAGGTTTGTATCCACGTTCACGGTTTTGTATCGGTTTAAGTGTTTGTATAGGTAAGGTTTGTATAGGTAAGGTTTTGTCTCAAGTACGGTTTGTATCAGTAGGTTTGTATCTCGCTAGGTTTGATCGTAAGTGGTTTGTATAAGTAAGGTTTGTATCAGGTAGGTTTGTTAAGTAGGTTTGTATACGTAAGGTTTGTTCGTGTTGATTGACTAATCGGTTTGTATCGTCGGTTGTGTTCTCGGTGGTTGTTCGTAGGTTTGTACAGTCGTTTGTATAAGTAAGGTTTGTATAACGTAAGGTTTGTATAAAGTAAGGTTGGTATCAAGGTAAGGTTTGTATAAGTAAGGTTTGTATAAAGTAAGGTTTGTATAAGTAAGGTTTGTATAAAGTAAGGTTTGTATAAAGTAAGGTTTGTATAAGGTAAGGTTTGTATAAAGTAAGGTTTGTATAAAGTAAGGTTTGTATAAAGTAAGGTTTGTATAAAGTAAGGTTTGTATAAAGTAAGGTTTGTATAAAGTAAGGTTTGTATAAGGTAAGGTTTGTATAAAGTAAGGTTTGTATAAAGTAAGGTTTGTATAAGGTAAGGTTTGTATAAAGTAAGGTTTGTATAAGGTAAGGTTTGTATAAAGTAAGGTTTGTATAAAGTAAGGTTTGTATAAGGTAAGGTTTGTATAAAGTAAGGTTTGTATAAAGTAAGGTTTGTATAAGTAAGGTTTGTATCAATGTAGGTTTGTATAAAGTAAGGTTTGTATAAGGTAAGGTTTGTATAAAGTAAGGTTTGTATAAGGTAAGGTTTGTATCAAGTACGGTTTGTATAAGTAAGGTTTGGTTTAAGTACGGTTTGTTAGGTCGGTTTGTCATCAGTAAGGTTTGTATCACAGTCAGGTTTTGTATAGAAGGTTTGTATCCGCCGGTTTGTTCGTTCAGGTTTGTATACAGTCGGTTTGTTCACGTAGGTTTGTTCAAGTAGGTTGTATAAGTCCGGTTTGTATTGTCCGTCACGGTTTGTCTCCGTCAGGTTTGTCTCAGTCCAGGTTTGTCTCGCCGTACGTTTGTCTCCGTCGGTTTGTTCCCGTTCCGTGTTTGTTCTCGTGTTACGTGGTTTCTACGGTGTTGTGTTCGTCACGGTCAGGTTTTGTATACCCGTCCGGTTTGTCTCCAGTCCAGGTGTTTTGTTCGTCGGTTTGTTCCAGTCCGGTTTGTCTCCCGTCCGGTTTTGTTCTCGTCCGGTTTGTCTCGTCCGGTTTGTCTCCCGTGGTTTGTCTACGTCCGGTTTGTTAACGTACGGTTTGTCTCGCCTCCGTAGGTTTGTTGGTTGTCTCCCGTCGGTTTGTATCCAGGTACGGTTTGTTACGTCCGGTTTGTCTCCGGTCGGTTTGTTACGTCCGTTGTACGTGGTTTGTTCCAGTGGTTTGTTGCGTCCGGTTTGTTGGTCGGTTTGTCTCCCGTTGTTGTCCGTCGGTTTGTCTCCGTCGGTTTGTTCAGTCAGTTTGTTCGTCAGTTGTTTGTTCCGTCCAGGTTTGTCTCCGTCCGTTTGTTTCCGTACGTTTGTATCCCGTCGGTTTGTCTAGTCGGTTTGTCTAAGTAAGGTTTTATGTAAGGTTTGTATAGTTAAGGTTTTTGATAAAGTCAGGTTTGTCTATTCAGTGGTTTGTATCAGTCAAGTTTGTATAGTGGTTTCGTATAGTAAGTTTGTTTTCATGTTTGTATACAGTTGGTTTGTTCATCCGTACGGTTTGTATCACGTACAGGTTTGTATAGTCGGTTGTTCGTCTGTGGTTTGTCATCAGTCCGGTTTGTTCGTCCGTTGCTCAGTAGTTTTCCATCAGGTTTGTATAAGTCAGGTTTTCTAGAGTAATCAGCGTTTTGTCTAAAGTTCGTGTTTGTTATGTCAAGGTTTTCTACGTTCTAGGTCCGTTTGTCTAAAGTCGTTTGTCTGGTAGTTTGTCATCATAGTTTGTTCGTCAGTTTTGTCATCAGTACCGGTTTGTATAGTCAGGTTTGTTACCGGTCACGTTTGTCTCAAGTCCGTTTGTAGTGGTTCTGTATCGGTATTTTCTCACTACCAGGTTTGTCATACGTCCGTTTGTCTCACCGTACGTTGTCCGGTTTGTCTCCGTCGTTTGTCTCAGTCGGTTTGTTACGTCCAGCCTACGGTTTGTCTCCGTCCGTTTGTCTCCGTCCAGGTTTGTCATCACGTCCGGTTTGTCTCCCGTCCGGTTTGTCTCCGTCCGTTTGTCTCCCTCCGTTGTCTCCGTACGGTCCGGTTTGTCTACAGTAGCCGGTTTGTCTCCAGTAAGGTTTGTATAAAGTAAGGTTTGTATAAAGTAAGAATCTATCTAACAAGTTTGTATAAAGTTAGAGTTTTTGAACATTAACACTTTAGCTGAATAGCATGTTAAAGAACAGGTTGATCCTGATAACCATCACAAAAATCTTGATGCCTAGTTAAGCTTTAACAATCCAGCCACCACTAACAATTGAGGTCCTTTTAAATTAAAGTATAATTGTTGTAATCATCTCAGACATTTTCCTGGAGTTAATGGCCTGGATTATCATGTTAGTTGCCTCACCTGTGACTAGCTCTACCTGTACTCCTCAGTCAGGCCCTGAAATAACAACACTTATATTAATATCAGTCCAAAAATAATTTAGTCCTTCAATTAATATCAATCAAAAATAATTCAGTCCTTCAATTAATATCAATAAAAAATAATTTAGTTCTTCAATTAATATCAATCAAAAATAATCTAGTCCTTCAATTAATATCAATCAAAAATAATTCAGTCCTTCAATTAATATCAATAAAAAATAATTTAGTTCTTCAATTAATATCAATCAAAAATAATTTAGTTCTTCAATTAATATCAATAAAAAATAGTCTAGTCCTTCAATTAATATCAATCAAAAATAATTCAGTCCTTCAATTAATATCAATCAAAAATAATTTAGTTCTTCAATCAATATCAATCAAAAATAATTTAGTTCTATAATTAATATCAATCAAAAATAATTTAGTCCTTCAATTAATATCAATCCAATAATAATTCAGTCCTTCAATTAATATCAGTCTAAAAATAATCTAGTCCTTTAATTAATATCAGTCCAAAAATAATTTAGTCCTCCAATTAATATCAATCAAAAATAAATTTGACCTTGGCCTTAAATAAATATCAGCCCAAAATAATAATGACTTTGACATTAAATTAGTAGTTTAATTTACACAGAAATTAATAATATTGCTGGTCATGAATTTACACAGACATTACTGAATAAGGAAGGATTATTTTACCTGTTTCATGATTGTTGATTCCTTTCGGATCTAGGTCCATGGCCCAGGAAAAATTCATTAGTGCTAAATCAGAATTACCTAGCTTCTTGTGTACCTAGATAAACAGGAGGAGAAAATATTAAAAAGATAAGAGTCAAGTCATTTCACACTTTATAAAGTGAGCTACACTCTAGCTTAAAATCATATGCGACAGAAACTTGATATTACATGAAACACAAAAAAGAAATGCCATATGAAATGTGACAAAAAGAGAAGCATGACATTAGTGCCATATAGACAGATTTAAGTTCAGTGTACATGTTTTGTGAATCTTAAAATGGAAAGATTTTCTCAAGTTCCTTTCCATATGTAGAGCAGAAGGTACTGTTTGGTCTCTGATTTCATATAATTCAAAGATTTTTACCCAGACATGAAATCTGAAAATGGTGTTAATACTTCTGGACTTTTTCTCGTTATCTTAATACATGTACTACAGACATTCAGCTATGTTTTTATTTTTTCAAATTTTACCTGACTGATTTGATAATTTGCTATCAACATAACTTACCTTGCCTATTAAGAAATAAACTAGAGATTCTTTGGGAACAATTTGTTTTAGCTCCTCTAGCTCCTGCAGGGCTTCCTGTAAAAAGTAAAAGTTTAACAGAATTGGTAAAGCTGTTTCTGTAGTAATCTATACCAGATGAGGTCACATAAATAAATTATAAAATAAACATAAGTCTGCTTCAGTTAGCCAGAGATCTGCCAACAGGAACTTATTAAAATCTTAGGGCTTTTCCAGTAAAACATCTACCCCGCCCCAGGACTCCAGTAAAACATCTACCCCACCCCAGGACTCCAGTAAAACATCTACCCCACCCCAGGACTCCAGTAAAACATCTACCCACTCCAGGACTCCAGTAAACATCTACCCACTCCAGGACTCCAGTAAAACATCTACCCCGCCCCAGGACTCCAGTAAAACATCTACCCCGCCCCAGGACTCCAGTAAAACATCTACCCCACCCCAGGACTCCAGTAAAACGTCTACCCCACCCCAGGACTCCAGTAAAACATCTACCCCGCCCCAGGACTCCAGTAAAACATCTACCCCACCCCAGGACTCCAGTAAAACATCTACCCCACCCCAGGACTCCAGTAAAACATCTACCCCACCCCAGGACTCCAGTAAAACATCTACCCCACCCCAGGACTCCAGTAAAACGTCTACCCCACCCCAGGACTCCAGTAAAACATCTACCCCACCCCAGGACTCCAGTAAAACATCTACCCCACCCCAGGACTCCAGTAAAACATTTACCCCGCCCCAGGACTCCAGTAAAACATCTACCCCACCCCAGGACTCCAGTAAAACATCTCCCCCACCCCAGGACTCCAGGTTTGGTGAAGGGCTTTTCCAGTAAAACATCTACCCCGCCCCAGGACTCCAGTAAAACATCTACCCCACCCCAGGACTCCAGTAAAACATCTACCCCACCCCAGGACTCCAGGTTTTGTTAACGGTACCACCTATAGAATTTATTTAATAAATTACATAGAAGTAAAAGGAAGGTAATCCAACCATGTATAGAAGTGATTTATTGTGGAGTCCTGGGGCCAGGTAGATATTCTAATGGAATGACCCTTATTGGGGCCAGGTAGATATTTTAATGGAATAGTCCCAATGTTTTAATTCTAATTTCTCCACGAATGAAATAACGGATCATATCATGTTAAGTTTCTTTGTAATATTAATGGTTACAATTTTTGCCACAGTGAAAATATCAAATACGATCTTCATAAACTTGACATTTGACCATCAATCAACTTGCTTGGCACAAATCAATCAAACTCAAATCATGACTTGTGTATTCATGCCCTGAGCATGTCCCAAAACCTTCATACCTTCAACAGTTATTTAGAAATGACAGCAACTATCTACAAAAGATATATTCAAAATGGCTGCTGGTGGCTTAGTGGAAATTCCATAAAGTTCAAAACATGGCATGCAAATCAACAATTGATAAAATCAAAAAAATCCTTAAACAGTCTTTCAGATATATACCTTAACAAACTTCAAAAACTGCCATCTTAAATGCTTGATAAATTAAAAATGTGGCATACCCTTAAAGGGCTCACACAGGTCCAAAAATCTACCCATCAGGTGGCATTGAATTTTTTTAAAGGCAATATATATCAACTTACTTTATGTCGTTCACTGGCGAATAAGATGGACGCCCGGTGGAATTTACATAGTGGATTGGTAGGGTCTGTCTCTATGGCTTTATTGAGGGTGACGAGGGCACTCTCTGACTTCTGTTGGGAATGCTGTACCTGTAAATACAGGGTAAAAACATTAAATCACAGTGTAGGAAAGTATATATGAAAATTCCTCAGAATATTGGTCTACAGAAAATTGAAATCCCATGGCCCAAGGCATTTTTCTAAAGACACATTTTGTAAACACAAGTTGAAAGTAGCATATAACTGTGTCATACTCGCTGAAATATTTGAAGCTAATAATGTTTTATTTCTCGGTAAAAACATCTCGATTGTAAGCTCTGATTTCATTTGATCGTTTGTCAGAAAATATAGGAATGTTGTTTACATGAATCATAATGTATGTCAGGACTCAAACTTTTCATAGCCAATCTGGCCAACATGTAGATATTTTACATAGACCGACAAGGTTTTCTATAGCCTTGGGCCATCGGACCACCTTTACTCTCGAATACTGTTAAAATGGGAAATAACATAAAATGACAACACTGAATTGACAGATATCTCCAAAGGTGAAGAAATCTAACAAGAGAGGGAAAACAAGGGGGACAAGCATGTCAAGGGAGACAATCGTGTCAAGGGAGACAATCCCGTAAAGGGAGACAATCCTGTCAAGGGAGACAACTGTGTCTCTGGTTCTGTTAATCGAAAATATCATATAAACAGCACATCTCCCGCTGAACTTAATCCTCAATTATAAACAACGCCTCGTCACTCACCACTCCTATATGACAGAGAAGCGCTGGACTTTGAGGGTTGATAAGAAGAGCTTTCCGGTAGTGAACCTCCGCCAGTGTAAATTTCTCCTGCTTGAAGTAGATCATGCCAACACCGTACCTGTAATAAGTAACATAATCATATAACAAAGGTAAAAATAGATTCGTTTATTTCCTAAATTCTGAAATCCATTGTTAGTAACCTATAATTCTAGTTTTAAGTCAACATCAAAATGTTCTATGTTGATTTCTGATAAAACTTGAATCATTACAAGCTCTCGAAAGAAAGATCACAGAATCATGTAATGTAGGTAAACGTAGCTTGGGTAAATACCTATAATCTGAAATCCATTATTTGTAACCTCTACATCAAGCTATGAGCTGAGATAAAATGTCCTAAGTTTATTGGCGATAAAACTCACATAAATATATACATTTTTTTAATTCAAAATTTCCAACAGAATGTTCAGAGGTTTGTACCCACCATGCATTGTAATGACGTGGGTTGACCCGTATTGCGTTGCGGAAACATGACATGGCCTTGTCGAGCTCCTCTGTGAACACATATTCATGGCCCAATAAGGTGTAGGCATAGGCGAAGCTGGGGTCAACCTGGAGGTCAAATTATATAACATTAACAGTATATATACACTAACACAACCTAGAAACATTTACTGATGGCCAAGGAAGGTGTAGGCGAAGCTGGGGTCAAGCTGGTGGTCAAATTATATAACATTAACAGTATGTATACACTAACACAAACTAGGAACATCTACTGATAGCCGATTAAGGTGTAAATTTGACACACGAACTAAAAAAAAAATTCTTTCAAAAATTAAGTTAATACATCACACACTATAATGACGAAGTAGATGAAAGTGGTTATTGAGATCAGCGGATAGTAACTGCTTAGGTTGTAATTCTACTGGCATCTCCTTATAGCCAAGAACAAACAACATAAGTACTTGCCTGTATTGCCCGCTGAAAGAATTTGATGGCGGTGTCATGTTCCCGCTGAAGACTGAAACAGTTCCCCATGGCACACCATGCCTGTAGCCAAATAAAATCACATATAGACGTGTCCCTCTATTGTAAAATCTGGGCACAGATGTTTAAAAGGTGAATAGCTTAATCACTGGATTAGTAAAAATCTCATTTCTCATTTACATCAAAATCAGTGTATTTTATATTTCTAATAAGCAGGTAGGAAGAGACTGAAAAGTGTTCTAGTTTCCAAAAATGTTGTCAAGTTAGTTTACCAGGGATAATTTTATTAGGATTTAAAATTGTTGTTAAACTGTGATTAACCTGGACCCTGGTATTATCATAACTTAACTTTTAATATGACCTCTTGCTTTATATCAATATATCTTTCTCTGGAAAATAAAACATCTTAAGTGGGATCCACAGTAAATCCTTATTTTCTCAGTCTTGGTATAAACATTTTTCTGCTTATTGTGTATCACAATAACTGATTTTCATCAATATTCTACAATTTCAAATTGTTCAAATTCCCCCCCCCCCCCCCCCCTGGTATAAACATTTTTCTGTTTATTGTGTATCCTAATAACTGCCCCCTCCCATTCTTTAAATGGTGACACTGCCTTACCTGTGGAGCAGATTTATCCATATCGGAGAGTTCTTGAGCAAGGGTAGATAACTCTACATCCTTCTGTAAATGCCATAAGGTAGTACTGTGTATTTCAAGGCCGTCCAGATGATGGGGTTCCAGTGATCGCACTTCAGAGAAGACACGCTCAGCCTAAAATAATCACGTCATGCATGTTGACACACTGTCCAGACGAATAAACAGGTTAAAAGAGAGAATTATTTTCCTGTATTTAAGTTATGTGGCTAAACACTAGGGAATGCTTAAAATAGCGACTCACAACACAAACACTTTGTACTGATAATGAGATGCTGTGTTGCATTTAGAAATAAATTGAATTCAATTGAATGACATGTTCAGCAAAAGGAAAATAATCTGTATTATATTTTGTCTGATACTCGAAATCGAAAAATATTAATTACAAACAAAATGAATGTAAATGATCTCTTGATAAAGGGAGGTAATCCTGTGGTCTGTATGATACTGGGCGTGTTCTAAATAGTCATGTTTGAATTTATTCATCAAATTTTTCTCCATCTTATTGATAAAATTTTTCTCCATCTTATTGATCAAATTTTCTCCACTTCCTCTTTCTTCTTTTTTTTTAATCATATTTTCCCTCATTATTGATCAAAGTATTTTTCCAATTTCTCGAAGAATTTCTTTTGCTGTAGAACAGAATAAGTGGTCACCTTTTGATACTGGGCAAGCTCGAAGTAGGCCCGTCCCACTTTACACAGGACATAGCCGGTGTTGTAATGGTGGAGGGGCAGGTCCTGAAAGCATTCGATGGCCTTCCGACAGTCGTACTGACTTAAGGCCTGGTATGCCCGCCCCATACTCTGTAACAGGTTCAGCATTCCACCTACAACAAGAAGGAGTACGGTCAGATTCATATGACGTCTACAGGTACATTGTTGTGATCAATTGGTGCGAGTATTATTTAGAGACTTCGCCAACTCGGACCGGAAGTGATGTGGTCAAGCGGATAGCCCTCGTCCGTGTTGTTCACACAGTCAAGCAAGCGTACAGACGTATATTCGTACTGTGTGGCGTGACTGTGGACTACACTCACCATTATTGGCGTAACATTGTTATAATAGCATATATGAGGTCATCTTTACATCATTACCACTACAAGTGTTCGACTGATTCTCAATTACAATCAATTGGACTGGTCAGCTTCACAAGACTTCTACAAGTACATTACCACCACAAGTGTTCGACTGATTCTCAGGTAGAATCAAAGGGACTGGTCAGATTCACAAGCCTTCTACAGGTAAGTCACGACTACAAGTGTTCAGCCAAATATCTTTTATAATCAATAGAAAGATGTCACACGACTTTTACATGTACATCACTCAACATTATTGATTAGCATTAAAGACTGATAATCTTGAACAATGAGGTATCTCACAGCCCTGTAAAACAACCATCACCTTTTGAAACATAGAAAAAGAAAAGGATCTATATTTAACCTTAAAATGACCCCACTTATAAAATATCCAGCACCAACCCTGGTCGAGGTCTGCATTCCATACTTACACAGTGACTGATGCTGTATCTGGAGAATCTGTGTTTGTGATGGTGTGTCTGACTGAAGAGGTTTTGTGCCGGTATCACTCGTCAAATCGGTCTTCCCCAGACCAAGTCCCGACACTGAATAAGCCAAACAAATTACTATCAAAGATATGCAATACAACAAGTATTATTTGGCCAAATTTTGGTCATTTTCATAAAAGTACAATTTGTGGGTACTAAATTTCGATTTTTACTGCCAACAAAAGCAAATGGAACTTGGTTAATTGAAATTAATCTGTAAACGCAGTTAAAGAAGTAATTAAGAAATAACAATAACAAGATTTGCTCAAGGATGGACTGTCCTTGGATGTAAATACAATTTGAACAGTCAACCTTATGATATCGGTGGGGTGAAATTGACATACAAGTTTATCTGTACAACCAACAGGCCATGTAGCAATATACATACCAATATTTTTCTTTGGATTTCTTCCTGTACCTCTAGGACTTTTGTTTTCCTGCAGAGAGAACAACACATACTAATCACACATGATCACTATATGATAGTCCAGCAGTGCTTCGAAAACTTCCTTAAATTCAAGAATTTCTCAAATGATGTTTGATTGCTGATCGTTCATAAACAAAACAGAGAATATTCATGAACGGTTGTTCTATGCTATGATCATATATATGGTTGTGGACATGTCTTAACAAATTTGACTAGCTATGATCATATATATGGTTGTGGACATGTCTTAACAAATTTGACTAGCTATTATCATATATATGGTTGTGGACATGTCTTTACAAATTTGACTAGCTATGATCATATATATGGTTGTGGACATGTCTTTACAAATTTGACTAGCTATGATCATATATACGATTTTAATGTAGTTAAAAAATATTTGAAATACTGACATTTACTTTTACCAACTGATCTGCCATTGTGTTATCTTGACCGAATTAATGTTGTAGTCAAACCATTTTCGATCATAGAAATTCATTGAGGATTTGCCAGAATATGTTTCACCATTGCCTGTTCCAAATTGATCCTACATAGATCTGCTCATTTTATTTTCCAGACCATCATATCATTGCGACCATCCTATGTTCAAGCTATTTCTGCTGCAGGCCAAGTCATTCTTAAACTTGTGATATCTCAATGGTTACCTTAAAATGACAGGATATCGACAATAGCGGAGTATCGGAAACTTACCTTGACGGTGCGTTTTCGTACCACTGGAGGATTATTCTGTATTCTGTGAAAAAATAAGCTTAATGTTATTTGTCCTCCTGGCTCTGTAGAATTTGATGTACATTTTCTTTACTTGGTTGTTTTATGATACTCATACAGATTTAGCTCTATACAAGTCAATAATGTATCCTTCACCAAGACAATATGTACATTTGTATAGATACTGTAACTATCTTGAGGCAGGGAGGGGGATCTACACTGTTCAATGGATTATAAACATTTGATGGGCAATTTTCAATGCTATGCTTTTGAAGTAGAAGTCATAATTGACCCAAACCAATCCCTGCCACACTAACTAGCAACATCCACCCATCCCGGCCACACTTACCATTACAATATCCACCCATCCCGGCCACACTTACCATTACAACATCCACCCATCCCGGCCACACTAACCATGACAACATGCACCCATCCCGGCCACACTTACCATTACAACATCCACCCATCCCGGCCACACTTACCATTACAATATCCACCCATCCCGGCCACACTAACCATGACAACATGCACCCATCCCGGCCACACTTACCATTACAACATCCACCCATCCCGGCCACACTTACCATTACAACATCCACCTATCCCGGCCACACTTACCATTACAATATCCACCCATCCTGGCCACACAAACCATTACAACATCCACCCATCCCGGCCATACTAACTGGCAACATCCACCAATCCCGGCAACACTAACCATTACAACATCCACCCATCCCGGCCACACTTACCATTACAACATCCACCCATCCCTGCCACACTAACCATTACAACATCCACCCATCCCGGCCACACTAACCATTACAACATCCACCCATCCCTGCCACACTTACCATTACAACATCCACCCATCCCTGCCACACTTACCATTACAACATCCACCCATCCCGGCCACACTTACCATTACAACATCCACCCATCCCGGCCACACTAACCATTACAACATCCACCCATCCCTGCCACACTTACCATTACAACATCCACCCATCCCTGCCACACTAACCATTACAACATCCACCCATCCCGGCCACACTAACCATTACAACATCCACCCATCCCTGCCACACTTACCATTACAACATCCACCCATCCCTGCCACACTTACCATTACAACATCCACCCATCCCGGCCACACTAACCATTACAACATCCACCCATCCCTGCCACACTTACCATTACAACATCCACCCATCCCTGCCACACTAACCATTACAACATCCACCCATCCCTGCCACACTTACCATTACAACATCCACCCATCCCTGCCACACTTACCATTACAACATCCACCCATCCCGGCCACACTAACCATTACAACATCCACCCATCCCGGCCACACTAACCATTACAACATCCACCCATCACGGCCACAATAACAATTACAACATCCACCCATCCCGGCCACACTAACCATTACAACATCCACCCATCCCTGCACCACACTAACCATTACAACATCCACCCATCCCGGCCACAATAACCATGACAACATCCACCCATCCCTGCCACACTAACCATTACAACATCCACCCATCCCGGCCACACTAACCATTACAACATCCACCCATCCCTGCACCACTAACCATGACAACATCCACCCATCCCTGCCACAATAACCGTGGCAACATCCACCCATCCCTGCCACAATAACCGTGGCAACATCCACCCATCCCTGCCACACTAACCATTACAACATCCACCCATCCCTGCCACACTTACCATTACAACATCCACCCATCCCGGCCACACTAACCATTACAACATCCACCCATCCCTGCCACACTAACCATTACAACATCCACCCATCCCTGCCACACTAACCATTACAACATCCACCCATCCCTGCCACACTAACCATTACAACATCCACCCATCCCTGCCACACTTACCATTACAACATCCACCCATCCCTGCCACACTTACCATTACAACATCCACCCATCCCTGCCACACTTACCATGACAACATCCACCCATCCCTGCCACAATAACCGTGGCAACATCCACCCATCCCTGCCACAATAACCGTGGCAACATCCACCCATCCCTGCCACACTAACCATTACAACATCCACCCATCCCTGCCACACTTACCATTACAACATCCACCCATCCCGGCCACACTAACCATTACAACATCCACCCATCCCTGCCACACTTACCATTACAACATCCACCCATCCCTGCCACACTAACCATTACAACATCCACCCATCCCTGCCACACTTACCATTACAACATCCACCCATCCCGGCCACACTAACCATTACAACATCCACCCATCCCGGCCACACTAACCATTACAACATCCACCCATCACGGCCACAATAACAATTACAACATCCACCCATCCCGGCCACACTAACCATTACAACATCCACCCATCCCTGCACCACACTAACCATTACAACATCCACCCATCCCGGCCACAATAACCATGACAACATCCACCCATCCCTGCCACACTAACCATTACAACATCCACCCATCCCGGCCACACTAACCATTACAACATCCACCCATCCCTGCACCACTAACCATGACAACATCCACCCATCCCTGCCACAATAACCGTGGCAACATCCACCCATCCCTGCCACAATAACCGTGGCAACATCCACCCATCCCTGCCACAATAACCGTGGCAACATCCACCTATCCCGGCCACCTTTAACTGTGACCAGAGAGCAGTATTTCTTCTGTATACATGCATGATTTAGTCAAATCAATATTAAAGAACAGATACAAAACATGCTACTACATGTTGAACCACACCTAAGAACGGGTGATTTATAACTTACCCTGTCTGCTGACTTCTCCGTGTCACAGGCTGAAACATAATTACAACACATAGAGATAAAGATGGATACATTTATACTCTACGACAATCACATCAATGTTTAACCTACTACGACAATCACATCAATGTTTAACCTACTACGACAATCACATCAATGTTTAACCTACTACGACAATCACATCAATGTTTAACCTACTACGACAATCACATCAATGTTTAACCTACTACGACAATCACATCAATGTTTAACCTACTACGACAATCACATCAATGTTTAACCTACTACGACAATCACATCAATGTTTAACCTACTACGACAATCACAACAATGTTTAACCTACTACGACAATCACATCAATGTTTAACCTACTACGACAATCACATCAATGTTTAACCTACTACGACAATCACATCAATGTTTAACTTACTACGACAATCACATCAAAAGTGCTGAATACATGTTGGAACATTCACTGTTTCACTGATTTTCAAGCCAGAGGCAAGAGACAATATTTCAAAATAAAGACAATATCACCGTAATTAGTAACATCCTTTGTCTATTTAACATTTAAGCTATACAAACTGGTAAATGCCAAAAACTTCTGATAAATCCATTATTTTTTACCAATGTAGAAAACAGATCTTAAGATTACGATTGGAAACAAAGGAATATTTTCCCTATGAAATGAACATATGAATACACATCACTGTTAAATATCTACAGTAAAACATGTTTAGTACGAACACGCTTATAGCGATTTCATGGATATTGCGAACAGATTCCGATTCCCCAGCTATTCTCCCTCTTACTTCTATGCAATTCTATAATTATATTGTGAATTTCAAATAGCGAAATATTGTCTATAACGAACCAATTTAGCAGTCACGACAGCTGAAAGTCCATGTTATTTTAACACTATAGTACGAACCGATCTTCCGCAGTCGGAAAGTCATGCCCTGGTGATGACGACCGTGTCACTTAGAGGCGCCCGAGGGCACATTTCAGGGTATATACAGTATTTGTACGATTATTGAACTGGTGAGGTTTTCTTTTGATGACTTCTGAATAAAGTGAGTTGTTTTATCGATGTAAATGTCAAGTTGTTAATCCATTCTTAGATGTCTTAAGAGTGTACACAGTACATAGTAACAGAGGAAGAACATTCCGTAATCAGTGGTGCTATGGCGAGTGATCATTTACACGAGATAATTAGTTTTTTGAGTCTCGAAATGATATATATGTCAGATGCTTTTAGTACTTTGTACACACTTGCCTCACACGAAAAGTTTCGGCAGAAAGTTATAACTGACAAAAATAATTGCATCGCTTTTAATTTGTACTTGTAATTTTTTTTTCAATATTTTCATACAGCGAAGTTTTTAGGAAAAAAAACAATAAAATTCGTAATACATGTAGTATGAACTATCAATATAACGAACTGATTCAGTTGGTCCCCTGGGATTAGTTATAACCGTGTTTTACTGTATTCTTTTCCTCCCTTCTCGTGAGCTCAAATATTTGTTCAGAGTGAGAGTATCTGTGTACCTTTTTACTGGGTGCCCGACTTTCCAGCGTGTTGCTATCTGTCAGTGCCGGAGACGGAGTGACAAACATGAGTTGAGACGGAGAGTCCTGATTCGCAAAACTTGGTGTAAATGGTGTTCCTTGTCCCTGGAACGGTGTCTGCTTAAAACAAGAAATAGATTTATTAATACCTGGAATGGTGTCTGCTTAAAACAAGAAACGGATTTATTAATAATATATAAGATTACAACGAAGCTGAAAAGACGTGTCGACTTGATATTACAATCTCGTACATTTTAAACCTGAATGTACATTATAAGATTACAATGTAGCCAAACAGACGTTTCAATTTGGTTACATTTTCCACTTCAGTGTACCAAACACTCCAACACTTGTCATTTGATTTGTCTGATGAAGGTAACAGTAGTCAATACAGAATTTTCTTTTTCACATAATTTGTACAATGAACTTGAACAGAGTGTGCCATAAAAATGATTCATTGGTTTTTTAAGCAGACATTAATAATATTAACAACAGGTGCTACACAGAATCCTGTACCCACTAATAAAATCTTCCCTACAAATCGACGGAATATGTTTTTCTCAAACTCGATGGGATTACATTTTCTGCTTTATACCAAGTAATATCCTCCGATTGTGACATGGACTACCCACCTGGCTCTTGGACTCGCAGAGCGTGTGTTGCTGAAGAGTGTCCGGAGTTTTCAGGAATTCCATCATGTCCAGACGTCCCCAGTTCGGACTGCACATGTGTTTGACCACTTGAGGTACTGGTGTAATTTGGGAGTGGGGCGGTGCCTTAAATACCTGACATGGCTCCGTCTTATCACCTGTGGAAGAAACGAGAAATATCTACAAATACAAATCAACTGTAATGGAAACATGAAGTATTTATAAATACAGATAAACTGTCATGGAAACGTGAAATATCTATAAATACATATAAATCGTAATGAAAACGTGAAATATCTACAAATACAGATTAACTGTCATGGAAACATGAAATATCTACAAATACACATCAATTGTCGAATACACTCCATAAAATGTTATAGAGAGATCTTTACCTTCAATAGAGAGAACTTTACCTCCAATAGAGGGAACTTTACCTAATTCACACTTTACCTCCAATAGAGGGAACTTTACCTAATTCACACTTTACCTCCAATAGAGAGAACTTTACCTAATTCACACTTTACCTCCAATAGAGGGAACTTTACCTAATTCACACTTTACCTCCAATAGAGAGAACTTTACCTAATTCACACTTTACCTCCAATAGAGGGAACTTTACCTAATTCACACTTTACCTAATTCACACTTTACCTCCAATAGGAGAACTTATATTTACCTCCAATAGAGAGAACTTTACCTAATTCACACTTTACCTCCAATAGAGAGAACTTTACCTAATTCACAAAGCTGTTCAAAAGAGAGAACTTTACCTAATTCACAAAGTTGTTCAAAAGAGAGAACTTTACCTAATTCACAAAGCTGTTCAAAAGAGAGAACTTTACCTAATTCACAAAGCTGTTCAAAAGAGGACCACATGAGAGGGTTCAGCTTGAGACTTTTCTTGTAACATTCAATTGCTTTCTGCTGACGTTCGGTTTTGCTGCAAAAGAAGAATGAAGAGATTAACAACCATGGAAGGCAAATATTTATTATCGTTAAATCCAAACCATGTGCACTTCAGAAAGAGGAAAGATATAGAGTCTGATGTTAAAAATAACAGAATAGATATCATTGTAAATATATTCTTTACACATGATGCAAGTAAATTCTAATAAGGAGAACACATGACGGGTGATTCCACTGAACTCTCACCTGTAAATATGCCCTAATAAGGAGAACACATGACAGGCAATTCCACTGAACTCTCACCTGTAAATATGCCCTAATAAGGAGAACACATGACAGGCAATTCCACTGAACTCTCACCTGTAAATATGCCCTAATAAGGAGAACACATGACAGGCGATTCCACTGAACTCGGCCTCCAGCTCATCACAGGATTTGGTTTTACTTTGGAATATACTGCCAACTAGCACCTCTTCTGCTTCGGATAATCTACAACACAAAATTATTTTTTATATATGTATATAATTTCTGACCTTAATATCCTTATTTCGTATTCTTAAGAATCTTCTAGTAAAATACCATAATCTTTTGAATAATAAAATTTAGTTGCTAAAAGATTTAAAACATTGTTTGACTATTGCGACCTTGAACAGGAGGCCTACAGGCCAAAATGTTTATCTGACCACAGAGACTTACAGCAGGAAACATGTATTAACTTACTTGTTGTGGGGTAGGACGGCCGTGTAACACGTATTAACTTACTTGTTGTGGGGTAGGACGGCCGTGTAACATGTATTAACTTACTTGTTGTGGGGTAGGACGGCCGTGTAACATGTATTAACTTACTTGTTGTGGGGTAGGACAGCCGTGTAACATGTATTAACTTACTTTTTGTGGAGTAGGACAACCGTGTTACATGTATTAACTTACTTGTTGTGGGGTAGGACAGCCGTTTACATGTATTAACTTACTTGTTGTGGGGTAGGACAGCCGTGTAACATATATTAACTTACTTGTTGTGGGGTAGGACAGCCGTGTAACATGTATTAACTTACTTGTTGTGGGGTAGGACAGCCGTGTAACATGTATTAACTTACTTGTTGTGGGGTAGGACGGCCGTGTAACATGTATTAACTTACTTGTTGTGGGGTAGGACGGCCGTGTAACATGTATTGACTTACTTGTTGTGGGGTAGGACGGCCGTGTAACATGTATTGACTTAATTGTTGTGGGGTAGGACGGCCGTGTAACATGTATTGACTTAATTGTTGTGGGGTAGGACGGCCGTGTAACATGTATTGACTTACTTGTTGTGGGGTAGGACGGCCGTGTAACATGTATTAACTTACTTGTTGTGGGGTAGGACGGCCGTGTAACATGTATTAACTTACTTGTTGTGGGGTAGGACGGCCGTGTAACATGTATTAACTTACTTGTTGTGGGGTAGGACAGCCGTGTAACACGTATTAACTTACTTGTTGTGGGGTAGGACGGCCGTGTAACATGTATTAACTTACTTGTTGTGGGTAGACGGCCGTGTAACATGTATTAAACTTACTTGTTGTGGGGTAGGACGGCCGTGTAACATGTATTAACTTACTTGTTGTGGGGTAGGACGGCCGTGTAACATGTATTAACTTACTTGTTGTGGGGTAGACAGCCGTGTAACATGTATTAACTTACTTGTTGTGGGGTAGACAGCCGTGTAACATGTATTAACTACTGTTGTGGGGGTAGGACGGCCGTGTACATGTATTAACTTACTTGTTGTGGGGTAGGACAGCCGTGTAACATGTATCAACTTACTTGTTGTGGGGTAGGACAGCCGTGTATCATGTATTAACTTACTTGTTGTGGGGTAGGACAGCCGTGTAACATGTATTAACTTACTTGTTGTGGGGTAGGACGGCCGTGTACATGTAACATGTATTAACTTACTTGTTGTGGGGTAGGACGGACGTGTAACATGTATTAACTTACTTGTTGTGGGGTAGGACGGCCGTGTAACATGTATTAACTTACTTGTTGTGGGGTAGGACGGCCGTGTAACATGTATTAACTTACTTGTTGTGGGGTAGGACAGCCGTGTAACATGTATTAACTTACTTGTTGTGGGGTAGGACAGCCGTGTAACATGTATTAACTTACTTGTTGTGGGGTAGGACGGCCGTGTAACATGTATTAACTTACTTGTTGTGGGGTAGGACAGCCGTGTAACATGTATTAACTTACTTGTTGTGGGGTAGGACAGCCGTGTAACATGTATTAACTTACTTGTTGTGGGGTAGGACGGCCGTGTAACATGTATTAACTTACTTGTTGTGGGGTAGGACGGCCGTGTAACATGTATTAACTTACTTGTTGTGGGGTAGGACGGCCGTGTAACATGTATTAACTTACTTGTAGAGGGGTAGGACAGCCGTGTAACACGTATTAACTTACTTGTTGTGGGGTAGGACAGCCGTGTAACATGTATTAACTTACTTGTTGTGGGGTAGGACAGCCGTGTAACATGTATTAACTTACTTGTTGTGGGGTAGGACAGCCGTGTAACATGTATTAACTTACTTGTTGTGGGGTAGGACGGCCGTGTAACATGTATTAACTTACTTGTTGTGGGGTAGGACAGCCGTGTTACATGTATTAACTTACTTGTTGTGGGGTAGGACGGCCGTGTAACATGTATTAACTTACTTGTTGTGAGGTAGGACGGCCGCGTAACATGTATTAACTTACTTGTTGTGGGGTAGGACGGCCGTGTAACATGTATTAACTTACTTGTTGTGGGGTAGGACAGCCGTGTAACATGTATTAACTTACTTTTTGTGGGGTAGGACGGCCATGTAACATGTATTAACTCTTTACGTACTCATTTAAATTTCGCGGTCGCTACCGGAAGTGAATGCTGGGTAGGTCCTTTGTGTATTGGAGCATATGGCTATCACATCAGACGTCGATAAAACGATCTTTTACTGATCTTTTACTGTTGTATAATGCTTAATATTAAATGAAGTTTATCATATGGAACAAGTACTGAGTACGGAAACTCTTTTACCCAATTTTTCCTTTAAAATACGGCGAAATCACCAGGCAGAATCGCGGGAAATGACATGTTAATCGGCACATGTGTCACACATGTGCAAGAAATCACGCAGCCAAAACATCGTTTTTTTGGTTTGTAAAAATATTTTACATATTTCTTACTTATTTTGATGATAAACGTTACTCAATTATATATATATTATCGTTTTTAATTGTTTTATTGTGTTTAACACCTCAACAATCTCGCAGAAAACGAAAGTAAATTTGAGGCCGCCATTTTGTAGCTATGTAAACAGCTCGGCATGAACCGGCGGAATTCTTTGAAATAGACAATCTTAACGAATGAATTATGCTTCTGGTACGTAAAATATACCATCAATACAATATTTACATTGCTTTTTATTTCTTAAAAACATCATTTCCGTGTCAATTCCTTCGTATGACTATGCTAAACCAGCAAGTAATATCAACATCTTTCGCAATGTTTTACGACGATTTGAGTCGTCACAAAGGATGGAAGGCATGTTAATTGTGACGTGTGTAGTCGTCATGAAGGATACAAGAGCACATTTTTGTGACGTCTGTAGTCGTCGTGAGTACGGAAAGAGTTAACTTACTTGTTGTGGGGTAGGACAGCCGTGTTACATGTATTAACTTACTTGTTGTGGGGTAGGACGGCCGTGTAACATGTATTAACTTACTTGTTGTGGGGTAGGACGGCCGTGTACATGTATTAACTTACTTGTTGTGGGGTAGGACAGCCGTGTAACATGTATTAACTTACTTGTTAAGGTCGACACAGCACCGGGCTAGGAGGTATTTACATTGTGGGGTAGGACAACCACGCTTCTGAAGTAACATATAGGCCTGTATGGATTTTCCCATTCTGTAGTAACATGTGGCCAGTAAAAACAGGGCTTCGTCCGATGTTTTGACTGAAAATGAAAATACAGATTAAAAGATTTTGACAAATCAACATATATAGATCTCTTAAATAACCATATTGGGTAAGGACAGGCAATGTATACATGTAAGATACTTTGAAAGTGTGACTATAATTGATGTTCTAACCTTATTAAAAATACTGACCTTGGAAAAACTTGACCAACCTCTATTCCATATGTGTACATATTGAGGATGGTTACTAGGTCATACTCCAGTGATATTTAATTTTCAGGGGTTTGATATATAATATATCAATAAGCATTGAACAGTATTGGCTTATTCCGGATGAAATATATGATTTATTGATACGGGTAATAAGACTTTTGTTCCACTGTTAAGAAATCAAACATACTGTGAAACACAACATGATTTCCCAGTCAGTAAAATTGTTTTCTACTGTCCAACTGATGCATTTTCAGGACATCCAAAGTGATTCCAAATGATGATTAATTAATATATGTTTACAGTTAATTATATATTGTGACATATATTGTAGAGTGCATCTCATCCTGTAACGATACACACCTGTAATTATATTAGTACTCAGTGGACTCGCATTTCTGATAATTCGATTGTACATACAATAAAACTTTAACACTCACCTTCTGAAAATCTTATCAGGATTGTACACAAACTGCATCTTTATAACACTCACCTTCTGCCACAAGCCTTTCTGCCAAGAAGGTTGCATCTTTGTAACAGTAGTTATTTAGCGCATCCCATATAGCGGTCTGTTAGGAAACAACAGTTATATGATTTAATCAATAAAACTGAAAAATGTATCTTAACAAATTGTTGTCTATGGTAATGAAGATTAAGATATCACTATGTTAGTAATCATGTTAAATGGATATGAACAACTCCATCTTCTTTTGGCTCATGATCATAATGACTGGGCAGCCCCTCCAACCTTGATCATGAACACAACGACCAGGATCACCTCGAGCTCTCTAACCTAGATATGAAAGCAATGACCTGGGCTACCCATACAACCTTGATCATGAATACAATGAGACGGGTCACCCCTCTAACCTAGATATATGAACACAATGAGCCAGGTCACCCCTCTATCCTTGATCATGAACACAATGACCCGGACTGCCCCTACAACCTGGATCATGGACAAAATGAGCGGGGCTACCCTCTCCCCTAAATTCCCCTGTGTCTAGTCTATTCTCAAAACACTGAACAATAGAGAAATGAACAATCAACTGCACCCTCTCAATGAACAATAGACTGCAACAACAACAACAACAACAACCCCCCCCCCCCCCCCCTATGAACAATTTTATACACTATGCACATTCCCCCACCCATGAACAATACACTACGTACACACACATCACCATAACAATGCACCCCTCCTCCATGAATACACTGAATCCATCCATACTGCAACTCCCCTCAATTAACAATACACCACCATTGGAGAGTGGGGGGGGGGGGGGGGGGCAGTTTATAGACCTCCCCTTTGGTCTGTCGGGGGTGGGCTTTTAGAGTGTGGTGTGGTAACAGCTACTGACAACAACTTATTATTTGAGTTCTGACTGACAATTTAAGTCTTCAGCAAACTGGTTTACAGCAACGTTTGTTGTGTATGTAGCGATGTATCAACGTAGGTAAATATTCAGACCTCTGACATCCGAGGCTCCGTTTACTCGTGTGCTGAGCTAATAAAGATTAGACTTGCAATCACATATGAAACTACACAAATTACCAATACACCAACGCTTGTGTGCTCTTCCCTGCTCTGTTTTATTGGTACAACAACAGACATTCGTTTCCTGATAATATTTCACACACAGAACAGAAACAGGCCGTGTCAAAAAGTGACATGAGCAAGCTCCAGTTTATGACAGAACAGGAAGAAACTGGAGTCCTCTGATAACTTTTTTCCATCAAACAATATATGCGGAATCTCTATAAACCAAAAGCTATCCACAAAATATCCACAGAACAGTGTACGTCACCTGTATAACTGGCTCCTGTAACAACATTGCCGCCATGTAAATGCAATGTCCTCGTTTAAAGCTGTGATGTCACATGATCAACAAAGGGCGACAACTCCTATCAGACAGTGTGCCATTTTCTCATTTCTGTTAGGCCTATTCTACGTCGACATTTTAAGTCATAGGGAGAACGCTTCATGTTTGATTGAATAACATAAACAATATAGCACTAAAAGATAGAAATATGAACAATTAACTTTAAACGAATTAATTAAAATGCCGTTAAGATTTCACATATTTAATACAGATAGTCTCTATCAATTAAAATACAGATATTTCTTTTTTAATTTAGATGTCTCTACAATATAAGTTGTGTTAATTAATTTATTTAATAACTACGCATGGCTGTTTTAGGGATACTTGTTTTTAGATAGTAACACACGTATAAATAGAAAACGGTGGTAGATATGATCTATATCTATTTAAAATAAATATATCTCTATTTTATGTACACAACTAAAGAAATTTAATTCAAAAGACAGATATCTCTTATTTAAATACAGATGTCTGTATTTTGCCAACAAATAGAGATATACATGATATGACTAATAAAATAATATGGGTATAACAAAACAGTTATTATACGGAGAACTAATTAAATGATCAAAGTGTGGTAATATATCCGGCCATATCTATCTGTTATGTTTGTGATTATATCCGTACATTATATCCGTACATTACATCCGTACTTTACATCCGTACATTACATCCGTACTTTACATTCGTACATTATATCCGTGCATTATATCCGTACATTATATCCGTATATTAATATCCGTACATTATATCCGAACACTATATCTGTACATTATATCTGTACATTATATCCGTGCATCATATCCGTACATTATATCCGTACAATATATCTGTACATTATATCTGTACATTATATCCGTGCATCATATCCGTACATTATATCCGTACATTATATCAGTACATTATATCCGTACATTATATCTGTACATTATATCCGTACATTATATCCGTACATTATATCCGTACATTATATCCGTACATTATATCCGTACATTGTATCCGTACATTGTATCCGGTGTACGGTGCTCCAGACTGTTGTCTATTTTAAGATGTTTACGTCCAAGGAACAATTGAATAGTAAATATGTCTAATAATCTTCCTATAGAATGAAATGTTTTCGATATACTGGAAACTGACATGTTAAAAAATGTTGAACACTTTTTCCACGATATGTTCGCTTTCAATATTTACCCAGAACAACAGTAATGCCTTCTCGTAAAAGCTCATGGACTTCAAATAGTTCCGTTTCTGCTGGCCACAGTAGATTCTCTGGAGCTTGCGATCAGAAGTCAGGAATAAAGATATATCTACCGTCGTGTGTGACAGTCGCCCGCTTGCCAAAAATGCTTGGGAGAATACTAGCTGTGTTGGGCTCCAGAATATGTTCTCTTGTATTCGAGATACTAGATATTTACGCCCAATGAAAAATGGAACAGTATTTATGTTTAATGTTTTACAACGGAATGAAACGAAAACTGGCATGTTAAAAAGAGTTCAAAACTGTTTTTACATTTGACTTACAATCAGAACAACATTAGCGCTCTCTCGTGGTTTGGAGTGTAAATACCAGTGTCAATAGAGGACGAACAATGCAGAAGAATGTCTAGAAACTGTGTTCTAGTCCAACCTGTCCAGACTTTACAATGTGCATCACCAAGAGAGGAGAAACGCAGAGTAAAGGACGACTCCTGCTTTAAAGTATATGTGATATGTCCAAAAGACCATTGATGGTTTCCTGTGATCTGTAAGGTAGCTGGGAAGTCAACATTTCTCTTTCATCAGTGCGAGTTTTAACGCTAGGATTAAGATCTTCTCTAAGAGATGATGTGAACAAATATGTTAGGACCAAGGACATCACAGTTTCTGATAAATCATGATTTTGCGTTTTGCGAGCTTTAACGAAATGGAAAAAGAGTTTCTCTTTCTCTCGGATCACATACATCCTTCCCTGATGGTACCCCCTCTCTGTCTCCCTTTCTCTCGGATCACAGACATCCTTCCCTGATGGTACCCCCTCTCTGTCTCCCTTTCTCTCGGATCACAGACCTGGTGGTACCCCCTCTCTGTCTCCCTTTCTCTCGGATCACAGACAACCTTCCCTGATGGTATCCCCTCTCCGTCTCCCTTTCTCTCGGATCACAGACATCCTTCCCTGATGGTACCCCCTCTCTGTCTCTCTTTCTCTCGGATCACAGACATCCTTCCCTGATGGTATCCCCTCTCTGTCTCCCTTTCCCTCGGATCACAGACATCCTTCCCTGATGGTACCCCCTCTCTGTCTCCCTTTCCCTCGGATCACAGACAACCTTCCCTGATGGTACCCCCTCTCTGTCTCCCTTTCCCTCGGATCACAGACAACCTTCCCTGATGGTATCCCCTCTCCGTCTCCCTTTCTCTCGGATCACAGACATCCTTCCCTGATGGTATCCCCTCTCCGTCTCCCTTTCTCTTGGATCACAGACCTCCTTCCCTGATGGTATCCCCTCTCTGTCTCCCTTTCTCTCGGATCACAGACATCCTTCCCTGATGGTACCCCCTCTCTGTCTCCCTTTCTCTCGGATCACAGACCTCCTTCCCTGATGGTATCCCCTCTCTGTCTCCCTTTCTCTCGGATCACAGACAGCCTTCCCTGATGGTACCCCCTCTCTGTCTCCCTTTCTCTCGGATCACAGACATCCTTCCCTGATGGTACCCCCTCTCTGTCTCCCTTTCTCTCGGATCACAGACATCCTTCCCTGATGGTATCCCCTCTCCGTCTCCCTTTCTCTCGGATCACAGACATCCTTCCCTGATGGTATCCCCTCTCCGTCTCCCTTTCTCTCGGATCACATACATCCTTCCCTGATGGTACCCCCTCTCCGTCTCCCTTTCTCTCGGATCACAGACATCCTTCCCTGATGGTACCCCCTCTCTGTCTCCCTTTCTCTCGGATCACAGACATCCTTCCCTGATGGTATCCCCTCTCTGTCTCCCTTTCTCTCGGATCACAGACAACCTTCCCTGGTGGTATCCCCTCTGTCTCCCTTTCTCTCAGATCAAAGACATCCTTCCCTGATGGTACCCCTCTCTGTCTCCCTTTCTCTCGGATCACAGACATCCTTCTCTGATGGTATCATCCTCCGTCTCCCTTTCTCTCGGATCACAGACAATCTTCCCTGATGGTACCCCCTCTCTGTCTCCCTTTCTCTCAGATCACAGACATCCTTCTCTGATGGTATCATCCTCCGTCTCCCTTTCTCTCGGATCACAGACATCCTTCCCTGATGGTACCCCCTCTCTGTCTCCCTTTCTCTCGGATCACAGACATCCTTTCCTGATGGTATCCCCTCTCTGTCTCCCTTTCTCTCGGAACACAGACATCCTTCCCTGATGGTATCCCCTCTCTGTCTCTCTTTCTCTCGGATCACAGACCTCCTTCCCTGATGGTACCCCCTCTCTGTCTCCCTTTCTCTCGGATCACAGACAACCTTCCCTGATGGTATCCCCTCTCTGTCTCTATTTCTTTCGGATCACAGACATCCTTCCCTGATGGTACCCCCTCTCTGTCTCCCTTTCTCTCGGATCACAGAGATCCTTCCCTGATGGTGCCCCCCTCCGTCTCCCTTTCTTTCGGATCACAGACATCCTTCCCTTCTCTCGGATCACAGACATCCTTCCCTGATGGTGCCCCCCTCCGTCTCCCTTTCTTTCGGATCACAGACATCCTTCCCTGATGGTATCCCCTCTCTGTCTCCCTTTCTCTCGGATCACAGACATCCTTCCCTGATGGTACCCCCTCTCTGTCTCCCTTTCTCTCGGATCACAGACATCCTTCCCTGATGGTATCCCCTCTCTGTCTCCCTTTCTCTCGGATCACAGACCTCCTTCCCTGATGGTATCTAATCTCTGTCTCCCTTTCTCTCGGATCACAGACAACCTTCCCTGATGGTACCCCCTCTCTGTCTCCCTTTCTCTCGGATCACAGACATCCTTCACTGATGGTATCCCCTCTCTGTCTCCCTTTCTCTCGGATCACAGACAATCTTCCCTGATGGTACCCCCTCTCTGTCTCCCTTTCTCTCGGATCACAGACCTCCTTCCCTGATGGTATCCCCTCTCTGTCTCCCTTTCTCTCGGATCACAGACAATCTTCCCTGATGGTATCCCCTCTCCGTCTCCCTTTTGTTGAAACGTCCCCCTTTTCCATATGCAGTATATTTTTGTATCTTAACTGTATAACATTTTCAATACAGTTAACTATAGAGCCATTATTTAGTGAGTATGTTATTGAATATGCATTGTGGGTGTTATCGTCCATCTCATTCTCAAGAAGATATAAGCCTTGAAATAACAAATATTTAAAATATTTATACTAGTTCTTCACAAAGGATTTGATGGAAATAACCTATTCTACTCCCTATTGATGTGACGCAAATTTTATATCTCTTTTGTAGCTACTTCAATATGGCAACGTCTATTATTATTTATTTATTTATTTATCTATTTATTTATTGTTATTTGCTTGTTTGTTTTTGTCAATTTCAACCGGTTTCGACTTTTTTGAACGGATACCATTGGAAATACGCCTGTTAAGGTTGATGGTTATCCTAGGAAATGGTAAATGAAAAAGCTAACAATTTTTATCCAATTTCCCATTGTTTTACTTTAAAGAACCCCAACAATTGATATAAGGCTCAAATTTGCTATAATCATGAATTGCTATTTTTATTACTGTGTTTTTGTGAATTTTGTCTGTCTGTCTGTCTGTCTGTCTGTCTGTCTGTCTGTCTCTGTCTGTCTGTTTCTGTCTGTCTCTCTCTCTCTCTCTCTCTCTCTCTCTGTATCTCTCTGTCTCTGTCTGTCTGTCTGTCTGTCTGTCTGTCTGTCTGTCTGTCTGTCTGTCTGTCTGTCTCTCTCTCTCTCTCTCTCTCTCTCTCTCTCTCTCTCTCTCTCTCTCAAATTGATGGATTCTTTGGCGTACAAGCAAACGACGGACAAATCTCCCAGGTTGGAGAGTTTTTTTTATATTCTATTAGAGATGAATATCTCCCCGTTGAGACATGTGTTTTTGTTTATATTCTATTATAGGTATATCACTAGATTGATTATGAAATACATTGTAAATACCGTAATAATGAATTTGTAATGTCAGGGACGTATAATTGTTTTAGCGATAATACTACATAGGATAAAAGGAAATCGTGTTCCTGGTAGTGTTAAATCACGTAAACAAATCCGAAAAGTTATTACACACACTAACGGCTAGGTACCTAGTTGTGAAGTATATCGACTGGCGTTCTTATTACTCTCAACTAGCTCAGTGTACGTACAGTGGGATTTATAATACAATGTACCCGTCACGCCCTGCTGAGGTCGATATCTATTTATAGCACTAGTCTCTCTGTGACGACGAGGAAATATTTCTTCAGAAACCCACCTGTCAGATCGGGGTCGACTTCACCGTGAATCTGACCTCTGGCCAGCAGCTGAAACTAATCTCGCAGGTAAGGCGATTTTACCCACCTTTAAACAGTTCAGACGGGCGAATATATCTCACAAAAATGTAGTAGATGTGGACTGTTTATTGTGGATAAGAAATATCAATAATCATAATTTACTTACAGGTGCCAAGTTTGGTGTTTCGCAATTACATTATATGTACACACGTCGATCTACAGCAACGTATATAAACGGTGCCTTGTTTTTGAGGAGTTGAAATTTAAATCTATGGTACATTGTGCTTGATATGATTATTTATAATATGTCTGTCATATTGAATTTTTTTAACGAAGGAAGACATGTACAACACCATGTACATATGTATGTTACTGGAGGGGCCAGGCCTAGATCTTATCAGTGCTATTTATAAGTTGCTGGTGTTGTGATGTAAACAAACCATGGTCAGTATATACTTGACCACTTATAGAAATGTGTGATCGATAAAAATAATGTACACACGGGTTATGGACTGTACAAAGAAAGGGAGGGTTCATTCACGCACACACACACACACACACACCCACTCACACACACGTATACAGGCTGACCTCAAACTGGTCAGAACAATAATTGGCTTGGGTTTAATTTAGTAGTGCTAAATAGTGAAAAAATACGGGTGAGCTGATAACTATTAATGTATTCATAGCAGTATGAAATGAGAAGTACCTCGAGAAAGATAGGTATTCAATCTTCATTTGGTACATGACATTTAAAACTTGGTAAAAGTAAGAGAGAGATTGACTTATAAAGCTGTCTATTGTACAGTGATACAGAGACAAACCACCAAAGTCAGACCACCAGTGGGAGGGGCTAAACTGGACATAGTGACATCATCAGTTGTGTTATATATATACATTATAGTTATAGAAGTGTTTATGAGACTAAAAAGTATACTTGCATTCTGTGGTGGAATGTTTATCTTTATTATATTATGTTTTTTTATAGGAAATCATTTAACCAAGAGCTGCTGTACTTGAACCAAGTGATACAGGACCTCTGGGCCTCTTGTTTATATAAGTACTTGAACCAAGTGAGTGATACATATCCCCTTGGCCTTTTATTTATAGGAGTACTTGAACCAAGTGAGCGATACAGGCCCTCTGGGTCTCTTGTTTATTAGATTATTTGAACCAGGTGAGTCATACAGGCCCCAGGGCCTCTTGTTTATTGGAGTACTTGAACCAGGTAAGTGATACAGGCCCCAGGGCCTCTTGTTTATTAGAGTACTTGAACAAAGTAAGTGATACAGGCCCCAGGGCCTCTTGTTTATTGGAGTACTTGAACCAAGTGAGTGATACAGGCCCTCTTGGCCTTTTGTTTATTGGAGTACTTGAACAAGGTGAGCGATACAGGCCCAAGGGCATCTTGTTTATTGGAGTACTTGAACCAGGTGAGCGATACAGGCCCCCTGGGCCTTTTTTTTATAGGAGTACTTGAACAAAGTAAGTGATACAGGCCCCAGGGCCTCTTGTTTATTGGAGTACTTGAACCAGGTAAGAGATACAGGCCCCATGGCCTCTTGTTTATTGGAAATTTTCAACTAGAGTACTTAACCAGACTGCTTATATTATCACCTGTCACTGATTCTCGCTGGAAAAACCTGGCTTTGACCTTATAACTTTAATTTGGTGACCTTGTGACCCACTGACTTATAATTGTAACTGTGATCTTTGACCTTGTCATCAACTGAACTATAAAATCAGTGATTATACCTATACTGTGTAGAGTATACACTAAGTTTGTATCACTGATTCTTTGCATGACCTTTGACCTTTCCCTAACCCTTTTCCAGGCACCTGAGACCTGAACTTACTTTAAGACAAGATGGGAGAAATTCCAACCGTCGCAAAAGTGGTCATTTTTGTGGTAGGGTTAGGAGCCTTACTGATTGCTATACTTGTTCCTATGAGTTTTAGTTACCTGGAATACTACGAGGTATGTATGACTTATGTATAAAATTGACCCCAGGGAGTGGGGGAGGGGATGGTGAAGGGGGGTGGGGAGGGGATGTTGTAGGGGGTGGGGGAGGGGATGTTGTAGGGGGTGGGGAGGGATGTTGTAGGGGTGGGGAGGGGATGTTGTAGGGGTGGGGAGGGGATGTTGTAGGGGTGTGGAGGGGATGTTGTAGGGAGGGGATGTTGTAGGGGGTGGGGAGGGGATTGTGGGGGGTCGGGGAGGGGATGTTGTAAGGGGTCTGGGGGAGGGTGTAGCGGGTAGGCGAGGGGATGTAGGGGGTGGGGAGGGGATGTTGTAGGGGTGGGGAGGGATGTTGTATGGGTGGGGAGGGGATGTAGGGATGGGGAGGGGATGTTGTAGGGGGTGGGGAGGGGATGTTGTAGGGGTGGGGAGGGGATGTTGTAGGGGTGGGGAGGGGATGTTGTAGGGGGGGGGAGGGGATGTTGTAGGGGGTGGGGAGGGGATGTTGTAGGGGGTGGGGAGGGGATGTTGTAGGGGTGGGGAGGGGATGTTGTAGGGGGTGGGGACTTGGGGATGGCTTGTAGGGGTGGGGAGGGATGTGTAGGGGTGGGGAGGGGATGTTGTAGGGGTGGGGAGGGGATGTTGTAGGGGTGGGGAGGGGATGTTGTAGGGGGTGGGGAGGGGATGTTGTAGGGGTGGGGAGGAGATGTTGTAGGGGTGGGGAGGGGGTGGTGTAGGGGTGGGGGTTATATGAGGTGTCTATGTCCTCTGTATAAAATTCACCTCAGAGTAGGGGAAGGATGGTGTAGGGGTGGGATGATAGTTGATATTGAATGGATGAAGAGGGGCACTTTGTTTGGGATATGATTACTACAGCAGGGGTAGGTGGTGGTATGGTTACTACAGCAGGGGTAGGTGGTGGTATGGTTACTACAGCAAGGGTAGGTGGTGGTATGGTTACTACAACAGGGGTAGGTGGTGATATGATTACTACAACAGGGGTAGGTGGTGGTATGGGATATCATTACTACAGCAGGGGTAGGTGGTGGTATGGTTACTACAGCAGGGGTAGGTGGTGGTATGGTTACTACAGTGGGGTAGGTGGTGGTATGGTTACTACAGCAGGGGTAGGTGGTGGTATGATTACTACAGCAGGGGAAGGTGGTGGTATGGTTACTACAGCAGGGGTAGGTGGTGGTATGGTTACTACAGCAGGGGTAGGTGGTGATATGATTACTACAGCAGGGGTAGGTGGTGGTATGGTTACTACAGCAGGGGTAGGTGGTGGTATGGTTACTACAGCGGGGGTAGGTGGTGGTATGATTACTACAACAGGGGTAGGTGGTGGTATGGTTACTACAGCAGGGGTAGGTGGTGGTATGATTACTACAGCGGGGGTAGGTGATGGTATGATTACTACAGCAGGGGTAGGTGGTGATATGGTTACTACAGCAGGGGTAGGTGGTGGTATGATTACTACAGCAGGGGTAGGTGGTGGTATGGTTACTACAGCGGGGGTAGGTGGTGGTATGATTACTACAGTAGGGGTAGGTGGTGGTATGATTACTGTAGTAGGGGTAGGTGGTGGTATGGTTACTACAGCAGGGGTAGGTGGTGGTATGGTTACTACAGTGGGGTAGGTGGTGGTATGATTACTACAGCAGGGGTAGGTGGTGGTATGGTTACTACAGCAGGGGTAGGTGGTGGTATGATTACTACAGCAGGGGTAGGTTGTGGTATGATTACTGTAGTAGGGGTAGGTGGTGGTATGGTTACTACAGCAGGGGTAGGTGGTGGTATGGTTACTACAGCAGGGGTAGGTGGTGGTATGATTACTACAGCAGGGGTAGGTGGTGGTATGATTACTACAGCAGGGGTAGGTGGTGATATGGACAGCAGGGGTAGGTGGTGGTATGATTACTACAGCAGGGGTAGGTGGTGGTATGATTACTACAGCAGGGGTAGGTGGTGATATGATTACTACAGCAGGGGTAGGTGGTGGTATGATTACTACAGCTGGGGTAGGTGGTGGTATGGGTACTACAGCAGGGGTAGGTGGTGGTATGATTACTACAGCAGGGGTAGGTGGTGGTATGATTACTACAGCAGGGGTAGGTGGTGGTATGGTTACTACAGCAGGGGTAGGTGGTGGTATGGTTACTACAGCAGGGGTAGGTGGTGGTATGATTACTACAGCGGGGGTAGGTGGTGGTATGATTACTACAGCAGGGGTAGGTGGTGGTATGGTTACTACAGTGGGGGTAGGTGGTGGTATGGTTACTACAGCAGGGGTAGGTGGTGGTATGGTTACTACAGCAGGGGTAGTTGGTGGTATGGTTACTACAGCAGGGGTAGGTGGTGATATGGATAGCAGGGGTAGGTGGTGATATGGGATATGATTACTACAGCAGGGAGAGTTAGTGGTATGGGGTACATATGCCAGGGTGAGGAAATGAGATGGTGAGTATGATTTGGGAGTGAGACAGTGAGTATGAGATGAGGAAGTGAGATGTTTAGTATGAGATTGGAGGTGTGATGGTGATGATGATATTGGATAAGATGTCTAAAATCAAAGCTGGAAGGGGAAATATGTTTGTGAATGTTATCTTTTTAAAATCAAACATTTAACTTGAAATTGTATCAAATATACATAACAATAATGTTCTCAGGAGGAAAAGTAATTTGTAAGTGAGTGTCTTATGATGGTCATGGATCCCCGCCCCAATTTTTGTCCCTTTGAAAATAAGAATGCTGTTCAGCGAGAGAAAATGTTGATATTTTTGTTTCAGTGCATCCACATTCCTATAAATACAACTGATTTTTTGAATGATCAAAAACTCTCTTGATTTTCTTTAGAAAAGCCATTTTCTTTCAGTAAAAATGCATTTCTTCCAAAATATACATACATGTACATGTTGAAGTTGTAAAAAATATGATGAAATGTTCAGGTTTTGAAAAATTTCCATTTTAAATTGTAATATTACGTAAGTTATTATTTAAGGCTGCTAAGGTGTTATTTATCCTTCTGTAAATATATTGATCTCCCTTTATTGTATTTAGAGTTATGCCCCTTTTATAAATAATTTATTATTACAAATTTTTCTTTAGTGTTATGTCCCCTTGTATGTTATATTTTTCTTGGTTGTAATTTGAGTTATGTCCCCTTGTATGTTATATTTTTCTTGGTTGTAATTTGAGTTAACCTAATAGTAAAGCACCCATATAAAATGCTTATGATATATATTGACATAGCAATACCAGCAACAAATATACTTAAGCATCATTCTTGTTTCATATCTCATGAAACCAGGTGAGCGATACAGGCCCTCTGGGCCTCTTGTTTAAGGCTGCTATGGTGTTGTCCTTGCAATTTCAAGAATTGTACCTACTGCCCCCATTGCATGATTGTAAAAGGTGACTAAATTCTACACAACATTGTTCATTTAATGTCACCCTTGACATATTTATTGGCCTTAAGTTTAGCATTCACCACTGAGAACATGGCTTTGAGCTGTATCCCCTGGCCAAAACGTATCAGAATCTATAAAAATGGTAGTTTCCACTCTAGTTAATCGCTTAGTATCGCTGAGTGGGACAGCTAGTTTGCCTTTTGTGAGTATAATGTGACCAGGTGGGGTATCCTGCTGGGTATACTCGGCAGTATGTTTCATACTTTCAGTATGTTGCACTATAAAGTTTGGCATCAGTTCTGTGCTATCACAAGGAGACAAATACAAGCATATCGCAGCCTCCCAAAACACACACTCACCGCACACAGAGGACAAATACAGGCATATCGCAGCCTCCCTAAACACACACTCACCGCACACAGAGGACACACAGAGGACACATAGAGGACACATAGAGACACACAGAGGACACACAGAGGACACATAGAGGACACATAGAGGACACATAGAGACACACAGAGGACACATAGAGGACACACAGAGGACACACAGAGGACACATAGAGGACACATAGAGACACACAGAGGACACACAGAGTACACATAGAGGACATATAGAGACACACAGAGGACACACAGAGGACACATAGAAGACACATAGAGACACACAGAGGACACATAGAGGACACACAAATGACACATAGAGACACACAGAGGACACATAGAGGACACACAAATGACACATAGAGGACACATAGAGACACACAGAGGACACACAGAGGACACATAGAGACATACAGAGGACACATAGAGACACACAGAGGACACATAGAAGACACACAGAGGACACACAGAGGACACATAGAGGACACATAGAGACACAGAGGACACACAGAGGACACACAGAGACATACAGAGGACACACAGAGGACACATAGAGGACACATAGAGACACACAGAGGACACACAGAGGACACATAGAGGACACATAGAGACACACAGGGGACACATAGAGGAAACATAGAGACACACACAGGACACACACAGGACCCGCCCTTAAACGACATTAGATGTTAATAGATTAAACAATACAAAAACAAAAGCAAACCATTATAACAAACTTTCTGGTGTACCAATCACTGGTATTACTTTCCTTCAGTTTACCAATTTCTGATACTACAGTAAAATTTATGGTCATTTGTTGTTTTGTGAAATATATTTATCTCCCTGTAGAGTTATGCCCCTTACATATTTTGCTATAACATAGTTACCTCCCTTAGTTCACAGATTTCTGATAATACAGCAGATTTGTTGGTCATTTGCTGTTTTGCAAAAAAAAAAATTTCTCTTTAGAGTTATGCCCCTTTTGTATTTTGCTATAACATACTTACCTCCCTTAGTTTACTGATTTCTGATACTTCAGGAGATTTCTTGGCCACTTACAATTTTTGAGGCGAATTGATATCCATTTTGTATATAATGAAGAGTTCCTTAACACATTTTGCATTATTGTTTTCTAAAGTATGGATTCCTGCGACAGAAGTCCACAGGCACCGTGACACTCGATAAAGTGTATACATCGGGACGAACGTATACAGGACCAGATGTTGAGTTCAAAATCTTTCAAGCCGATGCCCATAAGGTAGAACTTGACGATATCACTGTTTTTACGGCTGACAAGCTGGAGGTTGGTGTGACAATCTACTTTCAATATTTCTTGAGGAAGGAGGACCTTACCCTTCTACATGCTGCGTACGACCTTTACTATGAAGACGTCATGAAATCTAGTGCAACAGATGCAGTTAAGGTAAAGCCAAGAAGCACAATAACCAAAAATATTTAAATTGTAGAATACGACGGCCCATATACACATAAGCACTTAATGTTTGCCTGCAGTTTCCTACAATGTGTCATCGAAAAACTGCATATGCAGTTACGGACCAACACTTCGTTGTAAGAATAAACAAAAAAGCAAAGCAAAATCTAATGACGAAATGTGTCCGACACTGGGCAAAAAAACAACGTTTTTGGAAACCTTGCACAAACATCAGTTGCTTATGTGTGTATTGTCTAGGCGTATATGGGACTGTCATAGTAGAACTGAAAGTTTCAAAGTATACAATGATATCTGTGTTGTGAGATTTTATTATGTCATATGACCCGATGTGATGACCTATAGTCATTGTGTTTTGCCCCGTCTTCGTGCGTCGTGCGTTAACTTTTAACATTTCAAACTTCTGAAGTTCCACCAGTGAGATTCAGCTCCAGCTTACTTGAAGTAATCCTGAGATGGTCTTGACCAAGTGTTACTTTTTGGGCCGGTCTGATATCCAAGATGGCTGCCATGATAGCCATCTTGAAAAACACATTTTTAACTTCTTTTCCAGTTCCACTGGTGCCTTTCAATTTGTGGAGATGTTAAAGAAGGGCAGCCAACAAAGTGTTGTTATTTTCTGGCCATGGCGGCCATTTTGTAATATGATTTCACAATCATGGTTTTCCTGAAGAACACATATTTCAAACTTCTTCTCAAGTTTTACCACTTGGATTCAGCTGAAACTTGCCTGAAATGATCCTGAGATAATCCTGACCAAGTGTTGTTATTTTTTGGCTTGATCAGAAATCCAAGATGGCCATCGTGGCAGCCATCTTGCAAAACACATTTTTCTCTAGTTCCAATTGTGCCATTGAGCTGAAAATTAGTTAGGGTATTAAGGAAGGGGAAGGAGATAGTCCTGACCAAGTGTTGCTATTTTTCAAGTTGGTCTGAAATCCAAGATGGCCACCACGGCAGCCATGGCCAACAGTACCTCTATACTTGATACTGATTATGTATACTTCAATAGTACAAGGGACTTTTGGCCTTTTGGCCTTTTGTCATTTGAATGACACTAAAATTCAAGCGAAACTTTTTCTTTTTCTTTTCAATTTTGATATAATTACGGTTTAGATTTATTCTGAAGAGTTTTTTCTCAAATGATTAACTTTTCTTTCTCAGTGATAAATTAACCTCATATTCTGTTGTTATTTACAAGTGTGATCAACTTTAATAATGTTGGACACTGGTAAAACTGGTGGATTTCCCTCCATAATAATGCAGAGGGTAACTTCTTCTTGAACTAGCAGCATAACAGTAGCATTTATGGATGCATGAACACACTCAATTTTTATTCACAGATTTCCATGTTGTTTCTTTCATGCTAAGATAATGACATGTTTTCTATTTTACATTGTCAAATACTTAATTCTACAGGGTGCAACAACGACATTTAATACAAAGCAAATGATCACAGACCGGAAATTGTTAGAGGAAACTATATATACTGCCGTGAGAGAGAGGCTCGGCGGAACATGTTGTAGACAGGACTGTTCCTCTTTCCTAAATGGTAAACATTTACATATTTATACACAAATATGCCATATGTCATAAGATATTGGATAGTTAAATACACCAGGGCAGAATTAGTTAAATAGCAGTCATATATTGTCTTGAAATTAGTGCAATTTTGAATATTTTGTTTCTGTTCTTGAAAAAAAAAAATTTTAAAACTTTTTTTAAAACTTTCAAATAAATATATCAACATCCTATTACACTAATCTCCATACATAACTATAAATAGTCGTCAGCTATAAACCCTGCAGAACAAAGCATTTACACATAAATTGATGATGATTTCCCCACAATGTGCCCTGTCAGCTGTAAACACTACAGTATCAAACATGTACACATTAATTGATGATCGTTTCCCCACAGTGTGCCCCGTCCACTGTAAACCCTACAGTATATGTCACATTAACTGATGATGATTTCCCCACAGCGTGCCCCGTCGGCTGTAAACCCTACAGTATATGTCACATTAATTGATGATGATTTCCCCACAGCGTGCCCCGTCGGCTGTAAACCCTACAGTATATGTCACATTAATTGATGATGATTTCCCCACAGCGTGCCCCGTCGGCTGTAAACCCTACATTATATGTCACATTAATTGATGATGATTTCCCCACAGCGTGCCCCGTCGGCTGTAAACCCTACAGTATATGTCACATTAATTGATGATGATTTCCCCACAGCGTGCCCCGTCGGCTGTAAACCCTACATTATATGTCACATTAATTGATGATGATTTCCCCACAGCGTGCCCCGTCGGCTGTAAACCCTACATGTAGTACATGTCACATTAATTGATGATGATTTCCCCACACCGTGCCCCGTCCACTGTAAACCCTACAGTACATGTCACATTAATTGATGATGATTTCCCCGTCGGCTGTAAACCTACAGTACATGTCACATTAATTGATGATGATTTCCCCACAGCGTGCCCCGTCGGCTGTAAACCCTACAGTACATGTCACATTAATTGATGATGATTTCCCCACAGCGTGCCCCATCCACTGTAAACCCTACAGTACATGTCACATTAATTGATGATGATTTCCCCACACCGTGCCCCATCCACTGTAAACCCTACAGTACATGTCACATTAATTGATGATGATTTCCCCACAGCGTGCCCCGTCCACTATAAACCCTACAGTACATGTACACATTAACTGATGATAATTTCCCCACAGCGTGCCCCGTCCACTGTAAACCCTACAGTACACTCACATTAATTGATCATGATTTCCCCACAGCGTGCCCCTGTCGGCTGTAAACCCTACAGTACATGTGAGACCGCTGACAAAGGCCTGTTTGCAGATGTGCGGTATTTCCAGCTTGGTGAAGTGACCATCTCGGAATCTGTAAAAGAACGTTACATGGAGGCTCTGGTCCTTTTGGAGGAGGCTGAGGCTGAACTGCTCAAACAGGAAGCTCAGGTTATCAGGAAAAACACTACAGCAATTGTAAGTTCATAGGTCATTGGCCATCATAGCGATAATAAACACTAAGGTCATAGGTCACATTTTAAGCAAATTATTCATGGTCATGGTCCATGCCATTTCTTTAAAAGTTCCTGAAGGATATTTTCTCAAATTCCATGTATCGATTACATTTAGTCTTTGGGGGAAGGCATGCTCTATTTTGAGGCTGATTGGAATACAAAATGGCTGATGGGCCGCCATCTTGAATTTTTTTTAAATTGGTTTTTCTTTGTCCCTGGTGGTGCATATTGAATTATGAGGCTGTGAAAATACATGAATCTGATGTTGACAGCAGCAATGTGATTGGCTAATGGAAAGGTCACATGAGCATGACCTTGATCAGAGAACCATCAGGCATAGTACGTAATAAACGTAGCCATGTAACAGCTGATTTTAATAAGATTGAAATACATGCATCACCCACGGATGCTGTGCAGAGTTCTATAATCAAGTTACTGCAACCTTCATTTAAGGTCAAAAGTCAAATGAGTAAAAAATTTTACATTCAAATTTGGCAATCAAATCTAGATGAAACTTTACCGGTATGCATTATTTCTGAATATAATAAGGGGAGATGGGCGACATATAGGTTTTTATCCACAGAATCAAATCTCTGTTTTATATTGATTTCTAGATACAAAGAACTGAGAATGAGGCTTCTGAGATACAGGAACAGGGTACGGCCGAGGCTGCTTACATAAAGTCGGTTGCAAGTGCAAATTATACCGCCATCATTGAAACTGCACGCAGCGAGGGACTTAAAGCAGTATTTAACAGGCTAGCGGTCACTGATCAGCAGTATAAAAGTAGCTTCGACTATCTACGTACGCTGAGAGGGTTGACCCACGTCCACCTTACTGTCGACTTCCAGCAGCTCATTGCTGGAAACTTTGGCTCAAACTAAGGAAGACAACATTCATTTTTTTTAATAATTTTACAGGAGACTGTGAATGGAGGAATAGGGAAATTTAGTAGAATATCTTAATTAAAGAAATTGAAATTGTATTCTTATAATTTTAGAGAAACAGCATTTTTCATGGCGTTACCATCTGGAGATATATGTGTGATACCTTATTTTTTAGGAACAAGGGAGGTTACTCTCATTCCAACTCAGGGTGACAGTTAATAAGTCAAAAAGAGCAGAAATCTTTTAGTGTTTTAGCATTAAAGTTATTCTGCTGATTTATGATTGCGCTAATTATTATACTTTATGACCTTGTCCATAACGTAGCATACTTGGTTTGCTAATTCATCGTTTTGTTACCGTAGTCTGTTTAGATTCTTATGTGCAAAAATTTGAGTACGCCAGAACATATACGTTCATGGTAATATCTAGTTTAAATAGCATAAATTCAGAAGATGTGATATGGTGTCCAAATTTGGAATTTACTTCAATAACTTCAACTTCAATTTCAGTTTATTTATTGACCTTGAGCTTTACAGCTCATCAGTACAAACATGTATAACAATTCGTACACTGTTCAGTTGGCGGGCACTGCATGATAGCAGTGTAGAACAAACAAAATAAATTGTGTAGAGAATGGACAATTCAAAATTAGGGGATATACATTAAATCATAGACATACTTTTTCGTATTTGTGTAGCATCATATAAATACTTACTCTGCATTGACAAATCTTTGAAATTAGTTACATATTAGTTGGGTCAACTTGACTACAGATGGGTTTTTCCAGTAGTACTATTTTTTAATACATCTTAATCTTAGGGTTACCAAGGCCAGTCTAGAGTATCTAGAGTATGTAGTAAAATTTGGTATTTTTTTTTTACATACATATACATACTGTATACAGAAAAATAATGAAATTAAAAACACTCCAATTATTTTCAAGATTTTAGATGAAAGCACTTTTTTATTACAAATCATCCAGAAAAAATATATATTCAACATGACAACATTTTCAGGCATATATATACGGTATGTATGTATACAACACAAGATATTGTCCAAATTCAATGTTAGTTCCTACCTCATCAATATCATGGTATGGCAATGTATTAACATCTTATACAATAAAATTAATTTGATTGACAGCTGACATCTTTTCTTTATGAATGGAGTCTGTACCTTAAATGGTTAGTCTGTACCTTTTATGGTTAATATTAACTGTCCTCTGACCGAACTTGTCACACCTGGTAAAACTGACCAAATTCATTAAAAGTTGAAAGACATAATGTATAAGATTGCATGTGTTAATCTGACAATAATGAATATATGAAATAATATGATGACTAAAGGTAAAATTTATATGTAGGTATGGAAAAAATAACCTCAGATGGTAAAATTTAAGGTGGCCAGTGATATTAAAATAGTTCTGATGTACAGTATATGAAAATGATGAAAACAGGTTGTAGGATGAAATGTTGATGTTAAGAATGAGTTCTCATTATACTTATACTTATTACTTATACAATATATTTCAATAATCTTAACAAGAGATAAATTCTAACTATAGATATAGTCTGATAAGGGACATAACTCATTCTAAATATAGATATAGTCTGATAAGGGGGACAACCTTTTCTTACTAGATATAGTCTGATAAGGGAGATAACTCATTCTGACTATAGATATAGTCTGATAAGGGACATAACTCATTCTAAATATAGATATAGTCTGATAAGGGACATAACTCATTCTGACTATAGATATACATATACATGTAGTCTGATAAGGGGGACAACTCATTCTGACTATAGATATAGTCTGATAAGGGAGCTAACTCATTCTAACTAGATATAGTCTGATAAGGGGGACAACCTTTTCTTACTAGATATAGTCTGATAAGGGAGATAACTCATTCTGACTATAGATATACATATACATGTAGTCTGATAAGGGGGACAACTCATTCTGACTATAGATATACATATACATGTAGTCTGATAAGGGGGACAACTCATTCTGACTAGACACTTTAGGAAACATTTCAGACTTAGTTGTAGCACTGGCTTAGATACATGTTTTGTATGACAGATCTCACTAAATATCCATTGGATTAGTTACATGTACAAATGTAATTACAAAAGTATGGGAAATCTCAATAACATCCATCGGACTTGTAGTTACATGTACAAATGTAATTACAAAAGTATGGGAAATCTCAATAACTTCCATCGGACTTGTAGTTACATCGAATTACATGCAATTTCTGTCATTTTGACGAAAGTACAACAAAGTCAATACTCTGAGCATTACCTCATGGCATATTGTTGATTGTGTGATATTTTTGTTTGATATTAAAAGATGATGCAAGAACAAATACTCGGGTACTTGTGAATAATTTTTGTCATTAAGATGCCAGTTCTGATTTATAATGCTCTATTTTCTTGTCTTTTTTCTTCGTTTTTATTATTTTCTTCTGTAAAACCCATGCATAATCATGAGAGGTCTTTAGGAGTATAATGATATACATGTGTTAAAGCATTAGCATAAAAAGGGGAGATAAATCCTGGAAGAGCTGAAACAGGGGAAGTAACTCTTCTTAAAAAATATAATGATATTAAGGAGTTTTAAGAAATACCTGGAATAAAACTTACCTGTAAATGTTATACATACCTGTATATGGACCATGGATTGGGAATTTTTGCCAAGTCCCTATGGTTGGATTTAACTTATTTATTTGTTTTTGTAATTTGTCAAGAAAAGTGATATTTTTGATACAATGTACATACGGTATGTCAACACTAAAATCTTAACAAAATTAATTTGAATTTTGATGACTTAAGTATAACAATGTATAAAAGTGTTATTCAAGTTAACAAAAGATCATTTATGTTAACATATGTTCCTCATAACATTTCACTGCCTTTTGAGTTAGTTCCATAAATGGTATTTCCTTTCTCTTATTCCATGTTTTGTGAATTTGTCAGCCATGGTTTCAGTTTTTGAAACAATAAGATGCCAATAAGGCATTTAATTCAATGTAATTTAAATCAATTTAATTTATTACATATAACTGTAAGTAGGAAGAATGAGTGAATATTCTAAAAAGTAATGACTTGGCAAAAAATATGGCTAACTTGAAAGGCAGTGATTTCACTTGGACACTAATTTTTTAGTGAGAATCTTTATCATAACTATCGTACCATTTGTCAAGTTTGTATTTGTTGATGAATAAATTATGTATTGTTATTTTCAAATTGTCTTTCTTTAATGGTCCATTGTCAGCAATTCTTCATATTTCTTAAATTCTTTTTACAGTTTCATTAGGACTGCCTTATACAAACTTTTATTTGTTTATAGATATGAAGATCAGTATGGCTGCCAGGAAGCCTTCTTGGATTTCAATATAAAGGTTTAAAATTTATATTTCTCAGAGGCTCTAAACATAAATATCATTATCTTACTTCAGACTTCACAAAATGGTTCACCTCTGTTGGTTCATACCGAAATTAAGGAAGGCCTCCATTGGTAGTCTCTAAGATAGCTCAGGGATGGTTGCCATTATTCACAAATACATATGTAAGCCCCATTCCGAAAAAAATACGCTAAGCATTAGTGTAAGGGTTTGGTGCTGTATTTATCCTCAAATAAGCCCTCCTTTAGTCTAAGGGTTTAGTACTGTATTTATCCTCAAATAAGCCCCCTCTTTTGGTGTACAAGTTTGGTACTGTATTTATCCTCATATAAGCCCCCTCTTTTAGTGTACAAGTTTGGTACTGTTTCTATCCTCATATAAGCCCCCTCCCCGGTGTTTAAAAATTGGTACTGTATTCATCCTCAGGTAAGTCCCCTTCCCTGGTGTAAAAGTTTAGTGCTATATAATTATTTATTCTCAAATAAGTCATCTCCCAGAAGGAGCTAATTTGAGGATTAATACGGTACTAAACTTTTACACTAAGGAAGGGGCATATTTTTTAATAGATTTCATAAGATTTAGGAGGTCGTATGTCACATTGGTAACATGCTTTTCACCTTTGCGTCCAAGGTTCATTTCTCCGATCCGACATTTAAGGTTTCTTAAAGTGATTGATACAAGTTTCGTGGTTTATTAGCTCACCGGCTACGAGTAACTGAGAGCTAATGCTGTGCCCCCGGTGTCGGCGTCCTACCCCAGTTTAAAGTTGTTGGGGTAAGTTTTTAGCCCACCATCATCAGATGGTGGGCTGTTCAAATCGCCCTGCGTCCGTGGTCCGTCGTCCGTCCGTCCGTCCGTCCGTCCGTCCCTCCGTCCGTCCGTCCCTCCGTCCGTAAACAATTCTTGTTATCGCTATTTCTCAGAAAGTACTGAAGGGATCTTTCTCAAATTTCATATGTAGGCTCCCCTTGGTGCCTAGATATGCATATTGCGATTTGAGACCAATCTGAAAACAACATGGCCGACAGGCAGCCATCTTGGATTTTGACAATTGAAGTTTGTTATCGCTATTTCTGAGAAAGTACTGAATGGATCTTTCTGAAATTTCATATGTAGGTTTCCCTTGGTGCCTTGTTATGCATATTGCGTTTTGAGACCAATCTGAAAACAACATGGCCGACAGGCAGCCATCTTGGATTTTGACAATTGAAGTTTGTTATCGCTATTTCTGAGAAAGTACTGAAGGGATCTTCCTCAAATTTCATATGCAGGTTCCCCTTGGTGCCTAGTTATGCATATTGCGTTTTGAGACCAATCTGAAAACAACATGGCCGACAGGCAGCCATCTTGGATTTTGACAATTGAAGTTTGTTATCGCTGTTTCTGAGAAAGTACTGAAGGGATCTTTCTCAAATTTCATATGCAGGTTCCCCTTGGTGCCTAGTTATGCATATTGCGTTTTGAGACCAATCTGAAAACAACATGGCCGACAGGCAGCCATCTTGGATTTTGACAATTGATGTTTGTTATCGCTATTTCTGAGAAAGTACTGAAGGGATCTTCCTCAAATTTCATATGCAGGTTCCCCTTGGTGCCTAGTTATGCATATTGCGTTTTGAGACCAATCTGAAAACAACATGGCCGACAGGCAGCCATCTTGGATTTTGACAATTGAAGTTTGTTATCGCTATTTCTGAGAAAGTACTGAATGGATCTTTCTGAAATTTCATATGTAGGTTTCCCTTGGTGCCTAGTTATGCATATTGCGTTTTGAGACCATTCTGAAAACAACATGGCCGACAGGCAGCCATCTTGGATTTTGACAATTGAAGTTTGTTATCGCTATTTCTGAGAAAGTACTGAAGGGATCTTTCTCAAATTTCATATGTAGGTTCCCCTTGGTGCCTAGTTATGCATATTGCGTTTTGAGACCAATCTGAAAACAACATGGCCGACAGGCAGCCATCTTGGATTTTGACAATTGAAGTTTGTTATCGCTATTTCTGAGAAAGTACTGAATGGATCTTTCTGAAATTTCATATGTAGGTTTCCCTTGGTGCCTAGTTATGCATATTGCGTTTTGAGACCAATCTGAAAACAACATGGCTGACAGGCAGCCATCTTGGATTTTGACAATTGAAGTTTGTGATCACTATTTCTGAGAAAGTACTGAATGGATCTTTCTGAAATTTCATATGTAGGTTTCCCTTGGTGCCTAGTTATGCATATTGCATTTTGAGACCAATCTGAAAATAACATAGCCGACAGGCAGCCATCTTGGATTTTGACAATTGAAGTTTGTTATCGCTATTTCTGAGAAAGTACTGAATGGATCTTTCTGAAATTTCATATGTAGGTTTCCCTTGGTGCCTTGTTATGCATATTGCGTTTTGAGACCAATCTGAAAACAACATGGCCGACAGGCAGCCATCTTGGATTTTGACAATTGAAGTTTGTTATCGCTATTTCTGAGAAAGTACTTAATGGATCTTTCTGAAACTTCATATGTAAGTTTCCCTTGGTGCCTAGTTATGCATATTGCATTTTGAGACCAATCTGAAAATAACATGACCGACAGGCAGCCATCTTTGATTTTGACAATTGAAGTTTGTTATCGCTATTTCTGAGAAAATGCTGAAGGAATCTTTCTCAAATTTCATTTTGAGGTTCCCCTTGGTGCCTCATTATGCTTATTGTATTTTGAGATCAATTGGAAAACAATATGGCCGACAGACCGCCATCTTGAATTTTGACAATTGAAGTTTGTTATCTCTATTTCTCAAAGTACTGAATGGATCTTTCTCAAATTTCATAAGTAGGTTCCCCTTGGTCCCTTGTATTGCATTTTTGGACCAGTCTGTCCTGAAAACAACCTGGCAAACAAACAGCCATTATCATTCAATCTCAGATTTCTTATATAGCTAGGATTCCCTTGTTTGAAAAGTACTGGATGGATGTCTCAATTTGCACAGATTAGTAAAATGAAGGGAAAAGTAGAGAAAAGATCAATCTGACATGGAACCTATGAAGATCATTCAATGGTGGGCGCCAAGATCCCTCTGGGATCTCTTGTTTGAAAGCCTCTTAAGTCCAAAAGTATACACCTCACACCCTTCTAATTTGGTTTATACATTCATTAGAGGTCTAGAAGTGACGTTATGGCAAAATCATGCAGAAAACATTTGTGGTTTTTTCGCATTTTACCATTTAGTGGACTTAACTTTTTTAGCACCAAAATCCACTTTAAAGTTTTTGGGGCAAGATATTTGAAAGCTTGTAAGTCCAAAAATATACACCGCAAACCCTTCTAATTTGGTTTATACATTCATTAGAGGTCTAGAAGTGACGTTATGGCAAAATCATGCAGAAAAAAAATGTGATTGTTTTTGGAAGTTTACCATTAAGTGGACTTAACTTGTTTGGCACCAAAACCCACTTAAAAGATTTTAGGGTAAGTTTTTGAAAAGCTTATAAGTCCAAAAGTCGGTTCGCTTGACATAGGGACGACTTTATGCAGAATTGTCATTTCCTATTCATCACGTGCCTAGAATTTTTGTTTTCAAGGTCATTTTTATTGGTTTCATATTTATCTTTGGACATTTAGATTAAACTTCTATTGACGGCGCTGTGAAGAAATGTGCCAAATGATTGTTGTTAGTCCGAGTTTTCTCTGGCCCTGTCACCATGTCTGGTGCCTACACCAGACATATTTTCTCTGTGCCAAATGATTTGTTTGCCCAAGTTTTCTCTGGCCCTGTCACCATGTCTGTTTATCATACACCGAATGTCGAACACACAGGTCAACGTTAAGTTGATCATCGACACATGTTGTCATAACAATAGTAATTACTATAATTTGTGCTTTGAATTTAGAAAGTAATTTATCATTATATTTATTTTCATCTATATATCTTGATTTGATATTGTCATTATTAATATTAAAGCATACATTTAGCCATAGTGCTTTGAAATTACATATATTTATGTATATAATATTGTCATTTCATTATTACTACATGTAGTTAATTATATATATAAATAATCTCTATGATAGATTGATAGTACCAGAGACCTATATAGGTCTCTGATAGTACTTTGAATTTAGAAAACTATAGCTGATTCATTTACCTGAGTTGACCCTATTTCTTACCTGAGTTGGTATTCCATATTGAAACAGACTATAACTTTACTTCAAAGAACTTCCTACATAAACACCTTCCTTTGTCTTTACCAGAGTTGGTGTTCAGGGAATGAGGTGCCTACACCAGACATGGTGACAGGGCCAGAGAAAACTCGGGCTAGATTGTTGTATGGGCCAATACAATTTGTTACTGATCTCTAGATCTACAGTAATAATCGTGGTACCGGGACTACGTCATAATGGTCAGTTTGAAGATAATTGATCTCGACGGTAAACAATACGTCCGATGTTCGTTACAAGTGTAGGTCAGCTCGAATGTTGATGAACCTTTAATGTATGTTTAGTGATGTTCCAGGTCGAAATGAGTTTGTAGTGCACACAATTAATGTACTAATTAAGTGGATATGTCGCTTTGATGACTAGATGGACAAATAAGGGTGAAACAGATTACAAATAATGGTAACTATAGTTTCGATCATCTTATTTACCGGCTGAAGGAGGGGAGCTAGTATAGGGTAAAGAAGCTCAACCGAATCGGGAATTGTCGGTACTTTCCGTATTGTATACCGTCCACATGTTCTTGTAATTTAGCGTGTTAATAGTATACAAAATCAGTTCAACTCGTTTATCCAAATAATTACAAGCTGGTTCGTTGCGCATGTCGAACAGGAACCGTTCCATAGACATCCAGATCTGACGGAGCGCCTTCTTCCTGCTTCCGTCGTCAATAACAAGAGGCCCATGGGCCTTAACGGTCACCTGAGATTTGAAATATTTCAGTTAATTTAATTTACCATTTTTGGCCCCGCCCATAAGCCCCTAGAGGTCAGTCAGGGCCAACATGTGCATATTATCAAACTTTCATCCCATGCTGAAAATGTTAACCAAGTTAGAATGAATTCCAATAGAAATCAAACAAATCAGTCAAAAATATAAACTATAGTAAAATTTACCCCCTCCCCAGGGGTAAATGTGTGACCCCAGGGTCATGAAATTCACAATTTTAGTAAAGCGCCTTAAGACACTTCCATCTATAAACAGTATTTGATTCTATCTTATTTCGGTTTGAAAAGAAGATTTTTGAAATTTCAGTCAATTTGACCCTTTTTAGCCCTACCCATTAGCTCCTAGGGGTCAGTCAGGGCCAACATGTGCATACCCTCAAACTGCCATCCTAAGCTGATAATGTTAACCAAATCAGAATGAATTCCAATAGAAATCAAACATATTATAGTCAAAAATGTGATTTCCCTATATAAATTATAGTAAAGTTTACCCCCTCCCCAGGGGCAAACTTGAGACCCCAGGGTCATGAAATTCAAAATTTTAGTAAAGCACTTTAAGATGCTTCCAACTACAAAGAGTTTTTGATTCCAACTTATTTCCGTCTTGAGAAGAAGATTTTTGAAATTTCAGTCAATTTGGCCCTTTTTAGCCCCGCCCATTAGCCCCTGGGGGTCAGTCAGGGCAAACATGTGTATACCATCAAACTGCCTTCACAAGGTGATAATGTTAACCAAGTTAGAATGAATTTCAATAAAATTCAAACAAATTATAATAAAAAATGTGATTTCCCTATATAAACTATAGTAAAGTTTACCCCCTCCCCAGGGGCAAACTTGAGACCCCAGGGTCATGAAATTCAGAATTTTAGTAAAGCACCTTAAGACCCTTCCAACTATAAAGAGTATTTGATTCCACCTTATTTTGGTCTTGAGAAGAAGATTTTTGAAATTTCAGTCAATTTGGCCCTTTTTAGCCCCGCCCATTAGCCCCTGGGGGTCAATCAGGGCCAACATGTGCATGCCATCAAACTGTCATCCCATGCTGACAATGTTAACCAAATTAGAATGAATTCCAATAGAAATAAAACAAATAAAAGTCAAAAATGTGATTCCCTATATAAACTATAGTAAAGTTTACCCCCTCCCCAGGGGCAAACGTGAGACCCCTGGGTCATGAAATTTACAATTTTGGTAAAGCACCTTAAGACCCTTCCATCTATGATGAGTGTTTGATTCCATCATATCTGAGAGTAGAGAAGAAGATTTTTGAATTTTCAGTGAATTTGACCCTTTTTAGCCCCGCCCCTCAGGCCCCTGGGGGGTGGGGACCATATAATTTACAATTTTGGTTGACCTTTAGCCATAGAAGCTTCCTGCCAAATTTCATGGAATTTGGTTTAGGGGTTTTGGAGAAGAAGTCGAAAATGTAAATTGTTTACGGACGCACGACGGACGACGCACGACGACGGACAAAAGGGGATTAGAATAGGTCACTTGAGACTTTGTCTCAGGTGACCTAAAAATGCAAATCAAATAATATACATATAATGTTAGATTTGAAAAAATACCCCGCGTTTTATTAAAATCCCCTTTGGTAGCTTTGTTCTATACATAGTATACATATTATTTATATCAGAGACCTATATAGTATATAGGTCTCTGTTTATATGGATTATTATATATTTGTATTGATAGAAAGTCCAACTCCTGTGGTTAGGGCCTTCTCACAATCTCTCAATCTCGCTCTGTCGCCTTCGCGTTGTGTTATCTCTCTTGGTCGATTTAAAATCGAATACATCTTTAAATCAAATTGTTAGCAATTTACACGACTAGTTGATTTCAACACATGTCTGTAAGGCATATACATTCGGTTTTCTTTTCAAAATCTGTGTATATTTCTTCGATGATTTGCAAAGTTGGATTAAAGACCCGTAGCCAGGGAATGTATTATACGTCGATGCTGGCAAAATGATAGAAATTCAATTTCAAAAGCGCTTTTTCTGTTTTCTCATTTCATTATTCTTTATCTAATTGATATCAGTTCCTTGTAAAGAACACGGTGTCTGACGTCATCTCTTTTGCTGAATATCTATGCGTTTCTCATAAAACTTTGAGATTCTGTGATGACGTTATGCCTAATTCAAGATGAGCTTGACTGACTATCGGTAATATAAACAAACAACTTGTATTAAACAATACGAATTTATTATATGAAATATATAACAGCTTTTAATACTTTTTAATCTCCATGGCAATTTTATTACAAATATTTCGAACTCAATCGGTAACCTTCGGTACTTTCCGTAATAAATAATCGTTTACGGAGAGTGTCGAAGGTTCCCGAATGAAACACTTCCATAAGAATTCGAACAGTGTCATTTTGAAGCTTCTCTGTTGTGGTGTGCCATATGATACACTCTCAAGATACAAACATTTATATGACGTTAGGCTGTTACATGAATGACAAACGTAATCTTCTGTAGATCTTTACAAATTTTACAGATTGAAAATGTGAATGGAGATTATTTGACGTTCCTGATGACATAAACGCATCTGATGATACATGTAGGTATTCATGCAACGTGTCATAAACTAAATCAGATCGGTAAAGATGTTAAATGCAATATTTTCATCACTTCTGTAACGCTTCAGCATTAGTATTATTTGTATACGCAAAACTTTATCCGTGACCACAGGTAAGTTTTAAAATGAGTGTGATGTTACATGTATATTTTATCTGATTTCTTAAAGACGAATTCACGTTGGAATTTCCCAAGAACATCAAGCACTGATCTGGTGATTTTCTTTTGAATTAATTCGAGATGTTAAGGCTACATTAAAAATACATGTATACAGTTGAATAAATAATTCATGTCTTTCACACAAAAAGAGGATTCGCCTCAGTTTCACATGAAAAGCAGAACATAACAGTACATTAACAAAAATTCAAGTCACTTTCTAGTCGAAAAAAAAGTAATGAAAGTTAACGTGAAATTAGTTAATACACACATGACGGGTATTCCTCCGGCGATAAAAAGAAATGGATTCAGTTTCTCGGGAAAGAGTTCGAATCAGGAGAAATTGCCGCTCTGAGATATTAATTGGAGAAACAGTTACCTCCCTTAAATCATGTCCAATCGTCTTGTCTCGGCTGATTCCGGTACCATTTACACCAGTACCGGAAGTTACGGAATTAACCGAGTTGTGACAATCGCTTCAGGTCAGTGACCGGAAGCTGTTATGATTTTGTTGAACCACTTGACGTAGAAATCGCTTCTCATTGGCGTTATATAGGCAAATTTCCCTCGACGCCATTAAGAATATCGAAATCATACCGAAAGTCGAGTAAGCAGGCACATTCGAGTTACGTTATTAGTCATCATATTGGGAATTCAACCCCTTTGTAATAATAACCAATAAAATTCACAAGATGACTGATGGGTCGAAAAAGTATCTCTGACGTCATCAAATACACGAACCATTAAAGGTTGTAACATCTCGTGATATATAAAATCATCTTTTATCACGTGACATTTTTTTCGTCATATATCCCCACGCACGTGTCTTACTCCTCCGAACATTAACTATTAGATCTGGGTGTGGTAAGGGCAGATCACTCTCGGCGTTAGTGTCTATTATTGCACCAGAGTGGTCCGAGACCGTCCCCATTTCATCCGCATCCAATTGGAAGGGGCAATACAAGTCACGGTGAACTCTCGTGAGAATGGACCTTGGTATCGACTGCGCCCCTACAAAAAGAAAGGATAATGTTATACATGTATACTTTAATAGTGAAGTGCCCTCTACATGTCGTCTTTATACTTGTATGTATAAACTTTATTTATTTTACAACAATTGTGAAATTAGTTATACGAACTTATATAAATCACTCTTGCTGGCCTTGTGGGAGCGCGTGAGAGGCCTTACTGTGGGAGGAAACCGGTTAAAACCCACGTGGTCGGGCAGGTGACCCCATACCGTTTCACCTCCGATCGGGGAATCGAACCCCGGCCGCCTAGGTGAAAAGCAAGCGTGTTACCACTGTGTCACACGACCACCTATTGGACATATAGCTGTACTTTCATCTAACATGTAAAGACCAGTAGTTTGTTGAGAAATTAATAATCACCTATACATTTTATCCTTCATTGTAGCCAAAAACAATCTGCTCTTTATAAACATATCGTGAATGCATTTCTAAAAATCGTTGTGCAATTCCAGATGGTTTGTAGTCAACCGTCTGATCATTATACAATTACACAAATTAATCAATATGGACCGTTCTCGAACTGGAGATGAAAAAAACCTTCCAAAACCACAATATTTCTTTCTTTTCTAATTGTCATGATGATGTGTTTTGAAGTGTCGAATGAAAAATGGCGGTCACCAGTGCAGAAAGCATACAATGAGGTAGGGCACTGACAAAGTATTTATTATATAGATTTGTCATAGTTGTGAGCATATGATATACTATAATCTAGTCATACCCATGCCTCCTATGTGATGGGACAGTTCGTAGTTTTCCGTATTTTTCTGACCAAAGTTTCGAATCGGAGCGATTCAACTGAAACTGTTTGTTTTTGTTTAACGTCCTATTAACAGCCATGGTCATTTAAGGACGTGCCGGGTTTTGGAGGACCCGGAGAAAAACCACCGGCCTACGGTCAGTACTTGGCAACTGCCCCACTTAGGTTTCGAACTCGCAACCCAGAGGTGGAGGGCTAGTGTTAAAGTGTCGGGACACCTTAACCACTCGGCCACCGCGGTCCCTTTTCAACTGAAGAATTCGATTCGAAACTTTGGTCAGAATGTTACGGAAAACACGTGACAATATAACAATAGATTCCTTACTTTATGGTCGAACAAAGGATGTTTGGTGCTACCAAGCATCCAGTGAATGCTCTTGATAGATTTGGCGGGAGAATCACTCCGACTTAGCGGCGAAGGGCTGCGTTCCGGTTCCGGTTTGCTTGACTCAGACCGGAACTTGTGGCTGCTCATTACTCTGAAACCGTAGCAATGTGTTCTATTATATTTTCTTTTGCATATATACACTAAATATATATCTAATGAAATTCAATAAGAAATTATAGAAAATTTGAAAAAAAAATTATATAGATGGCATCGTAAGAATACATGTATGTGGGAAGTTTTACAATATATAAGTATAACCTAACGTGTTTTAATATACATACATAATGAGCTTATAGACATTTATTTTTTGTTAACTCATTTAATAAATTTAACAATACATCTCAACTCTTATTGGGGCGTGTGTGGTTACGGCAGACGTTGAAGTATGGTAAACACTTCAGATATACACGAATATTAATTGATTTCTGTTGATTAATGACAGATCATGAAACACCACCACAATGCGATCATCCACCTGTCGTTATACTTAATTGGATTTCGACATTTAGTACCTATCACTGACACAGGCGTTCTACACCGGACCAATTACATGTAACAATGGCCAGTCTGATCAAAACCACACCTCTATTTCACATCGTAACATCGATACATTAAAATCGATGTTTATATAAATATAAACCAAACACAATGATAATAAAACTATTTCAAATCATTGAATATATAATTAAATATTATATGATAGATATTTAGACATTCACCAAAGTAATTTTCAGACCCTTGACAAACGCCTATGCTCCGAGCGTCGCCTGGTTGTATCGCCTCTGATAATCTTTCGACTGATCTCGAGGTCGAGCCGGTTCAAGAAGTACACAAGCCTAACATATTCACAGGAATCAGATCTATCGTTACTATATTTGGAGACATTTTTCGGTCGGATCTTGATAAAATACTTATAATCTATACGCCTACTTAAACTTGACGTTAGCGATATCTTTCAATTTTATAAATGCTGTTAAATTCCTTCGGGTAGATGCCGAAACCATAGACGTTCGTCAATATAGTTTCGAATTTTTCGAATGTTGTTACATTGTAAAATAAAACTACAATCAAGAACTACCATCTTCGCTAGCCAAGGGTTCAATCCGTATTCATGCATTTGCCGTTGAAGGATTAAGCTTTGTTGACATACACAAACTGGTTAAAACCATGTCACACACCTCACTGCTCTGTGACTTACGCATAAAGAAGTGCAGAAAATGGAAAACATGTGTCATAGTTTATTGATTACATAAGTAAGAACATGTATACCAAATATATGGTTTGTTTATCTTATTTTTTGCTGTCAATCCATCAAATTAATATGTAACGTGATATAGAAATAAAACTCTCACCTCAGACAAAGATTTCAAGATTGATATTTAAAAAGAAAGAGAATTCCCCAAAGTTCCCGATTTACATAGATAGAATTCGCTCCAAAATACATATATGGCAGATGACTCATCAAGAGCCACCATCTTCGCAAGCCAAAGGTTCGTTCCGTATTTACTTATTCGCACTTGAAGAATTAGGCCGTGTTCTCTAAGTTTTAAATGATAAAAAGATAAATAAATAAATAGCGGTAACTCTGTGTCTCCGCTAGGTGGCAGTAAGAGCGATAGCTCAGTGTTGTCGCTAGGTGGCAGTAAGATATATAAATCTGTGTCTCCGCTAGGTGGCAGTAAGATCAATAGCTCAGTGTTGTCGCCAGGTGGCAGTAAGATCTATAAATCTGTGTCTCCACTAGGTGGCAGTAAGAGCGATAGCTCAGTGTTGTCGCCAGGTGGCAGCAAGATATATAAATCGGTGTCTCCGCTAGGTGGTAGTAAGATATATAAATCGGTGTCTCCGCTAGGTGGCAGTAAGATATATAACTCGGTGTCTCCGCTAGGTGGCAGTAAGAGCGATATATCTCAAGATCTATAAATCGGTGTCTCCGCTAGGTGGCAGTAAGATATATAAATAGGTGTCTCTGCTAGGTTGCATTAAGAGCGATATATCTCAAGATCTATAACTCGGTGTCTCCGCTGGGTGGCAGTGGAAGGAAGCATAAAAAGAACAAGGCTGAATCCGCCAAGGATAAATAAAGTGTGAGGAGCGTCTAGAATTACTTGATTTCATTTTACTGGTCGTCTAACGTCCAAGCATTAGAACACCGCACCCCTTGTTCAGAATCATACAACGATATATATTTCATTTTAAAATTTAATTAATTTAGAGCTTTACCACCCCTACTACCATCTCCACAACCCGCACATCCTTCCCAATGTCCCATCTTGCTATGTTGTAGTTTCCCTTTCTGCCACAGAAGCGATATTTTTCAATGGAGGTTAAAAACTGTTTTTCTCATGAAAATGACGGAATCGATTTCCATACGAAGCTGTTGAACTACATTTACCTATATTTTATTTTTAGTATAGGCCGTCTCTGGTTTACTCCGAGCACAAACTTACAAACAAACAAACAAACAATCAAACAATCCGACAATTAGATGCCCACGTGACCAATTAAGCTTGTTTACGCGGTAACAGACAGATAATGTCTTATAGGACAAGATGTTGACGACTCGCATCGTCTTGATATCATAGCAACCGTTGCTAAGGCGGAAGTACAGCTTAGTGATTATGAAGACCCTCCCGCACAAAACGTCTACCAACCTGCTGACTCCGTCATCCGTCCGTTCCCGGCTTGTCCACGGTGTCCGTCGAGGAGTGATTGCTGCATGTTTGAACCTCGGCACAAGCATGCTGGCCTGTCTGTCTGTCTGAACGTATGTTTGTGGGGGATTGATCATACGGACGACAGGACCTAATTCTGGAATCCTCACCGTCTGCTCGTAGCCATAGCGACTGAACACCTTCTCGTCAACATCGAGCGGATCATTGTCCAGTTCCTCACGTGACACGCTGATACGTGGTAGACGGTACTGAATCACGTGCTCTACTTCCTGTTCATCATCGACGAATGAGCGCTCTCTACTTACTGTGGGGCGTTTCTCTCCCTGCACACTTCTTGCCGTTTTTGACCATCTGAAACAGAAAAGATGGGAATATAACAAGGTCATCCGATAAATCAAAGGTCAAAGGTCAAAGGTGTATCCACATAGGGCACCAGGTCATATCGGGATGCAGGAAAGATCAGTGAAGTAGACATAGGTAAGCAATGTGTAAATCAAAGGTCACAGTTCAGGTTGAAGGTCACTTGTGTTGAGCCAAAGTCGATATTCAGTACCACGGCGAATAAATAGCTTACAACAGATGTTAGAATATAGGTGTCTTAACAGATGAGTTCAGAGAGGATAAGTGTAAAGATCATGGAGGCCACCAATTTAAAAATAGGAAGCCAGTGGTGTTAAGAAAAGGTCCACTGTGTAGAAATTGTGAAAAGCGGCAGCACTATCCGTGGATGTCACGTGACTTGTAAATTTATCTGAGGGTGTCACGTCGACCTTTAATATTACTTGAGGGTGTCACGTGACCTGTTATATTACCTGAGGGTGTCACGTCCACCTGTAATATTACCTGGGGTGTCACGTCAACCTTTAGTATTACCTGAGGGTGTCACGTGACCTGTTATATTACCTGAGGGTGTCACGTCGACATGTAATATTACCGGAGGGTGTCACGTGACCTGTAATATTACCTGAGGGTGTCACGTGACCTGTAATATTACCTGAGGGTGTCACGTCCACCTGTAATATTACCTGGGGTGTCACGTCAACCTTTAGTATTACCTGAGGGTGTCACGTGACCTGTAATATTACCTGAGGGTTTTACGTGACCTGTAGTATTACCTGAGGGTGTCGCGTGACCTATAGTATTACCTGAGGGTGTCACGTGACCTTTAGTATTACCTGAGGGTGTCACGTGACCTGTAATATTACCTGAGGGTGTTACGTGACCTGTAGTATTACCTGAGGGTGTCGCGTGACCTGTAGTATTACCTGAGGGTGTCACGTGACCTGTAGTATTACCTGAGGGTATGATGACCGTCGAACGGGTCAGTTTGGATAGCCGGTAAAGCTAAACAAAGTCCCGTACTGACTGCCATGCTCGTGTGTGTGACGTAGTTATCTCCTAACTAGCTGAACCGGTACATCCTATAAACTGTCGTCTGTCGTTAATCCTATTTAGGACGGACCAAGTCCGTGCGGTGTCCTTAACACAGAATATTTTTATTGACGGCCCAGGTCCGTCCGATGTCCGTAAGCTTTCTAACACTATTTTTGCTATTTCTTCGACTCGATATTCCGTCTGTTATCCGGGTACCATCCGTTCATCCTATTGTCCGAGATATACTGTCAACCCTAATTAGGACGTCCTATCTGTGTCCTGGTGAATCCAATTTAGGGTGTTTCTCCAGATATCCTTAAATACACACCAAACAACAATCCTCCGTCGAACACACACAACAAATCAGAGTGCAGATAGGATTCGCTGGTAACAAACACCCTGTTACCCCAACCTAGGGTTATCTATCACGGAGTCCCGGGCGTCGAGACTGATCATGGTAAAAACAGAACCATTAAGTATCGTGTTTTAGACAACTCGCTAGTCTGGGTAACTGTGATTAGGTTAGTTAATGGTACTTGGGCCACTGCCGGGGTTTTAACGCTGCTGTGTGACTGAGCATGAACAATGGCAGTAGAATTTAACACTATGACAACTTCCATTGGGGTTGGTGGAAATCTGACACAAAGACTGGCGAGGAGCACGCTTTAAACCAAATTTAAAAGACGTATTGAAATACTTATACTCTACAATCTTTATTTTAAACTCGGCAAAATCATGTTTTCCTCTGACATGCCTTTAAATTTAACCATATAATTAACGATTTATTCACCGATAAAGTTTTTGTGAGTTTGTCACAAACGAAAATGTTTACGTTTTGTGTATTCAAAGCTAACAATGCCTGTTTAAATCTCCTGTCGACACAATACCGGATTATGTATTAACCGTTAATTAACCGTACACGTCAGTCGTTATCGATATTTTGACGGAAACATGTAGCGATATCGAGTTAGACACGTGAATCAATATTGTTATTGGATTTATGATTTATTCATTTCGCAGTATAAAAGTTTTAATCCGTGTGCGTGTATTTAACGCTAAAAAGGTTTCATTGTGTGATCGACATTATCAGGAATACCTCGGACCTTTTCTGTTTTTCCCCACCAGAACACTGAGGTATTCCGGATGACATCACTACAAAAACAAATAAAACATGTACTGTGTTTGGCCATGACCGAGTATTGGATTTTCATTAACCACAGGTGTCTGCATTTGGTTAGTTTTTATAGAAAAACAAGAAATATCTTTTAAAAAAGATAAACGGCATAGTTTTAATGCTGGTGGTTATAATGTAAAACTGCTGGTGAAATAAATTAACGAACTAATTAATAAATGCATTTCAGCACGGATAAAAAAATTATATCACTTTGAATCATTTTTGGTGATAATAAGACTACATTTGAATCAGGAATATAATTTTATTAATCTGTCATTTGAAAAGATACATCCACTTATTCAGCTGCATTCAATCTTAATTTTGTTTCGTTTTTAACTGCAATATTGCATTTTTCCATTTTCCGCTACATTGACCAATCCCATACTTCATCATGACCAGTAACGACACTGTCGCGTCATATCCGGGGGCAAAAGAATATTATACGGCTATGCCGAAAAAAATACTAGCCTCTATTTCTACTACATGTACATCAAGTCTTAGTAAGAGTATGACGAATATTTTTTTCTTTCAATACTACCTCGAAAGAAAACACTTCAGTCCACGATACCATTGTTTCGCCTTAGTGTAGATATCAACTACAATTGACAATGTTAAAATGGGGAAATGAGAACGATTCCGAAATTGAAATAAGATTTGCTACAACGTAAAATAAAGCTCTTAAATATTCTGAGATGGTATGAATTATGTTACTCTGGTTAATGATGCTAGTCACAGGGACCTGAGAATTTGTCCCAGTGTAGGCGTATCTAGGCCTGATATTAATGAATATCACAGGGACCTAGGGACCTGAGAATTTGTCCCAGTGTAGGCGTATTTGGGCCTAAACTAATGAATATCACAGGGACCTGAGAATTTGTCCCAGTGTAGGCGTATTTGGGCCTAAACTAATGAATATCACAGGGACCTGAGAATTTGTCCCAATGTAGGCGTATTTGGGCCTAAACTAATGAATATCACAGGGACCTGAGAATTTGTCCCAGTGTAGGCGTATTTGGGCCTAAACTAATGAATATCACAGGGACCTGAGAATTTGTCCCAATGTAGGCGTATTTGGGCTTAAACTAATGAATATCACAGGGACCTGAGAATTTGTCCCAGTGTAGGCGTATTTGGGCCTAAACTAATGAATATCACAGGGACCTGAGAATTTGTCCCAATGCAGGCGTATTTGGGCCTAAACTAATGAATATCACAGGGACCTGAGAATTTGTCCCAGTGTAGGCGTATTTGGGCCTAAACTAATGAATATCACAGGGACCTGAGAATTTGTTGGTGTAGACGTATTTGGGCCTAACCTAATGAGTATCACAGGGACCCAGGGACCTGAGAATCTGTCCCATTGTAGGCGTATTTGGGCATAACCTAATATGTATCACAATTGTTTGGTGTAGACTTTGGTTTGTTTTTGTTTAACGTCCTATTAACAGCCAGGGTCATTTAAGGACGTGCCAGGTTTTGGAGGTGGAAGAAAGCCGGAGTACCCGGAGAAAAACCACCGGCCTACGGTCAGTACCTGGCAACTGCCCCACGTAGGTTTCGAACTCGCAACCCAGAGTTGGAGGGCTAGTGATAAAGTGTCGGGACACCTTAACCACTCGGCCACCGCGGCCCCAAAATTGGTGTAGACGTATTTGGACCTATCCTAATGTGTATCACAGGGACCTAAAAATTTGTTTGGTGTAGGCATATTTGGGCCTATCATAACGGTATCACAGGGACCTGAGAGTTTTTCCAGTAAAGGTGTATTTTGAACTCTCCTGGTATATGTAGCACCTTTCCATATTTTTTACAGAGGCTAGATTAAAACTCAGTACAGTCTGACCCCTCAGCGTCCATGATAGTTATAGTGATGAAATTGTGTTTTACACGTACAACCTGGAATAGGTCCAAATTACCTACACTGTATCGAATTATCAGGCCCCTGTGCCACGGACTGCTTGTCATTCCATCACAAACTAGTTACATTTAATACAGAGAAAATGATAACGGAATAAAAAATAAACTTTAAATGGAGATCGAGAATAAAATATCTCAAGACGGTATATCAATGACCTTATTGTGATTTTCAGACAGAAAGGTATGAATTATTCAGTAACTATTTTTTGTTCAAATTACGAAATCTATTAAATACAGGCTCAATTCACATCCATGTCCATATTTTAATACTTGTTTAGGTCCGTTTTAAGGACATAACTTCTAGATTTCCACACCGTGGACCCCGAGAACTTACAGACTAATGGTATTCCATTGGGTGATCGAATTCAATGGGACTCGTTCAGTGTATAGCATCTTTTCCACAATATATATTTTGTCGTTGTGTGTTGAGGCTATGATATAATTTGTCACTGTGTGTTGACGTTATGATATATTTTGTCGTTGTGTGTTGACGCTATGATATATTTTGTCGTTGTGTGTTGACGCTATGATATATTTTGTCACTGTGTGTTGACGCTATGATATATTTTGTCACTGTGTGTTGACGTTATGATATATTTTGTCACTGTGTGTTGACGCTATGATATATTTTGTCGTTGTGTGTTGACGCTATGATATATTTTGTCACTGTGTGTTGACGCTATGATATATTTTGTCACTGTGTGTTGACGTTATGACATATTTGGTCACTGTGTGTTATGCTATGATATATTTTGTCACTGTGTATTGACGCTATGATATATTTTGTCGTTGTGTGTTGACGCTATGATATATTTTGTCACTGTGTGTTGACGCTATGATATATTTTGTCGTTGTGTGTTGACGCTATGATATATTTTGTCACTGTGTGTTGACGTTATGGTATATTTTGTCACTGTGTGTTGACGCTATGATATATTGTGTCGTTGTGTGCTGACGCTATGATATACTGTGTGTTGAAGCTATTGGTTTGAATACTGAATATATCAAATTACACTGCACTTATAAAACCCATGAATACAACAACATACCTACATTTAAAATTCATTTATAAAATCAGTTCTATACATTTGGAACCTGTGGTTACAATCCTTTTGGAACCATTCAATTTAATTTAAAAGGCAAATGAAAATTAAGTACTGGCACGTGGGTACCTATTTCTCTCTAATTACCACACCTGAACAGGTATGGATGTCCGAGTCATTTAAACCTGACGTTGTCTGATGTGTTTAACTGTGTGGGAGGTAGATGATACTGTGTATACTGTGTAGGTAGTCCGAGTTGGGTATACAACATGGATAGTTTGCTGTATATATAACTTACAACTTCCTACTAGACTCGTTACTGTAAAGAATCCATGTAAACCGTTATATACATCGTAAGAGAATACGTGTACTCAGTAAATACGTCACAAATTAAAGTGTATTACCAAAGTGTCCGGTTTTAAAAGGTTCTACTGTACACAAACTAAAGTGTCCAGACTAACAAGGTTCTACTGTACACACAAACCAAAATGTCCAGACTAATAAGGTTCTACTGTACACACAAACCAAAGTGTCCAGACTAACAAGGTTCTACTGTACACACAAACCAAAATGTCCAGACTAACAAGATTCTTCTGTACACACAAACCAAAGTGTCCCGACTAACAAGGTTCTACTGTACACACAAACCAAAGTGTCCAGATTAACAAGGTTCTATTGTACACACAAACCAAAGTGTCCAGACTAACACGGTTTTACTGTACACACAAACCAAAGTGTCCAGACTAACAAGGTTCTACTGTACACACAAACCAAAGTGTCCAGACTAACAAGGTTCTACTGTACACACAAACCAAAGTGTCCAGACTAACAAGGTTCTACTGTACACACAAACCAAAGTGTCCAGACTAACAAGGTTCTACTGTACACACAAACCAAAGTGTCCCGACTAACAAGGTTCTACTGTACACGCAAATCAAAGTGTCCAGATTAACAAGGTTCTATTGTACACACAAACCAAAGTGTCCAGACTAACACGGTTTTACTGTACACACAAACCAAAATGTCCAGACTAACAAGGTTCTACTGTACACACAAACCAAAGTGTCCAGACTAACAAGGTTCTACTGTGCACACAAACCAAAGTATGCAGACTAACAAGGTTCTACTGTACACACAAACCAAAGTGTCCAGACTAACAAGGTTCTATTGTACACACAAACCAAAGTATCCAGACTAACAAGGTTCTACTGTACACACAAACCAAAGTGTCCAGATTAACAAGGTTCTACTGTACACGCAAATCAAAGTGTCCAGATTAACAAGGTTCTATTGTACACACAAACCAAAGTGTCCAGACTAACACGGTTTTACTGTACACACAAACCAAAGTGTCCAGACTAACAAGGTTCTACTGTACACAAACTAAAGTGTCCAGACTAACAAGGTTCTACTGTACACACAAACCAAAATGTCCAGACTAATAAGGTTCTACTGTACACACAAACCAAAGTGTCCAGACTAACAAGGTTCTACTGTACACACAAACCAAATGTCCAGACTAACAAGATTCTTCTGTACACACAAACCAAAGTGTCCCGACTAACAAGGTTCTACTGTACACACAAACCAAAGTGTCCAGATTAACAAGGTTCTATTGTACACACAAACCAAAGTGTCCAGACTAACAAGGTTTTACTGTACACACAAACCAAAGTGTCCAGACTAACAAGGTTCTACTGTACACACAAACCAAAGTGTCCAGACTAACAAGGTTCTACTGTACACACAAACCAAAGTGTCCAGACTAACAAGGTTCTACTGTACACACAAACCAAAGTGTCCAGACTAACAAGGTTCTACTGTACACACAAACCAAAGTGTCCCGACTAACAAGGTTCTACTGTACACGCAAATCAAAGTGTCCAGATTAACAAGGTTCTATTGTACACACAAACCAAAGTGTCCAGACTAACACGGTTTTACTGTACACACAAACCAAAATGTCCAGACTAACAAGGTTCTACTGTACACACAAACCAAAGTGTCCAGACTAACAAGGTTCTACTGTGCACACAAACCAAAGTATGCAGACTAACAAGGTTCTACTGTACACACAAACCAAAGTGTCCAGACTAACAAGGTTCTATTGTACACACAAACCAAAGTATCCAGACTAACAAGGTTCTACTGTACACACAAACCAAAGTGTCCAGATTAACAAGGTTCTACTGTACACGCAAATCAAAGTGTCCAGATTAACAAGGTTCTATTGTACACACAAACCAAAGTGTCCAGACTAACAAGGTTCTACTGTACACACAAACCAAAGTGTCCAGACTAACAAGGTTCTACTGTACACACAAACCAAAGTGTCCAGACTAACAAGGTTCTACTGTACACACAAACCAAAGTGTCCAGACTAACAAGGTTCTACTGTACACACAAACCAAAGTGTCCAGATTAACAAGGTTCTACTGTACACGCAAATCAAAGTGTCCAGATTAACAAGGTTCTATTGTACACACAAACCAAAGTGTCCAGACTAACACGGTTTTACTGTACACACAAACCAAAGTGTCCAGACTAACAAGGTTCTACTGTACACACAAACCAAAGTGTCCAGACTAATAAGGTTCTATTGTACACACAAACAAAAGTGTCCAGACTAACAAGGTTCTACTGTACACAAACCAAAGTGTCCAGACTAACAAGGTTCTACTGTACACACAAACCAAATGTCCAGACTAACATGGTACTACTGTACACACAAACCAAAGTGTCCAGACTAACAAGGTTCTACTGTACACACAAACCAAAATGTCCAGACTAACAATGGTACTACTGTACACACGAACCAAAGTGTCCAGACTAACAAGGTTCTACTGTACACACAAACTAAAGTGTCCAGACTAACAAGGTTCTACTGTACACACAAACCAAAGTGTCCAGACTAACAAGGTTCTACTGTACACACAAACTAAAGTATCCAGACTAACAAGGTTCTACTATACACACAAACCAAAGTGTCCAGACTAACACGGTTCTACTGTACACACAAACCAAAGTATCCAGACTAACAAGGTTCTACTATACACACAAACCAAAGTATCCAGACTAACAAGGTTCTACTGTACACACAAACCAAAATGTCCAGACTAACAAGGTTCTACTGTACACACAAACCAAAGTGTCCAGACTAACAAGGTTCTACTGTGCACACAAACCAAAGTATGCAGACTAACAAGGTTCTACTGTACACACAAACCAAAGTGTCCAGACTAACAAGGTTCTATTGTACACACAAACCAAAGTATCCAGACTAACAAGGTTCTACTGTACACACAAACCAAAGTGTCCAGATTAACAAGGTTCTACTGTACACGCAAATCAAAGTGTCCAGATTAACAAGGTTCTATTGTACACACAAACCAAAGTGTCCAGACTAACACGGTTTTACTGTACACACAAACCAAAGTGTCCAGACTAACAAGGTTCTACTGTACACAAACTAAAGTGTCCAGACTAACAAGGTTCTACTGTACACACAAACCAAAATGTCCAGACTAATAAGGTTCTACTGTACACACAAACCAAAGTGTCCAGACTAACAAGGTTCTACTGTACACACAAACCAAAATGTCCAGACTAACAAGATTCTTCTGTACACACAAACCAAAGTGTCCCGACTAACAAGGTTCTACTGTACACACAAACCAAAGTGTCCAGATTAACAAGGTTCTATTGTACACACAAACCAAAGTGTCCAGACTAACACGGTTTTACTGTACACACAAACCAAAGTGTCCAGACTAACAAGGTTCTACTGTACACACAAACCAAAGTGTCCAGACTAACAAGGTTCTACTGTACACACAAACCAAAGTGTCCAGACTAACAAGGTTCTACTGTGCACACAAACCAAAGTGTCCAGACTAACAAGGTTCTACTGTACACACAAACCAAAGTGTCCCGACTAACAAGGTTCTACTGTACACGCAAATCAAAGTGTCCAGATTAACAAGGTTCTATTGTACACACAAACCAAAGTGTCCAGACTAACACGGTTTTACTGTACACACAAACCAAAATGTCCAGACTAACAAGGTTCTACTGTACACACAAACCAAAGTGTCCAGACTAACAAGGTTCTACTGTGCACACAAACCAAAGTATGCAGACTAACAAGGTTCTACTGTACACACAAACCAAAGTGTCCAGACTAACAAGGTTCTATTGTACACACAAACCAAAGTATCCAGACTAACAAGGTTCTACTGTACACACAAACCAAAGTGTCCAGATTAACAAGGTTCTACTGTACACGCAAATCAAAGTGTCCAGATTAACAAGGTTCTATTGTACACACAAACCAAAGTGTCCAGACTAACACGGTTTTACTGTACACACAAACCAAAGTGTCCAGACTAACAAGGTTCTACTGTACACACAAACCAAAGTGTCCAGACTAACAAGGTTCTACTGTACACACAAACCAAAGTGTCCAGACTAACAAGGTTCTACTGTACACACAAACCAAAGTGTCCAGATTAACAAGGTTCTACTGTACACGCAAATCAAAGTGTCCAGATTAACAAGGTTCTATTGTACACACAAACCAAAGTGTCCAGACTAACACGGTTTTACTGTACACACAAACCAAAGTGTCCAGACTAACAAGGTTCTACTGTACACACAAACCAAAGTGTCCAGACTAATAAGGTTCTATTGTACACACAAACAAAAGTGTCCAGACTAACAAGGTTCTACTGTACACAAACCAAAGTGTCCAGACTAACAAGGTTCTACTGTACACACAAACCAAAATGTCCAGACTAACATGGTACTACTGTACACACAAACCAAAGTGTCCAGACTAACAAGGTTCTACTGTACACACAAACCAAAATGTCCAGACTAACATGGTACTACTGTACACACGAACCAAAGTGTCCAGACTAACAAGGTTCTACTGTACACACAAACTAAAGTATCCAGACTAACAAGGTTCTACTGTACACACAAACCAAAGTGTCCAGACTAACAAGGTTCTACTGTACACACAAACTAAAGTATCCAGACTAACAAGGTTCTACTATACACACAAACCAAAGTGTCCAGACTAACACGGTTCTACTGTACACACAAACCAAAGTATCCAGACTAACAAGGTTCTACTATACACACAAACCAAAGTATCCAGACTAACAAGGTTCTACTGTACACACAAACCAAAGTGTCCAGACTAACAAGGTTCTACTGTACACACAAACCAAAGTATCCAGACTAACAAGGTTCTACTGTACACACAAACCAAAGTGTCCGGACTAACAAGGTTCTACTGTACACAAACCAAACTGTCCAGTCTAACAAGGTTCTACTCCACACACAAACCAAAGTGTCCAGACTAACAAAGGTTCTACTGTACACACAAACCAAAGTGTCCGGACTAACAAGGTTCTACTGTACACAAACCAAAGTATCCAGACTAACAAGGTTCTACTGTACACAAACCAAAGTATCCAGACTAACAAGGTTCTACTCCACACACAAACCAAAGTGTCCAGACTAACAAGGTTCTACTCCACACACAAACCAAAGTGTCCAGACAAACAAGGTTCTACTGTACACACAAACCAAAGTGTCCAGACTAACAAGGTTCTACTCCACACACAAACCAAAGTGTCCAGACTAACAAGGTTCTACTTCACACACAAACCAAAGTGTCCAGACTAACAAGGTTCTACTTCACACACAAACCAAAGTGTCCACACTAACAAGGTTCTACTCCACACACAAACCAAAGTGTCCAGACTAACAAGGTTCTACTCCACACACAAACTAAAAATGTCCGGATTCACAAACTTAAAGCGTTGATCTACGTATCCTGAGATGAAGATCTGAGGTGCGTAGTTTGACACACACCTACGTATCGGTTCGTGTTTCGCCGGAAGCTGAGAAACGTCTGCCACTTTATCCCATTTGAGGACATACGGCGGTCTCCCATAAGTAGTTCAGTGAGGTATACACCAGCTACTACGAGGAGATCCCGCCTCAAAATGACTTTGAATGTTCAAGGGGCAGTAGACACAGCAAACAAACATACATTGTGTGATAGTTTTACTGTCTATTCCTCTAAACACGAAGATAATGAAAAAATATGTACAACATATTATTGCGTTAACATTTTATTTGGTTGAGTTCATGAGGGGGGTAAGGTCTATACACGATTATGAACAGAACAGAAGTTAAACGTTATACTCGATATAGTAGCAACACCAGATAATCCACAAATTATTGACATTAGACAATAGATAGCACTGACATATCTAACATGGAGACTGAAATGGTTCTTTAATAAAATGGAGAAAAGCGCATAGCATTTTTTAATACATTCAAATTAGTTGTACAACATACATGTAATTCAGAGTATTTTATAGTATTTGGATAATGGATATAGTATTTAGGAATATACGTATACATTTCAATACAAAAAAAAATCCCATTAAAAACATAGAATACGTGTACTATTTCCTGACAGTTGCAGGAAGTCTTAATGAATATAGATTCTCGTGATTTTATATTTAAGTTTCGCTGAGCGAGACTTTTAGAGCCTATAAAATGTCAACGTTCTGTAATAGTATCTACCGTATACGTATACGCCACTGTGCTTAACTTAGGCGGTGTTTGTATGTTGTTATATAAGTCTATAGCATATGTGACAACCAAATGCAATATTATTGTGTGGTATATCGCATTATGTCGGATCTCGATTTGGAAAATATGATTCCATCGAGAAATGTTTTCGTAGGGTGGGATGGGTGTGGGTGTAAGGGTGGGGTGAGGGTGGGTGTACGGGTGGGGATGGTCAAGGAGTGTCCCAGGGGTAAAGTACTCGATCTACAGTACTGCATACCTGTGAAATTGAGATATAGGTGAAGTGGGACGAGTGTCTCACGAGAGGAGAGGACGTTTGTCCCGGGAGACGGGGCACGTGGAGGTCCCGGGGCCAACTGTGACGTATAATATATATGATTTATATTGGTAGATAAAACTTAAATCGCCACCCGTCAACAGCGATGGCGGAGCTAGGTAAAGTTACTGGGGGTATACATGTACATACCTTGCTTGTCTGCCGCTTCCCGCGCTTTGTACACCGACAGACGACATCCTCACGCGATCCTCATCTCACCTGAACGTACATCTGTACAGGTAGAAACTCTCACTTTGTACAGGTAACATACGCACACAGGTAACACACCACAAATACAGGTAAACCGACAGGTAACCAGTCTAACTAAGTCCGGACACGTGACTAGGTAATACTATAAGCTAGCGTTAAATCAGCTACATTTCTTATATCCATTGTTCAGGCGCGCGGCGAATTAGTAAACAATGTATATTTAAATGTATCGACCCATTTAACGCTAAACTTCGGGTCGGTTATTATTGGCACAAACAAAACATATACACGAGTATACATGTATATCATTCTTGTATAAGTATATAACTCGTATGTAAAACTACAACCGGATTTAATGTTATTATAAGAAAAGAAAGAGGAAATGTTCAATGGACTTATTTTGAGCCAAAGGTCGATACCATTAAAAAAAAACACACACAAAAGACTGTTGGGAATTTCCGGCCTGATTTTGATACATGTGTGTATCTTCAAAACTAGTCAACCGCCCAGAAAAAGAAACAAGCTCCTTGGTGTTAGGTTCATTTGAAATATAATCAAATTCAACTCCCTATGAACTTGCCATCAACACGGATATTTTTACTGTGTGACTGTTTAACTTCTTATGTTTTAATACATCAAGATAATTTACAAAAAAAACAACAACAAAAAACCAAAAAAAGAGCAAACAAACACCAACTAACTAACACAGCCCTCCTGTCGGACGGCCGGGCGGACGGGCGGACGGACGGGGATAACCATATACTTCCATGACGGACGAACGGACGGGCGGATGGACGGGGATAATCCATAGACTCCCATGACGAACGAACGGACGGGGCTAACCATAGACTTCCATGACGGACAGACAGACGGGGAGTATCCCTGTACTCACATGACGGACGAACGGACGGGAATAACCATAGACTCCCATGATGGACAGACAGGCGGGGATAATCCCTGTACTCCCATGACGGACAGACAGACGGGGATTATCCCTGTACTCCCATGATGGACAGACAGGCGGGGATTATCCCTGTACTCCGATGACGGACAGACAGGCGGGGATTATCCCTATACTCCCATGACGGACAGACAGACGGGGATTATCCCTGTACTCCCATGACGGACAGACAGACGGGGATTATCCCTGTACTCCCATGATGGACAGACAGGCGGGGATTATCCCTGTACTCCGATGACGGACAGACAGGCGGGGATTATCCCTATACTCCCATGACGGACAGACAGACGGGGATTATCCCTGTACTCCCATGACAGACAGACAGACGGGGATTATTCCTGTACTCCTATGACGGACAGACAGACGGGGATTATCCCTGTACTCCCATGACGGACAGACAGGCGGGGATTATCCCTGTACTCCCATGACGGACAGACAGACGGGGATTATCCCTGTACTCCCATGATGGACAGACAGGCGGGGATTATCCCTGTACTCCCATGACGGACAGACAGACGGGGATTATCCCTATACTCCCATGACGGACAGACAGACGGGGATTATCCCTGTACTCCCATGACGGACAGACAGACGGGGATTATCCCTGTACTCCCATGACGGACAGACAGACGGGGATTATCCCTGTACTCCCATGACGGACAGACAGACGGGGATTATCCCTGTACTCCCATGACGGACAGACAGACGGGGATTATCCCTGTACTCCCATGACGGACAGACAGACGGGGATTATCCCTGTACTCCCATGACGGACAGACAGACGGGGATTATCCCTGTACTCCCATGACGGACAGACAGACGGGGATTATCCCTGTACTCCCATGACGGACAGACAGACGGGGATTATCCCTGTACTCCCATGACGGACAGACAGACGGGGATTATCCCTGTACTCCCATGACGGACAGACAGACGGGGATTATCCCTGTACTCCCATGACGGACAGACAGACGGGGATTATCCCTATACTCCCATGACGGACAGACAGACGGGGATTATCCCTGTACTCCCATGACGGACAGACAGACGGGGATTATCCCTGTACTCCCATGACGGACAGACAGACGGGGATTATCCCTGTACTCCCATGACGGACAGACAGACGGGGATTATCCCTGTACTCCCATGACGGACAGACAGACGGGGATTATCCCTGTACTCCCATGACGGACAGACAGACGGGGATTATCCCTGTACTCCCATGACGGACAGACAGACGGGGATTATCCCTGTACTCCCATGACGGACAGACAGGCGGGGATTATCCCTGTACTCCCATGACGGACAGACAGACGGGGATTATCCCTGTACTCCCATGCAAAGAACACAGAGTTAAAGCCTAGGAATTGAATACTGACAATTTAATACTTTACCAACATCGTCTCATTCTCGTCATTCTGATATATCAGAGTTATCTCCCTTCGGTACATCTGACTCACACACAGCCTTTGAAATGTGTCGAGGACGTTGATGTTCTGTCTCAAGCCTAATTAATAATTTGTTAAAGTCAATAAAATATCTTACGTTTTTGGAAACGTTTATTTATTCATCCGTTAGATTAACATATTATTTTTTCATGAGTACTGTACCATTCCGGTGTGGCATGGCATGTTGAAGCCCGGGAAAAGTCGCACCAGAACCAGTTCAATTTCCACGATCTACAGGGACACTTCTACTCCAGGTATATAGCAACTGCTACATGTATCAAACCGTGTATGTTCATATTGTTTGATGTTTGTTGAAGTGGAAGTGGATTAATAGTATCGTGTGCAAAACTAAAATGGGACTCTACCATATTGTATTTGTTTTTTGCTGTTTTGTGCATTTTACGTCTGCTACAAATAACGGGAGTTTTTATAAAGTGACGTGTATGTCAGTGTTAACTGTGACGTCACATTTAACATCTATGACGCTTACACAATGTGCCTTTCGGAGTCATATGGACAGCCAAGAAGCATTCTCATACGACTTTAAAACCGGCGAGTGTGAGGTCGTTATTGAAGACCCTAAAGTGTTGACAATATGTCCATTAGGAAGCAATAAACAACATTTCAAAACCAAAGGTATTTTTCTTTTTTTAACTCAACCTCACGACTTCCGTGTAGTGCTGTAGAGACTATAATGTACAACTTACTGTTTTTTTTTTTTTAATTTTAAACATCAGTGATGAGGTCGATTCGGTATTATTTTCATAACTATCACAATATGGCCGCGGTGGCCGAGTGGTTAAGGTGTCCCAGCACTTTATCACTAGCCCTCAACCTCTGGGCTACGAGTTCGAAACTCATGTTGGCCTGGGACTAACCTTAGCACATCTTCATAATAACATGTAAATATTTAGAATATCTTATGACTATAATATTAATTAACACATTGAATGACAATATCAAAAGAAATGTACTCTATCATTACGAATCTTATCTTGGTATAAGATTTACAAACAACAAACGCATGCTTCACTTCCCCAAAATATATTTTGTAAAAGCATTTTAGTATCTTTCGATAGTAAAATCTTTAAATATCACAACCTCTCTCATTTAAACAGACTTTCTATAACAAGTTGTCATAAAGAAAATAACCCCAAAGAACAGTAGTATTACACCTAGGGGCCGCGGTGGTCGAGTGGTTAGGGTGTCCCGACACTTTATCACTAGCCCTCCACCTCTGGGTTGCGAGTTCGAAACCTACGTGGGGCAGTTGCCAGGTACTGACTGTAGGCTGGTGGTTTTTCTCCGGGTATTCCGGCTTTCCTTCACCTCCAAAACCTGGCCCGTCCTTAAATGACCCTGGCTATTAATAGGACGTTAAACAAAAGCAAACCAAATCAAACCAAAAGTATTACACCTAACAGTCACTGAGTGCTTGGAAAATCAATTCCCGGTATGTTGAAATAATGTTGTTTTTTTCCAGTTCTGATAAACGGAATTTGTTACATGGCTGTGTCGTTTTCTGATTGGTTAAGACCTGTCTACCCTTTCCCAGTCATATCTGACGCTATCTTACACATAACACAGCATTTACCATATGTATGATATGAAGTAAACGATTCTAAGGTTTAAAATGGTACATATTTATCATTGCCACCTCCAGGCGGTGCCCTTTTAAAATTAAGTGTTACCTATTTTGCGGGTGCGTCCTGCTGGTAACATTTTATTGTTATATCTCAAAGCCAGTCATCCCTTAAAGGGACAAAAGAGTTCACCAGTCTCCGAAGATTTGAACAGGTAAAATAAATTGCTGCATTTGGCACGCTTTTGTTATGTTACAGCGGCTATCGGAATACATGTATTTTACATAGAAAACAAATTAGAATATATCAATTGTTTGATCCTGTAATAACCCGTGAACGGATAATTGCATTATCACAGACTACTGTACAATGATGAGTCGAGATACAATTGTAGCGAGTATTGTGTTTAAAGTCGCAGGACATTTTGATAATTAATGAAGTTGGCAGAGTGAGAATATTGTTTCGTTGCATACGTAAGTACGTATAAGTATGGGCCGTTTTTATATATATATATCCTCAAGTATTCTCGTCGCGAGGGATTACAAACTAGCTGTCACATGACAAACACAACATGAAATATTCATGCATACTCAATAAACCATTCCAACACGGAACTATTTATGGTAAAGTGATACTTTTGTGGTTGAATAGCAAACTCATATTATGGTGATATGTATTATTTCAGCGATCGAAAAATTTATGAAGTTGTTAGAGCGCTGATGTACGTCAAACTATATGTGTTAACCATCGTTCTTTTTTTTATCAGTTTATGCAGCAACAACAAATGTCAAAATAAGATTTCCGTAATATGGTGGCTGATTTTGCACCAAGCGAAGAGGGACGGTTCGTCACGTGAAGTGACAGTAGGATTTTCCCAATTTTTTCTGCGCTGTCTCTCTGTCTGTCTGTCTGTCCGACTGTCTCTATCTCTGTCTGTCTCTCCCCCCCCCCCCCCCCCCCCCCCCCCCCCCCCCCCCCCGGTGATACTTAGTATTAGTAATTTCTATATTTTTAGCTCAACATATTATTTTATGTATACTTATATACAATTAAACCCATCTAACCTTTTCAATTTTCAGATAGTTGTTCTGTTCCCGTCCTCCCGGGTTACGCCTTGGAACACCCGTACTATGACGACAGCGCTCTGGCCAGATACACGTGCTCGTCCTTTACCGATACGCCACCAGTTGACAGCTGTCCTGTCGTGAAATGCGCGGGTCCCCTCCATTACACGAATGCACCTGCATCTTGTTCAGGTAACACAAACAGTGCAGTACCCCACTCTCCATTTGTTCACATATCACCAAATCCACATATGTACACGTTATGTGAATTCGTATACCCATAGCAAGAATGTATAAAAGCAAATCAAAGTATATATTTCAATCTTACACAGTTCTGTTCTCGCTATTTAAGCTGAAGTTCATGGTTATGCCGCGAAAGAGGACGATTCACCCAAATACATCTCGCTTCCTTGAACTTCACCTTCGGTTCGAAATTTCAAACGGACCCTGCTTTGATCCGTTGCAGCCAAGAGTTATCTTTCATACGCAGATGCTCTACTCCCCCTCCCCCCTGTTTAATCATCAACTGTAATTTTGAGTTTGTACAGGTCACGTCAAATGAAATAATATGTATGTCATTTATCGATACAGTGAGGGACGTGTTCAACAGCAGTGCCTGGAGTATTGATGGCTATGAGTACGAAGGCGGGGTTACCTGTACTGTGAAGGGTGTTGTTTGTCAGAGATGGGACACGGATTTCCCTCACAGAGTGAACTACTACCGTGGCAGGAGTGATTTAGGAAACAACTGTAAAATGGCACAATCGAATCGTCCCTGGTGTTACACAACTGATCCCAAAGTCAGATGGGACTATTGTCCAGTGGAGGCCCTAGACTGTGGAGCCCCGCCCATCATACCGAACCCGCCCTCAAATGCAGAAATTAAAATCAAATGGCCGTACAATGGCTCCAAAGGACAGGCGTGGTACCAGTGCGAGTCCTTGGCGGCAACCGATCCAGTACAACATTGTCCAGTAGCACGTTGTGAAGGAGACCTGAAATGGTCGAAAGCAAATGTGTCCTGTTCAGGTAGATATTGGATTCTTTTGTCAATGTAGTCAGCAGCAGTGTTTGCCTTTACAGTCAGGATTGAGAGGTAAAGGAAAAATGGACGATTTCCATTTCCAAAATCTGAATTCTGTAGTAACATCACTGTTTTCCCCTACCTACAGTGTTGACAGGTCTCAGTTGCTTTGATATTCAAGAAATTGTCACGTGCCTACCCTACCGACAAAAACAAAACAAAACAAAAATCCCTAATGACACAAGGTTTCGAGTAATCCAGCTTGATGAAGACGATGGTATCATGATCTCATTGTGGATTGGATTGGTTTATTTTGTTTAACGTCCTATTAACAGCTAAGTGGAATGCATAGCCTTGTGTAACATGAGGTGTAACGCTTGTTGGTATATCTGAGGGTTCAGATGTTACCATCCTTGATCTCATTTGAGAATGTGATTTAATCCGAATTGGCTTAGATTTGTATTATTCTATATCTTGTGCACACATCAATATTGCTGATGTTTCTGTATATCAGTAGTGAACAAGAGTGATCTCGTACAAACATTAACCTGTCTTTTGTTTCTGTCTATTTGTAGTGAACGACTGTCATATCCATAACTCGTACACAGGCCGGGTATCTTGTACATTGACGGGTCACACCTGTCAGAGATGGGACAGCGATGAACCGCATGCGCACTCGGCATTCCGTGGACGTAGTGACCTTGAGAACTGGTGTCAAATCGGTGGAGAGGATAGGCCTTGGTGTTACACTACCTCCCCTCGTGTAATATGGGATTTTTGCCCAGTGAGAGAATGTCCTTAAATAAAGGATCTCGTTTGAACCTATACCAGCCGAAGTTACGTATTTGCTGTTGCTACGCGACAATGTAACTTGTCTTTTACATTATTTTTACCATGATTGAAATCAGCTGTTACATGGCTACGTTTACTACGTAATACGCTTGGAAATCTAAATGTGCTCACATCAGGGTCGCGTTCAGGTGACCCCAGTGACAATGAATGCTTATTATATATTAGCTATTCAGAGACGAGCTTTCCAAGGCTTTGGTTGCATTTTGGTTAGCAACAAAAGATGCGACATAGATGATAGACTTAAATGAAGCGATAGGCAAGTTTCAGCTTTATTTCACCAAACGTTTGAACTGACGTCGTTCCATCTGCGTCAATGTTTGAACATAGGCAAAACCGCTAAGTCAACACAAATTACAAAATCCGTGCGATTTCTTGGGCGTCGTTGTCACCGCCATATTGCAATCTCTCCCAGAGTGCATGGCACTTCCCTTTATAAACTTCACCTCTATAAACGGCTCACGCACTTCCACTGTTGACCTCGATGTCATCTTATTTATAACTTCAGTGCGTTGTTATTGACAGTGACATTACATATCTTCAAAATTTCTTGCGGTTACGTTTTACTTCCTTTGCAATGTCACGCTCTAAGTTTCTTTTGCATTTTCTTGCTAAGGTTTTAACTTTGTTTCTTGCACTTACATATTCGTTGTATTTCCTGTTTTCTCTTGTTTCGATATATCGCTGTCAACTTCTGTGTTTCCGTTTGATGGCCTGTATAGTTTGGCTATCTAGAGTGTTCCGTATGTTCTTTGTTTCTGGCTTGCTTTGGTATATGTCGATCTATGGCGGATTAAATTCTTTGATAAAATATTTCGTACTTTTATTTTGTGTCGAATGCACGGTTTAATGTTTCCAATCAATCGATAGCTCTCTTCTTATTTGTTCATAGTCTCCTTTGTTGTAGTTATACTTGATTGTCTTGTTAAAGCTATACGTTGTTGTTCAGTTGAAACCGAAACATATTGTACCATGGTCACTTTTCCCCAATCCGCTTCGTATTTCAATATTACTAACCATATCCTGTTCGTTCGGAAAAAATCAAATCTAAAATGCTGGGTTCGTTATTCAATCGTACTCTTGTTGGTTTCTTGATGTGTTGAAATATAAATGCATCTTTTGCCGACTCGATAAATTTATATTCTAGATTATTTCTGGACGGGATCCATTGATACCAGTCTATATTTTTTAAGTTGAAGTCTCCCAGACCTAATGTTTCGCCGGTACTAGATGGCATGTTTTACGATCAATATAAAATACGTGGCACCAAGTCGTTATAATTTTTGCTTGAGCTGACCACGGAAATCCTCATGAATTAACTTGTCAAACCTGAGTTCTGTTGGATCTATATAAATATAGTAATTTTCCGAAATCTTACCTCCGGTTAGGCCTGCTGTCAAACTCTCTCCGCTTCAGCTAGTACCAATATCCGGTGTCGCTCCCATACGGCGATCAGACTCTGCGGATTACATAGAAGGGGTTGGCCAGGTGAAACCACGGGACAATATAGACGAAGGCTGTAATTATTATGGCGATCGTTTATTGGACTTTTTGGTGGATATAAATACATGTGTAATGAAGGCCGCCATGAAAAAGACAACTTTACACATGTTTCACACCGTGGGAGATCTGTGGTTGATTACGTTATTGTTCCTCACGAACAATTGATGTTATATACCGATTTTAATGTTCTTCCTGTATCCGAAGTGATGAACAATCTTTACCTTGTCGGATATGATCGTATACTGTACCATTCCATCCTGAGATGTACACTCCAATTGTCGACTGCAAACCAAAACGTTACGAAAAGTGATAAAAATCTATGGTGGCATATTTCTGCCATCGTGTTATTTTAGGTCGCGTTACGGTAACACGACTTGTCGAGATAATTATGTCGACAAGTCGTGTTATTATGACGACCTGTCGCGAAAATTTATCACGACCGGTCAAGTTAGGTTATCGCGGATCTCGACCTAAAATGTGCTTTTGCCCAGATAAGTATGGAAACGTTTTAGGGCCTCTACTTGTTGTGATATATGTCACTTTCTCGACATAATTTATGTCGATTTGTTCACTTCTAACAAGACATGTCGTCATTGAGATGTCGACATGTTAAAATAACATCACAATTTGTCGTAATATTTAAGTCGCGAAACAAAAATATCAAGATGCATCAAGTCGATTTAGTTATGATGTCGATATATAAAAGTCGACTTTTTCGTAACAACACAACTTACCGTCGTATTTAAGTCGTATAAACAAATTAAAATGTTGAAATGTGTTGCGACTTGACACATGTTGTCCTGAAGACAAATATAGCCATTTTAAAAGTTGCTGATTTTTTTCAGAGTCTAGTAAACGATTAATTTAACTTAGAAGTCTAAAACATGACTTTGAAGTGTTTAATTCAGTCATATTTTATTTAATGATTGCAAAGTTTTATCGGAAATACTGAAAAAAACTTAGACTTGGTTATCGTTACTGAAAGTTAATTATTTGCAAAAAAAATGTCCTTAACATTGTCTTGTCTTAGTAATAGATTACATCAGGGTTTATAAAATTAAATGCAAAAAACCTCTTTATCCCTTTTTTTTTCTACAAATGATATTATTAAACTTCATCATTTTTACAAATATCTAATTAATTTTTCTTTACAATTGTCATCAAAGTTAAATAACTACTTTTTAAACATTTTTGGCAGATAAGGTGACAGTTTATTTTCAGTTTTCCATTATGTTACTTTTTAGCCCACCATCATCAGATGGTGGGCTGTTCAAATCGCCCTGCGTCCATGGTCCCTCTGTCCGTCCTTCCGTCCGTAAACAATTCATGTTATCGCTATTTCTCAGAAAGTACTGAAGGTATCTTTCTCAAATTTCATGTGTTGGTTCCCCTTGGTCCCTAGTTGTGCATATTCTATTTTGGGACCGATCAAAATTCAAGATGGCCGACAGGCAGCCATCTTGGATCTTGACAATTGAAGTTTGTTACTGCTGTTTCTCAGAAAGTACCAAAGGGATCTTGCTCAAATTTCATGTGTAGGTTCTCCATGGTCCCTAGTTGTGCATGGTTGATTTTGGGACCGATCAGAATTCAAGATAGCTGACAGGTAGCCATCTTGAATTTTGAAAGTTGAAGTTTGTTACCGCTATTTCTCAGAATGTACTGGAGGGATATTTCTCAAATTCCATGTGTTGGTTCCCCTTGGTCCCTAGTTTTGCTTATTATATTTTGGGATAGATCAGAATTCAAGATAGCCGACGGGTACCCATCTTGGATTTTGACCATTGTAGTTTGTTACCGCTATATCTGAGGCAGTGCTGAAGGGATCTTTCTCAAATTTCATGTGTAGATTCCCCTTGGTTCCTAGTTGTGCATATTCCACTTTGGGACCAATCGGAATTCAAGACGGCCGACAGGCAGCCATCTTGGATTTTGACAATCGAAGTTTGTTACCGCTATTTCTCAGAAAGTACTGAAGGGATCTTTCTCAAATTTCATGTGTAGGTTCCCCATGGTCCCTAGTTGTGCATGGTCGATTATGGGACTGATTGTAATTCAAGATGGCGGACAGGCAGTTTTGAATTTTGATAGTTGAAGTATGTTATCGCTATTTCTTAGAAGGTACTGAAGGGATCTTTCTCAAATTTCATGTGTATTGTTTCCTCTTGGATTTTGACAATGGAAGTATTGTAAGCCTGTTCTGAAAGAAGGGAAAAGAAGAGAAAAGATCAGTCTTTCATTTGACTGACATAGATCATTTAATGGGCGGCGTCAAGATCCCTCTGGGATCTCTTGTTTTACCTGTTATGTTACCATAAAATAAAATTTCTTAAGAAAAATGTTATTCAAGCTTCATTATTCCTACAAATATCTTAATTTCATTTACTTTGCAATTATCTTCAAAGTAAAACAAAATACTTTTTTAACAGTTTTTGTTGATAAGGTGACGATTTATCTTTGATTTCCATTGTGTTACGTAACATAACGGAAGATTAACACAACAGAATTATTTCACAAAAAATCACTTATTTTCCTAAATGCCATGAGTTTGCTCCAAGTTGAATGTCTCAATTTTCAGAGTTTACCAAAGGTATTATACAGCTATAAAGCAATCATTCAACGATCTCTCGGTGATTAATCAATCGTTGTAACACAAAAGGAAATCAAAATTTGTTTGTTAGGACGTCTTTGGTATAAGATGTGACCAGATTCCATATCTTTGAAATTCACTTCCATTCAACTCATATTTCATCAACAGGAAGGGGGTCTTATTACAATGCACTATGGGAGATGGTTTTACAGTAAGAAATGAGTTTACACATTAACCAAAATTGATGAGTTAACATAACGGAAAATAAAAATAGGGACAAGCACATATGAACCTAAAAAAATCGTCTTCTTTTTTTCCCCCCATTAATTTTCTATTATAAAATGACATTTGTACATATAAGTGGGGGTAAAATATATTTTTCTGTTGTGAAATAACATATATTTTTGTTTGAAAATCTATTTTTCAATTTTTTAAAATCTTATGGGAAAAAAATATGTCACAAATAATGCATGAGGATATACAGGTGTTATTTTATTTTGTATGTTGAAAAAATATGAGTATTTCCATATTTTTAAATAAAAAATGACTTAGAAGAGCCAGGACAGGAATTTGGACAAATTCTGATAATGGCTCATATACATTTTGTAAATAAGCTTATGGATTCCAGACGGCGGTCCAAAATGCTAACGACTGAATTTTTGAACGGATTCTGACCAAACTTCATATATGGGTCCAGCATTGGAATACCTTGAACGAGTTCGTGTTTCAGGGTGCCAAGGTCAAGGTCAAGGTCACCATTACTATTTATAGAAAATCTTTGTCAGCGCTCTTGCGACTTCATTTTTGAATGGATTCTGAACAAACTTCATATATGGGTCCAGCATTGGAATACCTTGAACGAGTTTGTGTTTCAGGGTGCCAAGGTCAAGGTCACCATTACTATTTATAGAAAATCTTTGTCAGCGCTCTTTAGACTTCATTTTTGAACGGATTCTGAACAAACTTCATATATGGGTCCAGCATTGGAATACCTTGAACGAGTTCGTGTTTCAGGGTACCAAGGTCAAGGTCACCATTACTATTTATAGAACATCTTTGTGAGCGCTATTACGACTTCATTTTCGAATGGATCATGACCAAACTTCGTACATTTATTTATAATAATTTATTTATATTGGCAATGAGCACATGCTTGATAATAACTCCTTCCATTTCTATTGAAGATCAGTGTAAATGACAACTGATATTTTTTAATGTCCAATAACCCCACCCACCATTTTGCGTCAAGAGTTCATGTGATAGCATGCGAGGGGAATTGTATCGCTTGCGATGCCTTGTTTACATGTATTTTTTGTTTAAGCGTAACATATAACTACCGGTAGTTTAAACAAGCAACGCTGTAAAACTACAGTATAACAGACCATGCCATTAGTGTCAAGCCAAGATCCTCTTTGTAAATTCATTATATGATTAATGCATTTTTTTATTTGTTAGTACAGTAACTTAGAAACTAGTTGTTGTAATTATTTTCTTTAAGGTTAAAGTTCCAGTAAAATTTTTATTACGAATATTGTCACAAGTTCCTGTATTTTTTATGATTCCAAATGTCTGCTTCCCGATTTTTAAAATAAGAAGTTGAAACTGCCACAAAGTTGGATTCTGATGATATCAACTGAGAGTTGAAACTTGCATATGTGCCGTTTTTTTTATTCAGAAAATCTTTGCAAAGTTACTGGGAGGAAAGAACTGAGGTTACTGTTGAATTTAATTGTGTTTTGATTAAACATATCAATACAATTGGAAAGAGACTAACTTTGTTTTATTTTTTACTTTTACCTGGAATCCTTTTTACTTGTACATGTACATCTGACAGGAATCGATGGAGGAAATAAAGGAAATGAATGAATAACAAATCACAAATCCATCACATTTACCATGTAAAGATTGTTTGGACAGTAAAAGCACTGTATTAAACTATGCAGTCGAGCAGCACACCGAAATTCAGTGCTTGTAAAAATAAAACTTTATGATATTCATTTCCTTCGAGCTCTTCCATTTTTTCATGCATGTTTGCTCCTTGATTTCTTGCATGTATTTTTGTTTGAGAGTAATGTATAACTGGTTTATACAAATAAAGCTGTAAAACTATGATGTTTGTGTGTTATGCTTTATAGTTCCCTGATGCAAAGTAAATATCAATATAACTTTAGTTTATTCCCACTTAATTGAAATGAACATACACATGTAGCTAGATTCGACCAAGAATCAAACAGAATTATTCCATTACGAACATATGATTTAGGTATGTTTCACAAGTCAGGTTCTTTTATGTATGTTTTCTCTTCGTGTTACCTTTTTGACGAATCCTAAATTTGAGTACAAATCAGACTTTGATTGAATGTCAAAATGTAGGTCTATAGGTGACCTGGTTTTGGTCCACGACTCATCGTCTCTGCTAGATGGACTAACAAACCAATCATGAAGTTCCAGTACCATATAATAAAAATAGAATCAGGGCAGCGTTTGGAGATTAAAAGAATATTAATGATTCTTGAAATTGTGTATAATTGTAGATGTGCTGTCATGACGTTTATAGTTACATAATAAATGAAAGCATCAAACTCTCATATGTAGTACAGCAGATACCTGTGGTATTAATTGGATTTTCACCTATTAATACAGATATCTGTATTTAAAATAAAGATATCATTATTGATTTAAAAAATAAAGATATCTTTAATTTAAAAAGAGATATCTGAATTGAATCAGAGATATCTATATTTAAAATACAGATATATCTGTTTAAACACAAAGTAGATATCTTTAAATATTCAAATACAGATATCTCTAATTTATTTAAAGATATCTTTATTTCAATAAGAGATATCTGCATTCCATTGAAAATAAAGATATCTTAAATTCAAATACAGATATCTCTGATTTAAATACATATATCTCTAATTTGAATACAGATATCTCTAATTCAATTAAAGCTATCTCAATTTCAAATACAGATATATCTAATTATTGTAGAAATACCGATTTTTCTATTTGAATTAAAGATATATTTATTTTCAGTAGAAATTGAGATATCTGTATTTAACTTACATTTAACATACAGTGAAACCTCGTTAACTCGAAGTCGATGGGACCGTGATACAACTTCGAGTTATCGAGTATTCGAGTAAAGTGTAGCTGAATTTATAGCATTTAGTTAGTTATTTCTATTAGTCAGATATTTCTATTCCGCCATCTTCATTTCATAACATCGCGTAATTGTTTCCAATGTCACGTCATTGTTCTTGACAGCACGTCATTGACTCTGTCACAACGTCACAAAGGTTCATATGTAACTAGTTACAAATACGAAAAATATTAAACGGGCGAATTCACTGGATAACAGCCAAGTTGTGGGATAATATGAATTATCCAATATATCGAATGCAGAGATGAAATCAGCAATGAAAACATGTACCGCAAGTAAGTAGTAATTTTTTGGATATATACATGATAAATGATCTTCTGTTTGGATAATTCTTCCCCGTTAAGAAGATTCACACAAAAAGTTGCCCAAACAAACTTTTTCATATAATTCACCCCTATTTTCACATTTGAATGGCAGACATCTTCAAAAATATCGAAAGTAGTTTTGTCATCTTATTTTATAAACTTTACATTTTAATGGTCTGAAAGTGCTTCCTGGATATTTAAGGATTAGCTTGAATATATTTTTATGTTATGGAGATGTAACACAAAAATCAGAGTAAGCGGTTTATGAAAAAGAGTACACTCTGATTTTTGTATTACAGCTTCATAACATAAAATTATGTTCAATTTAATCCTTAGAATTTAATTTACTACACGAAATTCTGTGAAAATTCCAATTTGTTCAGCGAATATATTTTTAAAGAAATCACTGCGCCATATTGTATCAGCCAATGAAAAACGACGTTACAAATGGTGACGTCATTTTTACGTAATGAGATGACAATCTCTCCCAGGGTTCCTTGCGCTATGCCCCATTCACCTCTGTCAACGTCTCACAAAGTACGCCAAATCGCGACGTTATGTATTGTTATGTGCATTATGACGTCACATAACACAGCGGCCGGCGTATGCAAATCGTGACAATTGGCTCACAAATACCCGTCCGCGATATAAAATCCATAACGTTTATGTAAATATTCTAACGGTCTGGTTATTTTCACGAACAATTAGAAATATTTTATAAATGAACCAAACAGAAAGAAGTTAAGAAATGCTTTAAAAATATTATCAATGGTCTGAAATACGTTTTACAAGAATCTTGAAATTCTGGTGAGACGTTGACAGAGGTGAATGTAGCAGAGCGCAATGCACCCTGGGAGAGATTGATGAGATGATAACGTTATTTTTTCAGTCAAAAGAAATGCTTGTTGCAAGGAAAATTGAATTTTATATATACAAAGTTTAATATGATTGAAGGCAAAGCCTTGGAAGAGCGCAGTTACATATGTAATCTTTTAAACTAATTAAAACAGCCTTACTCGGATTAGCATTCGTACTGTCAACTGCAGAACTGATCAAACTGATTGCCTGTATCGAAATTCTCTGGAAATAGTAGCGTCATCTTTGACGTAGACTGGATTACCTGCCTTAGTACCAATTCTCTCCGCTAGGCTGCGCTCATTAATACTAATTTTCGGAGCGAAGCCTAGCGGAGAGAAGAAAAACTACGGCAGGCAATCCAGTCTATCTTTGACGTTGTATTTAATGACGTCACTCATGGCAACAAACAGCGTTATCTCGTATGCGTTTTTGTTTCCGACGCAATTTCAATGCGAAAATAAAAAACAAAAGCAAATTAGTCATACTTTCTTTTTTTTTAATTTAAAGCAAAAGAAATGTGGCTAAAATATTTCCATACTCCAATTAAGTTTTTTTAAAAGATAGCAACTTCCGGTGACTTTGGTTTAAGGTTATTTCATCATTAGACTGGATTGCCTGCCGTATTTTTTCTACTCTCCGCTAGGCTTCGCTCCAAAAATACAACTACGCGAAATTCTTTGAAATTAGTATTAATGAGCGCAGTCTAGCGGAGAAAATTGGTACTAATGCAGGTAATCCAGTCTATTTCACCATGAAATACTACTTCCGGTTTTGGACCATTAGACCATCTTTGTCCGTATGTATGGAAAGGGAGGCAACTCTTTTTAGAGGTACCACTTATCAGTCATAGACAGAGCTCCGCTCGCGGCCCTTCGAGCTGCGCTCTTATAAAACTTGGTTTAGTACCCTTACCTCACCATGCTTTAAATTCATTATCAGCGTTATAGATACATAACCTTGCAAATAGTTGTAGATAACTTCTCATAAGGGCCGTTCAAGTAGCACTTAATTCCAGGTACCTACTTTCTAAACACAACTTTAAAGAGCTTTTTTGTTACTGAGAAGACGTCGTTTGAACGAAAAGTGTTCGTGCAGCGGACGACGACGGACAGAGCAAGATGGCTATCTGTCATCCTGAACCTCAGAGTCAGATGACCTTAGTGATAGGTATCAATGTATCATGAAAAAGAAACAAACAATGTTTCCATACAACGTCTATCAATTATTTAATCACGCATACTAAGAAATTGATAATTAATCACATGTAAGTAATCTAACAATCAAAACATTAACACTTAAAGCTATCTAATGAAGTAGAGATTCGAATGCATTATATCTTTTTTTATCTATATGCATCAAAATAAGATCCACACTCAAATCCTGAAAGGTTAGCATGTAGATTGTTCCAATATTATGAACGTAATCATTCTTTATTGAGGTCCATTAAATTGGTCAAACATCTGTATCAAAGCAATCAAGAACTCATCAGCATCCCTTAGTGTTTGAATACGAGGAATTTCGTCTCTAGCCATTCCAGTTGCAAGTTCAAGAATTTGCAGCAACTCATCTTTACAACCTCGAGACGGATATTCTGTTGTGTATTCACTTGCGATTTCGTCTATGGTCTCCAAATTACAAGGAAGTGGATGAGAGCAATCAGAAGTTTCGTAGATATCAGGTTGATGGTAAAGTACATCTGGGATTCCGTGAGGTATTCGGAGTTGTCGTTGGGCTCTGATTCGGTGAGAGTTCCAGTTCAAGACGAATATATCCAATTGTTCTTGAATGATGGGTAAATAACAAAATCGTATGCATTCAATATGCAGAGGATTTGTTGTATCCAACATGCCGCTATCTCTCATGTCTTGGAATTTATTTCTCCAAAAGTCAGTGAATGTAGTTCTTAAGGTACCCCATAAACGTTCAATTCGTTGGTTACCGCTTGATCTGGCTGTAATGTAACTTCTAATGCCGTCCATTTCATCACCGTGATGCATTCGGAGACTCGTTTGCAAGTCCTTTACTAATACATTCTCGGTACCAGCATCTCCTCTTACAATGTGCGGAACCCTTCCCAGCGTGATGATGAACTTAAGATATAAGTTTGCAATTAATTTTGGATTGTTATTAGAAAATCCAGCTTTTAACCACAATATCTTTCTTGAGAATCCATCTATAGCTCCATGAATAGCAACACCAAACGGTTTAAGCTTATCATATCCATCGATGTGTACGAGGTAGTTAGGACCTTTGCTATAATATAATCTCCGTCTTAAGCAACGTCTTGATCTCAGATACACTCCTTCTACGTCCATGATGCTTAAACATGCTCTTACTGTGTTCTGAGTTACTCTTATCCCATGGACAACATTTAGTAACCTCCACATTGCTTTGTAACCTAAATTGCAAAAACCATCTCGGTGCATATCAATAATTTTCTGTATTATTATTTGTAATGGAACTTCACATGCGTGTCTCCTTAATCCAAGTCTTAATTTCATTCTTTTCAGTGTTGACGTACTTATGAGAACTCCATGAACAAACAAAAGAAAACCGCATATTTCGCGTGAATTATACAAAAGTCCGAAGTAGTATCTGACTAGGTCTTCAACTTGTGCATTATCGCCTGGGTATGGAATAACAGCCTCTGACCGCATTAAACAACACAGAAATATCAGGTACTGAAAATAGAACCACATTATTTTGATATATATAAGCACCTTTATAAGCTTAGTACACATACAGCTATAAATAATGCACGATATACACAAAGAAAACCTCATTTTAAGTTATGGAGATAAGCCTCAAACTGTGTAATATGTGTGAGAATGAACAGTATCCGTCAGGGCCGAGATTTGTTCATTCTCACACATATTTCACAGTTTGAGGCTTATTTCTAACTTAAAACATAGCCATCCTTTGTGTTAATATAGAACACATATACGTTTAATTTAAACCAGAAATGCAGCCTTTTGTTTATTAACTTTCTAAAACAATGCAAACTCTAGAGCAACATACTAGTAATATATGCAGGTGCATTTTGTGCAAGTTAACAAGTTTTGTTCTCATTCAATTTTCCCCTATTTTGCTTTGAAATACAGAAAATGTGACCTTTTGTTTGTTGCTTAATGCGAATACAAGGGGATTATGACGATATTACCTTTTACTTTGTTATATGTTACTGTGTTATATTAGAGTCACATATAAGACGGTAAAAGGTAACATTTAGAACAGTTACAGGAAAATAATTTTGCATATGTAGATATTTCTTTCTTTTTTTTTAACAAATCAAGAATTTATCGATCTTCAATATAAATAGACAAACAAAAACAATAAAGCTTAGTTATAGTAATTCACTCATATTGTTTTCATCAAATACATTGTATTTTCATTACGTTCATGATAATAAAATCCTCGGCAAACTATGTAAATTACTTGTATCATGCATATACTTATTTGTACTGCATTAACAGTGTTGAACCTACCTTTGATAATTCCATCTTTATTATCAGCGTTGCCAACATCCAGCTATACACTCATGCATGGACATCACCAATGATGACTGTACACGAAGGAAGTTACCAAGTGATTTCACAACAAGACAACATCATGATGTCGACTTCTTTATGTTTCAAAGACAAGTCAATTTGATCATGTCGACATGGTGTTATAACTTTTGTTATACGGGCGACTTTATTAAGTCGTCTTTATGTCTAGATCGGTACAAGTCGATTTTGCACTAAGTCGTCTGTCGACTTTCGAAACAATTATCGCGATGGTTCATCTCGACATTCTGTGTTCTTTACTGCCAAGTCGAACAAAACATATCGCCAAGTCATGATAAATGCTCGTCATGTCGTTTTATTTAAGTCAATTTAAGTAAGTTTTATCACAACAAAAGAAGGTCCAAATACGTTTCCATACCTGGGCAAAAGCACATTTTAGGTCGAGATCCGCGATAACCTAACTTGACCGGTCGTGATAAATTATCGCGACAAGTCGTAATAATAACACGACTTGCCGTGTTATTAACACGACTTGTCGACATAATCATCTCGACAAGTCGTGTTACCGTAACGCGACCTAAAATAACACGATGGCAGAAATATGCCACCATAAAAATCAACAGACAGGAAGGAAACGTTACAATATCTCGACGTTAACAACATACTTTTTACAAAGTGGTGACTACATTGAGGTTATTCAATCAACTATATCGAAAATCGAATTTGACATTCAGAATTTAAATGATGTTAATGAAGCGTACAAAGATTTAAAGATTTTATAAACTTTCAAATGGAACAGCATTTAAAGTCACCAACTGGTAATGGAGGCAAAAAGAAATCTTACTGGAACCCCGAGCTCCAAGAGCAATGGAACAATACGCGGGAAAAAGAACGAGCCTGGCTTGAATATAAAAGAAGACCCAACACGCGCCGAAAACTTAACTCCGAATTCTCAATTGAACGTTGTAAGTTTGATAGACTAAACCGTAAAGAAAAACGTCGCTATCAACTCGAACAAAAACGGTTGCACTCGCTGTACACTGATAAACAACCACACGAATTATGGAAGGAAATAGGAAAGTTTGGAATGGCCAACGAGCGCGTGTCCCATATCCCTATGGAGGTTAAGGATGAAAACGGCAATAGTGTAAATGATATCGACGTCGTTCTAAACTCCTGGAAATCAAAGTATGAATCGCTTTATAATGGTGATACAACAAACGACTCATTTGATGACGCCCTCTTATCTTCAATACAAGCTATTATAAGTTGGATAGGGATCACGTAACGGCTCCGCGCACCATGGATACGTCAGTATTGAATTCACAAATCACTCGTGAAGAAGTTCGAAACGCCATTTTTAGAGGAAAGCTCATGAAATCCCCAGGGATCGACAATATCCCAGTGGAAACTTTACGCAACGAAGCATGTGTTGAAATACTCTTCAACATTTTCAACTTTTGTTTAAATAAAAGTGAAATACCACGTGTCTGGTCGTCTGGTATCATACAACCTATCCCCAAAACGGACACTAAAGACGCTACCTTAAGCTACCGTGGGATTTCTCTGCTGTCGGTACCTTGTAATATATATACAGATATGTTAGGTCAACGCTTAAATAAGTGGCTAGAGACAAATACCTTACTAGCTGACGAGCAAAACGGATTTCGCCGCCATCACAGCTGCCTGGATCACATCTACTCTTTGTATACTATCGTTAACAATAGGAAATCCTCTAATCTACCTACTTATGTTTGTTTTGTGGACGCGAAGAAAGCCTTCGATACTGGTAATAGGGACTGTCTTTGGTACAAACTGGAAAGTATTGGAATTGATGGGCTGTTGATTGAACGCTATTAAATCTTTATACAGTGATGTCAGTTTAAACAACTACGTAACAGACTGGTTCAACGTTAAGCAGGGGGTAAACAAGGCTGTAACATCTCCCAAACACTTTTTTTCCATCTACGTGGATGATTTAGCTACATAAATTAATAGCTTACAATGTGGTGTGTTATGCGAGGACACTATGGTATCTTTACTTTTGTACGCAGACGACATAGCGCTGTTAGCTCCTGATGAACATTCGTTACAACGTATGCTTAGCTGTTTACACAACTGGTGCAGGAAGTGGCGTTTATCGGTTAATAAACACAAAACAAAAAGTAATTCATTTTAGAAGTACATCTACTGAGTTAACCACTGTCCAATTCAGATGTGGAGTTCTGGATATCGACGTTACGTCCCGCTACAAATACTTGGGATTCTGGTTCACGGAGCATCTTGACTTGTCTTTTTCTGTCAAAGAACTGGCAAAATCGGCAGGAAGGGCTCTTAATGCATCATTCTCGAAATACAAGTACGCGGAAGCCATGAGAGTTCGGAATGGATTTTTTTTTTTTAAACGAGGAAAAGGATATTTCTTAAAAACCATTTAGAGCGAATTCAAAACGGGGGAATATGTTTTGTGTTGCTCAAGGGCGAAAATAACCTGGGGCGAAAATTACCAGGTACTCAGTACTATTTCCATGATGTAAACTAGTATAGTTTTATATAATATGCCATGAACTGTGATACGTGACGCTATAATAAAATAAATTGTATTGTATATTGTATTGTAATCATTCCTTTCTCTTGCCTTTGCCTCGTTTCTCAGGGTAGTTTCATCTTCCCGTTCCTGCTTGGTGAGATCGTTACTGACCCGGATGTATTTCTCATCGCCCTTAAGTTTAGACATATCTAGTTTCATTTCATCTTGACATCTGATGTATATATTATTGTTTTGATAGCTCGGAACGTCATTTAGAATAATGCCATATGATATAATTGTGATATCTTGCTCTTTTGATTTTAATAGACTTCTGATCTCCAAACTTTGAAGTGAAAAAACAGGCTTGTATTAAAAACCTACATAGAAATTGCAAGTAATACTTGATGTATAAACCAAAGATTGAAGTTGATTCCCCTATTTGAAAAAGGAGAATTGTTCCTATTTTATTAACACAGCAAAATTGCATGAAAGAATAAAAGATAGAAATAGCATTGTGATTTTAAAACTGTGGGATATAGATAGCATTATACAAGAATCGTATAATCCGTATTATGTTTCTAAGCTAGGATCTATACGTAGTTATTGATATTGTTAGTTCCCAAGAAGAGGACAAAATAAAAACAAAATTAAAAAAAAAAAAAAAGTAAAAAAGAAAGAAGTAAAAAATACATACATATTACGACCACGTGTCTGTTCAACGATTCCTACTAAATAGTGGTCATTTGTTTTCTGTTGTCAAATAGATGTTAATAAGTTTATTCCTTCTTCTTTTAACATATAGACCATTAGCTTGATAGTTTGGCTTTATCATATTTTGATGACGGTTCTGATGTGCGGACTTTTTCTATTCCATGCCTATTGATACAGTCCCTGACGATGATGATGATGACGATGTTGTTGCTGTTGTTGTTGATGTTGTTGTTGTTGTTGATGATGATGTAGTATAATAAAATATGTGAACATTTAAAAAAAAAAAAAAAAAAGTTTAGACATATTTTTAAAGAGTGATTTTTTTTTCGGGAGATGAAAAATAAACCAGGATAGGCCTAGATTTGTTTTTGGATTTATCGTATTTGCCAAGTCTTATTACTTTTGCTACATTGTCCTCATATTTCAGTTTGTATGTCTCGAGCATCTCCTGTATTTCCTTTACATCTGCCACCTTTCTTGCAGTTCCGTCGGGATCAGTTTGTTCCTTAATGCCGAATACAATAATGTTGGATTCCCTAGTTTTCCTTTCATTTAGCTCTGAGCTATTGACGTGCTGGGTATTGGTATCCGCAACAGGGTGTTTGGCGTGTAGGGATTGTTCAATCGCTTCAGTGTGTTTATCTATCTCTTGTCTGATTATTTCCTTTACCTGTTCCTCGTTGCACTTAGTCCGTAAGTTAGTAAACTAAATTGTTCGAAACAAAATGTAGTTATAGATCTAGAATGGCGCAAATAATAAATTTGTGGTAGCTACATTTTTATAATTACATTTTAGTGTCATAATTTGTGAAGTTGAATTATTTTCGTGGCGACTTACATGACGGAATGATAGCATACGAAAGCTCTCCATGCCGAAAGTAACTGGCAGACGTTATGTTTTAGCCTATAACACCTGGAGCTGTATTCCTACACTGACCGAATCACTGTAAATTGTAGTATACAGTCTTATAACTACAATTTGGTTTACTAACGAATATAGGAAAATTCAACACAGAATGTAAATACTAATTTGGACGGTGTCTCTAGGTAACATAACAGCTATATCGAGACAATATCTATATTTATTTATTTAAGCATTGAACGGCTTTCAGTTGGCATTCATAGTCAATATGAATGCCAACTGGACACAGGCAAATTCCATGAAACGCGCTACCATCTGCGATTTTTTATTTGTCGTCCGATTTTTTTTTTGAAATTTTCAAATTCAAATTTCAGTTGGCAGTTCATAAGCTGGTGAACTCGCAACTGAATTGTTAGGGTTATATAGTGGCAATGCCATACAATGGTAAATATATCATAATGATTAATACGGAGGTTTATCACGTGACTAGTTTTCCTAGTGTTCATGACTTTTAACGCCGGCACAAACACACCATGGTTAAATGATCTCAACCAGCTGGTTTGTGTTGGATTGTAATTTGTCCAACGGTAAATATTCCAGGCATACATAACATTATCTTCTTTGAGCAGGCCAGCCTTGTATACGGAACAACTACCCAATTGAAAAAATAAGCTTTTGAAACGTCCCCTTTTTAGAGAAAGTTGAGCCAGGGATAAAATGTCTGGCAGCCACTGATTGGCCAGTATATTATGAAGTTACAAAATAGACATGTAGACTGATAGGTAACTATCCATAGGAAATGTTGATATTTCGTAAGTCCGATTGGATTTTTTTTTTCAAAAGTTCGAGTCATAATAATTAACAGGTAAACATTTCAGATTTTTGAGATTTTTTTTCTGTGAAATTCACCCATTTTCAAAATGGCTTCCCCGGAAAAAGTTGGAGTTGAAGAAACCAACCCGTGTTATATCAGACCCTAAACTTTTGTTATAAACCATAATTGTCATATTGAATTCAAGAATTTGAATGAAATACTCCAAAACGTTAACACCAATGTCTATGAAAATAATTGGTTGGTTGATCTCTTGTAAAGGCGTCCCTGGTTCGAAGGAACAAGAATATGTTTATAAGATTCGGTTTCTGTCTTAAACATAACACTTATCATGCAATTAACAAGCCCTGATGCCAACTCGTTCGAGTCAATGTCATACTTGAACATTCTATATATTTTTATCAAAATCTATTTTAAAATGAAGAAGCTAGAGCGCTGACACAATGTGAACAAACGTACTAACAGAACGCTATATCCCCTCCCTGATTTCCTCGCGAAGGAATAATAAATAATTTGTTTATTGATGTAGTAAAATCAATAAAACCTTTTACGTTTTTGGAAACAATTAATTTTTCATAGATCAGATTAGCACGTGGCATACTTTCTGAGTACCTTATCACCCTGATAAGTCTAGGAAGGCACATTCTTTTTTTCAATTTTTATTTATACTCCAGTTCCCCTGGCTTACACTTCTGATATATCACTTTGAGTTAGTTATTCTTTGTTTAAACATGTATCAAGCCCAATAGCTCAGGAATTAAGTTGTTTTTGACGAATTGAATAATTGATCAAATAAATTATCAGATATCAACATGGAGTGATATTTTACCTGCCCGTTTCTGTATTTACCTCATAACTATATAGACATATCTGTGTCCTTTAGGAAGTTGGAGAATATAGAACGAGATGAAAGCCAAGGGAGATCCTAGTAGGGTTATTAATGGAGGCACTTAGAGACCTGATTTTAGGGTATGGAATAACCCTGGTAATAACCCGGCTAGTTACAAGGGAGACCCTTAGTAGAGTAATTAATGGAGCCACTTAGAGACCTGATTATAGGGTATCAAATAACCCTGGTAATAACCCGGCTAGATACAAGGGGGACTCTAGAAGGGTAATTAATGGAGGCACTTAGAGACCTGATTTTAGGGTATCGAATAACCCTGGTAATTACCCGGCTAGTTACAAGGGAGACCCTAGTAGGGTTATTAATGGAGGCACTTAGAGACCTGATTTTAGGGTAACGAATAACCCTGGTAATAACCCGGCTAGATACAAGGGAGACCCTAGTAGGGTTATTAATGGAGGCACTTAGAGACCTGATTATAGGGTATCGAATAACCCTGGTAATAACCCGGCTAGATACAAGGGAGACCCTAGTAGGGTTATTAATGGAGGCACTTAGAGACCTGATTATAGGGTATCGAATAACCCTGGTAATAACCCGGCTAGATACAAGGGAGACCCTAGTAGGGTTATTAATGGAGCCACTTAGAGACCTGATTTTAGGGTATGGAATAACCCTGGTAATAACCCGGCTAGATACAAGGGAGACCCTAGTAGGGTTATTAATGGAGCCACTTAGAGACCTGATTTTAGGGTATGGAATAACCCTGGTAATAACCCGGCTAGATACAAGGGAGACCCTTAGTAGAGTAATTAATGGAGGCACTTAGAGACCTGATTATAGGGTATCGAATAACCCTGGTAATAACCCGGCTAGATACAAGGGAGACCCTAGTAGGGTTATTAATGGAGGCACTTAGAGACCTGATTTTAGGGTATCGAACAACCCTGGTAATAACCCGGCTAGTTACAAGGGAGACCCTTAGTAGGGTAATTAATGGAGACACTTGGAGACCTGATTATAGGGTATCGATCACAACCCTGGTAATAACCCGGCTAGATATAAAGGATACCCGCCTATAGCTAGGACCCGGCTAGGTTATTAAAGGGGCATTCCTTCGGTCGGGCATCAGAAACATGCACACTTTCTATTGATGAAATGTATCTCCGAACAATGATCATGTGAGTGTTTTTGCCTGAAAGTAATGAAATTAACGCCGAAATGTACAGGATAAAGGCATATCGTATACTAATACCGTTTGTCTTTGCGGTAATTAGTGATACTTCGGGTCGAATTAAGAATTTTCAGGACTTAATCCTCCAAGAACTTTGGTTTATCTTGAGAGTAGAACTGCCTTATCAATGTAAAGATTATAACTTTTACTACTTGAAAAAATGCATATTTTCCAGTAAGTTTAATTTTGACGACCTGAACTTTATTCAATCGAAGGAATGTCTCTTTAAGGGAGACCCTGGTAAGGACCAGGAAAGACGTATCAACTTTTCCTGAAATCGACCCCAGCAACATCAGGGATGCCCCAACCATCACCATCACCCAAGTTTGAGTGACGAAGCTACTTCTGACTGACATAGGGAGCAAGGCGACGGGTCCGAATGGCTACTCAAGGTGAGCGCTCATTCTATCTCGCCCATGCTCACCAGATTGTTCCAAACTTCTATAGATGCTGAAAAGGTCCCTGACGATTGGAAGAAAACCTTCATCAATCCATCTTTAAGAAGGGAGGCAAAGGCGAGTAGTTAGCGGACTTCTTTTGCAGCAAGCTGATGGAGCACATCATCCACAGAAGTCTAGTGGACCATCTCATACACCACAACACCCTATCGACTACCAACACGGATTTAGGAAGAAGACATCCTGCGAGAGCCAGTTGATCATGAACATAGACACCATTGCCAGGAGTCCAGACAACGTTTACCAAGTCGATGCAGTACTGCACGACTTCTCGAAGGCATTCTACAAAAGAAGTCCCACACCAAATACTGACTAACTCTATCACTATTGAATTAGAGGGAACACGCTCAAGTGGATCAGAAGCTTCCTGTCAGGTCGAACACAGAAGCCCTTCAGGGCCAAGATTCGTCAGCATCCCCAGTAACATCCGGAGTCCCTCCAAGGAACTATTCTCGGGCCACTACTATTCCTGGTCTTTATCAACGACCTACCCTCATGTGTAGCCTCCACTCCCCGCATGTTCGCTGATAACTGTTTATTGTACAGAGCAATCGACACTCATGACAAATCTATACTGCAACAAGACCTGGACAGACTGCCATAACTGGAGTGTGAGGACCGGTGAGCTTTATCCCGGAGAAGTGTGAAGTCATTAGGATAACCAGGATGAGGAACTCACAGGTATCCTCTTACTACAGCTACGATCAAAGACTTACAGGTAGTCCCGCCGGCAAAGTACGTAAAAAAATCGCCGAAGATACCAGGGGTGATTAGAGAATCATAGAAGGCAGAAAGTTCCGCTTTCATTGTGCTCCAGTTAATGTTATTATCAATCGGAACCGTCGATACTTTTCGTTTACGGAAAGTGCCGACGGTTCCCGATTGGTGTTATTATTAGTTGGTACATAGCGGGGAGATAATTTAGATTTTAGGAGTGACAGGTTGAATTCCACAAAGATCATGATCTGATATTCCAGGCATTACCTCTTATCTCATAACCGGGTTTGGTATATTTGTTATAATGAGGGGTCTCTCCCTCGAAAAAAATAATATATATTTTGTAAATAGAAAGATAAAAACAGGTGGTCAAGAAGCGGACACGCTTATATGAAGACCGATGACTGCTATTGCTATAAAGCTCTGTGGTGCATTCTAGTGAATCATAAAACCCCAAATTTAGAGATTTACAAATTAAAACCTTTTGCTTTTTCCCCTTTAAACATTTTTTTTAAATGAAATGGTTATGATCACCATCAACTGAGTCTTGGAGGGGAATGGAGGGAACACATTTTGTTAAGTCGTTGTGGTTTGCATGATAATTAACAAATTTGGACTAAATGTTACATGCAAGAAAAAAATACTATACAAGTTAATTCATTATCACCAGACAGCATAAATAATAAGATAATAGACTAGTACAACAATGTAATCATTTGCAAGTTGCAGCGTTGTCAAACACAAATTATTGTCAGATACTGAATTATTTGATAAGGTATTAGAAATAGTATCAGTTTGAAAATCTTGATTAATTTGAAAATTATCAAAAAGAATGGATGCTGGATCCAAAGATCTGTGAAAATTGTATGAATGTCAAGCAAACAATACCTTGACCTGACCCTCCATTTCTTTTTATATAAATCATTAAAGAACCATTTGATGTAATTCGGTTGAGGAAAACCTATATATACTTTGATCATCACTTCACCCAATGTATAGTAATAAGCAACAAAATACCACACCAACTGGCTGGATACATTTATTAGGTTATCTCAACCAAAGAAACAAAAGATACATACAAATCCACAAAACCGCCAAGAAGTATATAATACAACCTGATCGTAATAGTGATATAATTGGAGAAAATAAAACTAACTTTACCCCAGCCCAGGTAGTTGGTGTATGGGAAAAAGAAAAAGATAATAATAATAATAATGAAATCAATGTTATAGTTCATTTTGAACGCGAGACTTTAAAGTTCAGGAACACCTTACCAGTCAATATAGAGACTTAACAAGTTAACATAGCGAAGAACCAAACTGTTTTGCTACATTCAATTTTGTCGAAAAGTCTGACTCGATACATCTCAACACAGCATCACTTGACCAATATTCAATCGATTTAATGGTTACGATTGAAAAACTTAACCTTGCGAGCCATGAGGCCCCACCTCGGCGAAAAGAGTGGGCACGAATCTGAGAGTTCTCCGCCCCTGCTAATTTTAAGCTAAGCTGTAGTTTTGCACAAAAAGCCTTATAGCTCAATGTAGAACCATCGTCTTGAATTAGAAGAGGTCCAAGCGGGTCAACAGGCCCTGTACGGCGTAACAGAGCATGCAAAGCGGACGCGGGATATAGAGCGTTCCCTGTCATTGGTAATACAACCTCTACTGCTTTCTCTCTGAACTGTATAGTTTTTTGTCTTACTCAAACACAACAGGAATCCCCATTCATGGGGAAGCAAATCAATACGTCGAACATCAGTATCTTTGTCGAATGTGGATCTCTTAACTGTAACAGTCCGTAAAAAGCGATTAAACAAGCACACCAGAATACTAGGTCAGACAAATCATTCAAGTTCAAAACCGCCTTGATTTGCAATAGTTGATGCGGCAAGATGGCGGCCACTGGGGATTGAGCGGTTCCCAAATCGCGCTTAATACCACGAAGAACCAGTTTAAGTTGATAGTCAGTAGCCACAGGATCGTTAAAACCAGATATCTTGTGCATATGGACAATGATATTGAGATATTGTAGAATAGTACCACACCGGAAACCACGATTGTTCGCAAGATATGTCACATACATCTGCAGTACCGAGGACGAAACTGGAATCGTGGGTTGGCGGATATTATCACAAAAGTTCAGAAAGCACCTTGACTGTGTGTCGTATGTAGAATGTGTCGACTTAGCCCACGCCTTTTCTTTGTAGAGTGTCGCTGCTGCCTCTAATTCTCGACCTGTGGAGCCACCTGTGAGATATAAAGTGTAATGACATGAGAAAGTTCGTACACACTGAAATCACAGAGGCTAAGCGAGGGAATCCATGAATATAAAAGGCATAGTTTATCTGGTTCGTGGAGGCGTGAGCGTGCATCCGCTATATTGTTACAGACTCCTGGAAGATATTTAGCTTTTAGTGAAATATTGTTAATTGCACACATCCAAAACATGAGACGTAGTATGTACATAACTAGAGTGTTCCTCGATGTCCCTTTGTTGATCCATGAAACTGCCGACTTATTGTCACTGTATACAATTACATCTTTATTACAGAGGGTAGGCCCCCAACGACAAAATGCAAAATAGATTGCAAAGAATTCTTTCACATTTATATGTTCCTGTGCCAAGGGAGGTAAATCCAGCTCACATAGAAATAATCCCCGTTATAATAACCGCAACCTCCCTCGGAGGACGCGTCAGTCTGTATCGAAGTAATGATTTACTAATCGGTTTATTGTCTAGAATTGCACATGTTCCATTAAATACCGACATGAACGCGATCCACCAATGCAAGTCTGCGAAAAACTCCTCCGATAGAATCATTTTATGCGAGTTGTCACACAAATTGTCATATTAATGATTCTACGCAAAAAAGGTACGGCTTCCATTTAACTGTATAGGCAAACCTTTGAGATACGAATTTGTGTTGCATGAAGGGAAAACGAAACTCGCTGAATTCCAAAAATAATGTGTTTGATTTTAACAACTTGGAAATGTATTTCCTATAGTATAAACGCAATCTTAACAAAAGTCAAGCTCAATATACAACCTGTAAAACCATATCTTCGGAACTTTTTTGAAGTACATGTATATGGAAACCAAACGGTCAACTCACAAGCATTTATCGGCGCGTGCCGATTAGAACGCCAGAAATCACAGACACCTGTGGTGCATTGACAGGTATGACGAGCATGTGGACCGTAATTTACACCTGGTAATTGTTAGCGGTATACTAACCCACTCAAACTTGAGAATTCGTAATTCTCCGAACATGTTTGTATATTGTTTAAAGTCTTGTTTTAAGAGAAGATAGGACGAATGGAAAGTAAAACCACAAGGATCACTTCATAATAATTACACAATTACAAAGAAAAAAAAATGAATTAAAAAAATCAACACCTATCATTGCGACCAGTATTCAAAGATTTGAAATGTGAGTTTACTCACGTCAAATCCTTCTTTAGATCAGAGATCGACCTATATACTAAAATTATTATAGATCTCTGTCTATCTTAGAGCACTAACAAATTACCATAGTTCATGCTCGTGTAAAAAATGTAGACAAGAAAGTTTAAATCATGATCACAACATGGACTTTAAATTTTGAACTCTTCACGTTTTCAAACATGGCTTTGTGCATATCACGGCCAGTGATTTTAGCATCCGTGTTTAGCAGCTTCATATAAATATTGTGCTTTAAATGTTCGCTCTCCTCATCTTTTAGTGTCTGTCGAGCTGTCATTATTCTAAACGCTACCATTAGTGGAATGTGGTCCAATACATGCCCTTTAAAGGTTGTGAATATCTGGACAGCTCCTGAAAGGGAACACACTAAGACAAGGCATATATCTTATATAACCGCTTGATAAAGAGTAGCGGAATCTGCCGAGTTTTGCCGAATTACTCGCAGCGTGACTACATTAATCACGTGGGTAGTCGGGGTGTAGATACCCTAGGTCCTACCTGCCGACGATGGCGCTCAACACCCTACATCGTTTCAGCGGAGGCTAAAGTTTGGAAACTTTGTCAGATGGAGAGGATCACCAAGTTATTACAACACCAGGTCAGTTTAATGTGTTGTCAGTCTTGTTACTAATAGTGTTATGTACCCTACTGCCTGTTTATAACTTGTTTTTTATAATTTCTGAGGTGAACGCGGTCCGGTCGTGACCAGTTTTATCACTTCCCTGTTCGAGCTGTTGGGAGATTTATGTGTTTGTATATTTGGTCCTGGTTTACATAATTGTCTCCTATAACAGTCAAAAAGCGTCCTTGATTTCAGTCCGACAATAGCCCAGAGACATTTACAGATTTAGGGCATTTTATCGAGAAATTGTGTTTTCAATGGAAACATAACCAAAATCGAAAGTAAAAAAAAAGAAGGAAATTCCGATGAAGTCATTCGCTACGCTAGGCTGTCAATGGAATGTCATAATTGGGGAATGTATTCACTTGGGTATGACCGAACAGTTTTGTTGGTATACGGTATGGCGTCAGGGGAATTATGATGAGATATGCCTTAATTCCAGATCCAACTTTAATTTATTAGCCCACCAATCACCATTTTGAATTTTGACAGTTGAAGATTGTTGCCGCTATTTCTCAGAAAGCTCTTCATGGATCAAATTTCATATGTAGGTATATCTGAGGCGAGCGCGGTCCGGTCGTGACCAGTTTTATCACTTCCCTGTTCAAGCTGTTGGGAGATTAAAGTGTTTGTATATTTGGTACTGGATTACAGATTTGTCTCCTAATAACAGTCAAAAGACGTCCTAGATTTCAGTCCGACTGTAGGAGGCGTGACCTCAGTCGTATAAGCCATAAACTGGGTTCTAGACTGGGGTTCCATGTGACCACTCGTGTAAATAAGAAACAACCCACAATGAACAATTAATATATTTTTAGCTCACCTGATCATGAGCCGAAGACTTATGTGAGCTTTTGCTATGGGGTATCATCCGGCGTCTGTCGTGTGTCGTCCGTTAACTTTTTTTAACCGAGAGTATTGAAATTCGCATTGAATGATTAGTTAGAAGGTCCTGACTAGATATTTGTATTAATTTAGTGAAAATAAAATTCAAGATGGCTGCTATGATCGCCATCTTTGAAATTATGTTTTTAGGTCACCTGAGACGAAGTCTCAAGTGACCTATTCTAATCGCCTTTTGTCCGTCGTCGTGCGTCGTCCGTCGTGCGGTGTGCGTCGTGCGTCCGTAAACTTTTTACATTTTCGACTTCTTCTCCAAAACCACTTAATAAAATTCAATGAAATTTGGCAGAAAGTTTCTATGGCTGAAGGTCAACCAAAATTGTGAATTATATGGTCCCCACCCCCCAGGGGCCTGAGGGGTGGGGCCAAAAAGGGTCAAATTGACTAAAACTTCAAAAATCTTCTTCTCTACTCTCAGATATTGTGGAGTCAAACACTCTTAATAGATGAAAGGGTCTTGTGGTGCTTTACCAAAATTGTGAATCGCATGACCCTGGGGTCTCACGTTTGCCCCTGGGGAGGAGGTAAACTTGACTATAGTTTATATAGGGAAATCACATTTTTGACTCTTATTTGTTGGATTTGTATTGGAATTCATTATAACTTGGTATCAAATTATCAGCATGGGATGACACTTTGATGGTATGTACATGTTGGCCCTAGTTGACCCCCAGGGGCTGGTGGGCAGGGCCAAAAAGGGTCAAATTGACTAAAATTTCAAAAATCTTCTTCTCTACTCTCAGATATGATAGAATCAAATATTCTTCATAGATGGAAGGGTCTTCAGGTGCTTTACCAAAATTGTGAATTTCATGACCCTGGGGTCTCACTGTTTGCCCCTAGGTAGGGGGTAAACTTTACTATAGTTTATATAGGGAAATCACATTTTTGACTATTATTTGTTGGATTTGTATTGGAATTCATTCTAACTTGGTTCAAATTATCAGCATGGGATGACAGTTTGATGGTATGTACATGTTGGCCCTGGTTGACCCCCAGGGGCTGGTGGGCGGGGCCAAAAAGGGTCAAATTGACTGAAATTTCAAAAATCTTCTTATCTACTATCTGTAAGAATCAAATACTCTTCATAGACTGACCCCATTAGGACTGATGGGTGGGGCCAAAAAGGGTCAATTTAGTTGACCGAAATATTTCAAATCTCAGGTGACCGTTAAGGCCCTTTGGGCCTCTTGTTCCTTATAACTCCCAATATTATTTGCTTCGTAGTGAAGACTTTCTAGGAATGTTCTAGTGACATTTCTGAATAAGAGGTGTTGTTTCAAAAACTTGAATTTACAAGATGGCCACCACAGCAATTACCATCTGATGAGCTATGGAAAAGTACTTTATTTTTTGTTTGTGAACAAGATATCTAATGTCTGGAACCTCATTTAGAGTTGATTTTCAATAACAAGGTTCAGATAGTGATGTTAAGGAGACGAGTTTAATTTGGAGTACGTTTAATGTGTGGTTGATTTTTAGCCCACCATCATCAGATGATTGGCTATTCAAATCGCCCTGCGTCCGTGGTCCGTCCGTCCCTCCGTCCGTAAACAATTCTTGTTATCGCTATTTCTGAGAAAGTACTGAAGGGATCTTTCTCAAATTTCATATGAAGGTTCCCCTTGGTGCCTAGTTATGCATATTGCGTTTTGAGACCAATCGGATATCAACATGGCCGACAGGCAGCCATCTTGGATTTTGACAATTGAAGTTTGTTATCGCTATTTCTGAGAAAGTACTGAAGGGGTCTTTCTCAAATTTCATATGTAGGTTCCCCTTGGTGCCTAGTTATGCATATTGCATTTTGAGACCAATCTGAAAACAACATGGCCGAGAGGAAGCCATCTTGGATTTTGACAATTGAAGTTTGTTATCGCTATTTTACAGAAGGTACTGAAGGGATCTTTCTCAAATTTCGTATGTAGGTTCCCCTTGATCCCTGGTGTTGCATTTTGGGACCAATCCGAAAACAACAGACAGCCATTATCGCTAAATCTTAAATTTTATATATAGGTTCCCCTTGTTTGAAAAGTACTAGAGGGCTGTTTCTGAATTTACACAGATTAGTAAGACTTATAGGAAGGGAAAAGTAGAGAAAAGATCAATCTGACATGGAACCTATAAAGATCATGCAATGGGGGGCGCCAAGATCCCTCTTGGATCTCTTGTTCATTTAAACAACTTCTTCTCGATAACCAAGAGGCACAGGGACTTGATATTGGGCCTGTAGCATGCTGGGGTGAAGGGCTACAAAGTTTGTTGAAATAGATGACCTTGATCTTCATTCAAGGTCACAGGGGTCAAATAGGCTATGATATTCAAATGACTTCTTCTCAATAACCAAGAGGCCCAGGGACATGATATTGGGCCTGTAGCATGCTGGGATGAAAGGCTAGCAAGTTTTTTCAAATGAATTACCTTGGCCGACATTCAAGGTCATATATGTCAAATAGATTGAATTCTTTAAACAATGATTTCTCGTTACTCGTTAGCAAAGAGACCTGATATTAGGCCAGTTGTGTGCTGGAATGAAGGACTAGAAAATTTATTGACATGAATAAATCAGCCCTCACAGACACATTTGACTGTTTACTACATTTTGTTTATTTTATGCAAAAGATGATATAGTTTGTCCCAGTCCAAAAAAAAGGCAGTTGAGACTTTTTTTTGAAATTATAAGTCTCAGTTGACCTATTGTGATCCTCTTTTGTCCGCAGGCATGCATCGTAAACATTTACATTTTCAATTCTTCTCAATTACCAACAGGCCCAGAGACCTGATATTGGGTCTGTAGCATGATGGGATGAAGGGCTACCAAGTTTGTTCAAATGGATGACCTTGACCTTCCTTGAAGGTCACAGGGGGCCAAATGTGTTAAAATATATAAAAAATGAGGTGAACGTTAAGGCCCATGGGTTTTTAGCTCACCTGGCCCGTCGTCCGTCCGTCAACTTTTCCTTTAAATCGCTACTTGTCCTAAACTACTCAGTGGATTTTGACCAAATTTGGTCTGAAGCATCCTTGGGTGAAGGGAAACCAATTTTGTATAAACGGTGGGTCTGGCCCCCCCTAGGGACCTTAGGGGCGGGGCCCAATAGGGGAAATATAGCAAATTCTTTAAAATCCTTCTTCTTCTGTAGAAATGAAGGGATTTGATTCATATTTGGTCTGAAGCATCCTTGGGTGAAGGGGAACCAATTTTGTATAAACAGTGGGTCTGGCCCCCCAGGGGCCTTAGGGGCGGGGCCCAATAGGGGAAATATAGCAAATTCTTTAAAATCCTTCTTCTTCTGTAGAAATGAAGGGATTTGATTCATATTTGGTCTGAAGCATCCTTGGGTGAAGGGGAACCAATTTTGTATAAACAGTGGGTCTGGCCCCCCAGGGGCCTTAGGGGCTTGGGCCCGATAGGAGAAATATAGCAAATTCTTTAAAATCCTTCTTCTTCTGTAGAAATGAAGGGATTTGATTCATATTTGGTTTGAAGCATCCTTGGTTGAAGGGGAACCAATTTTGTATAAACGGTGGGTCTGGCCCCCCAGGGGCTTGGGGGGTAGGGGCCCAATAGGGGAATATTGCATATTCTTTAAAATCCTTCTTCTTCTGCAGGAATAAAGGGATTTGATCCATGTTTGGTCTGAAGCATCCTTGGGTGAAGGGGAACCAATTTTGTATAAACGGTGGGTCTGGCCCCCCAGGGGCCGTAGGGGTGGGGCCCAATAGGGGAAATATAGCAAATTCTTTAAAATCCTTCTTCTTCTGTAGAAATGAAGGGATTTGATTCATATTTGGTCTGAAGCATCCTTGGGTGAAGGGGAACCAATTTTGTATAAACGGTGGGTCCGGCCCCCCAGGGGCCTGGGGGGTGGGGCCCAATAGGGGAATATTGCATATTCTTTAAAATCCTTCTTCTGCAGGAATAAAAGGATTTGATCCATGTTTGGTCTGAAGCATTCTTGGGTGAAGGGGAACCAATTTTGTATAAACGGTGGGTCTGGCCTCCCAGGGGCCTGAGGGGCGGGGCCCAATAGGGGAAATATAGCAAATTCTTTGAAATCCTTCTTCTTCTGTAGGAATAAAGGGATTTGATCCATATTTGGTCTGAAACATCCTTGGGTGAAGGGGAACCAATTTTGTATAAATGGTCGGTCCGGCCTCCCAGGGGCCTGAGGGGCGGGGCCCAATAGGGGAAATATAGCAAATTCTTTAAAATCCTTCTTCTTCTGCAGGAATAAAAGGATTTGATCCATGTTTGGTCTGAAGCATCCTTGGGTGAAGGGGAACCAATTTTGTATAAACGGTTGGTCTGGCCTCCCAGGGGCCTGGGGGGTGGGGCCCAATAGGGGAATATAGCATATTCTTTAAAATCCTTCTTCTTCTGCAGGAATAAAGGGATTTGATCCATGTTTGGTCTGAAGCATTCTTGGGTGAAGGGGAACCAATTTTGTATAAACGGTGGGTTGGCCTCCCAGGGGCCTTAGGCCTTAGGGGCGGGGCCCAATAGGGGAAATATAGCAAATTCTTTGAAATCCTTCTTCTTCCGTAGGAATAAAGGGATTTGATCCATATTTGGTCTGAAACATCCTTGGGTGAAGGGAAACCAATTTTGTATAAACGGTGGGTCTGGCCCCCAGGGGCCTTAGGGGTGGGGCCCAATAGGGGAAATAGGGTTAATCCTTTAAATCGCTACTAGTCATAAAGTTATAAATGAATTTGAACCAAATTTGGTCAGTAACATTCTTGGGAGAAGGGGAACAGAGTTTGTATACATTTTTACTCTGAACCCCCAGGGGCCTGAGGGGCGGAGCCAAATAGGGGAAATAGATATTAGTCTTTAAATCGCTACTAGTCATATAGTTTTTAATGGATTTTAACTAGATTTGGTCAGGAACATCCTTGGGTGAAGGTGAACAGAGTTTGTATTAATTTTTACTCTGAACTCCCAGGGGCCTGAGGGGCCGGGCCAAATAGGGTAAATAGGGTTAATCTTTTAAATCACTGCTAGTCATAAAGTTATGAATGAATTAGAACCAAATTTGGTCAGGAACATCCTTGGGAGAAGGGGAACAGAGTTTGTATACATTTTTACTCTGAACCCCCAGGGGCCTGAGGGGCGGAGCCAAATATGGGAAATAGAGATTAGTCTTTAAATCGCTACTGGTCATAAAATTTTTCATGGATTTTAATTAGATTTGGTCAGGAACATCCTTGGGGGAAGGGGAACCGAGTTTGTATAAATTTTTACTCTGAACCCTCAGGGGCCTGAGGGGCGGGGCCAAATAGGGGAAATAGGGTTAATCCTTTAAATCGCTACTAGTCATAAAGTTATGAATGAATTTGAACCAAATTTGGTCAGGAACTATCATTGGGAGAAGGGGAACAGAGTTTGTATAAATTTTTACTCTGAATCCCCAGGGGCCTGAGGGGCGGGGCCAAATAGAGGAAATAGGGTTACTCATTTAAATCGCTACTAGTCATAAAGTTATGGATGAATTTGAACAGGAACATCCTTGGGAGAAGGGGGAACAGAGTTTGTATAAATTTTTACTCTGAACCCCCAGGGGCCTGAGGGGCCGGGCCAAATAGGGAAATAGAGATTAGTCTTTAAATTGCTACAACTCATAAAGTTATGAATGAATTAGAACCATATTTGGTCAGGAACATCCTTGGGGGGAGGGGAACAGAGTTTGTATAAATTTTACTCTGAACACCCAGGGGCCTGAGGGGCGGAGTCTAAGAGGCCCAAGGGTCTTTTTCCCCACCCTAAGGGACTTAGTTTCTTCAAACACAATTAGGTTGTAAAAATAATCCATAGGGTCTTTCAGTCCCTTAGAGAGTATGTGTATGAATAAATTGAACATGAACATTATTTTGACATTTGGTCAAATCCAACCAGGTGAGCGATACAGGCCCCATGGGCCTCTTGTTTGTTAAAGTTTTAACATACTACTTCATTGAAAATTTGAAAAAAAAAAAACCTTTTATTGAAAAAAACTGTTGACGATACAAGTGAAGCAAATAATTTGAAAAGTTATAGCTGGTCTTTAAAATACAAAGCTAAACTTATTCATTATTTTATGCAGATTGACACCTGTTTCAAATCTTCAGTTTTCAGTTTGAGCTCACCTGGCCTGATGTGGCATCTGTCTGTCCGTCCGTCGTCAACTTTTTCATATAAACAACTTCTTTTTAGGTCTAGATGCAAGATAATTGCCAGAAAAGTTCCTTGGATGAAGCCAGACAAACTTTGTGAAAAAAATTGACCTTGAACAATATTCTAGTTTATTCTGGTTACTAAGTTTGTTCAAATGAATGACCTTGATCTACATTAAAGGTCACAAGTATTACAAAGGCTTCAATCTTTAAACAATGATTTCTTAATAGCCCAGAGACTCTGAGACTTGTTATTAGACCAATAGTATGCTGGAATGAAGGACTAGAAAAATTATTGTCATGCATAAACTTAGCCTACTCTGCTATACCTATTTTACATGTCATCACTTCGCAATCCTATTGATCAATACCACCGCAATACTTTCATTTCAGAAGAGCTGTACCTACAAGTAACTCCATAAAAAAGAGGATGGACGAAATAGCTAGTGTGAGTATTATTATATATAATTAGCTCACCTGGACCATGGACCATAGGTCTGGTGAGCTTATGTCGTAGTGCCATCCTGCTTTGTCCGTCGATGTCCGCCGTCCGTGTTGTTATTTATTGGGTCAGTCAGAAATCCAAGATGGCCACTATGGCCAACAGTGCCACTAAACCTGCTACAGAGAATGCATACTACAATAGTATAAGGTTCTTTAATTTAGAGTCAGATGACCGTTAAGGCCCCTGGGCCTCTTGTTGTAATTAAAACTTATATTTGTATCAACAACTAGGTTTACTTGAAGAATGGAATCGAAAATATCATAAAAATAAACCCTTGTTTACGAATAAACAGCCAAAAACCGTAACTTTTCACGGTTGAGTGCGGCGTACACAAAATCACACTCTGAAAAATGTAAATCGACGATAACTAAAGTTGTAGGTATTACTTCCATTTTATTTTAAATGTCAAATTTTTCAAATATTAATCAGGATTTATAAGAAAAACATGAAATCTATTCATTAAGTCGTTGTTGAGAAAAAAAAAAATCAATATTCCTGGTACGCATTACCAACTTCCTGTGCTAATACACATGGAAATGGCGTGTTTGTCGGTAAAACGTAAGTTGGACTTTCATACAGTATTGTATATGTCCAATATAAGGTAATGGTTCTGTTATGTTTTACATATATAATCTGAGTTAAATTTGAACGGTTATTTGATATAACATTAATAAATTGTTATTTGGTTGAATTCCATTTTATCGTTATTGACCAAATCTTCACTTTGTATTATCCGAGTTTTTCGAGTTTTCCGAATTCGAGTTTTCCGAGTTTTTTTTACTAGGATAAAGAGAGAATTCGGCAGAACTGACGAAGTACTTCGAGTTAAGCGGGGTATTCGAGTTTTGCGAGTTCGAGATAAAGAAGTTCCACTGTATTACATATACATTTACATGTATTGACCAGTCTTTACACTGAACTGATGAGCAACAAAGCGGAGTTATAATGATTATATAATGTTGACAAATATTGACCAAACTTTGCACAAAAAGTGACAACTTGCTTAATTCGAATACTCGGATAACTCTAAGTTTTCTCGTGGTCCTGTTGAGGTCGGGTTAATGAAGTTTCATTGTACAAAAGTATAAGGGTCTTTAATTTAGAGTCAGATGACCGTTAAGGCCCTTGGGCCTCTTTTTTTCAATAAATCTCTACTAGTCATAAACGACTCAATAAATTTTGACCAAATCTGGTCTGAAGCATCTTTAGGTGAAGAGAAATCAATTTCTTATAAACCGTAGGACTGGTTCCCCCAATATTGGAAATAGAACAAATTCGTCAAAATGCTACTCCTTCTGTTTTGATAAAAGAATTTGGCTAAGTATATTTGGTTAGAAACATCCTTGGGGGAAGGGGAATAGATTTTGCATAAATGGTGACTCTGACCCCCAAGGGGCCAGATGGGCGGAGCCCAATAGGAGAAATAGAGGTAATTCTTTTAAACCGCTACTAGTCATAAAATTAAGAATGGATTTGAACCCAATTCAGTCAGAAGCATCCTTCGGGGAAGGGGAATAGATTTTGCATAAACAGTGACTCTGACCCCCAAGGGGCTTGAGGGGTGGGGCCCAATAGGGGAAATGGAGGTAATTTCTTTTAAATCCCTACTAGTCCTAAATTACTTAATGGACTTTGATGAAATTTATTCTGAAGCATTATAGGGCTAAGGAGATGTAATGTTGTATAAATGGAGGGTATGGTTGCCTTGGGACAGGAGAGAGGGGGCCTAATAGGGGAAATGTTGCAATATAGAAAAAACAACAACTTTAAACCATAGTTCAAAGATGTAGCAAACTAGGTAGAAAAATAATTGAAATGTAACATTTTTGCCATGATTACTGAAATATCCAAGTGAGCGATGCAGGCCCTCTTGGCCTCTTATTTTCTTCCCTGGAAGTCGCACGAGGCATTTTAGGTACCTCTATTGAAATTAAATATAGTTAAACTTCGATGTTTCAAAGTTCAAGGGACTGACCGAAAAACTTCGAAACAGCAGGACTTCGAATCATTCTTGGTTGTCAGACTCGCAGTGAAAATGTTAAGTTTATAATTTACCACAAATACAGCAATATAAAAAAAATGCTTTTCATCAATTCAGAATTTCATTCTTATGATGTCCTCTATTGACAGTCAATACTAATCCCTCTGTTTGTCATTCCTACAGACATCCTCTATTGACAGTCAATGCTAATCCCTCTGTTTGTCATTCCTAGACATCCACTATTGACAGTCAATACTAATCCCTCTGTTATTCCTAAAGACGTCCTCTATTGACAGTCAATACTAATCCCTTTGTTTGTCATTCCTACAGACATCCTCTATTGACAGTCAATACTAATCCCTCTGTTTGTCATTCCTACAGACATCCTCTATTGACAGTCAATACTAATCCCTCTGTTTGTCATTTCTACAGACATCCTCTATTGACAGTCAATACTAATCCCTCTGCTTGTCATTCCTACAGACATCCTCTATTGACACAAATACAGCAATATAAAAAAAATGCTTTTCATCAATTCAGAATTTCATTCTTATGATGTCCTCTATTGACAGTCAATACTAATCCCTCTGTTTGTCATTCCTAGACATCCACTATTGACAGTCAATACTAATCCCTCTGTTATTCCTAAAGACGTCCTCTATTGACAGTCAATACTAATCCCTCTGCTTGTCATTCCTACAGACATCCTCTATTGACAGTCAATACTAATCCCTCTGTTTGTCATTCCTACAGACATCCTCGGCTGACGATCAGGAGTCGAGGATAAAGGAACTGCATGCTGAAATGATCTTTAATGTTGGCGAATACATCGACCCCAAGATTGCAAATAATGATTGGGAAAAATTCCTTACGCTGTTAACATCCACCCTAAAACCTGTAGATTTGTATAGAGAAAAAAACAGTTTCTATGCAATTTGTGAAGCACTGAAAAGAAAAGGAAAGATAGATTATGGATCCTATACTGTACTGTATAAAGCTGTCAGCAAAGTTTATGTAACCGCCGCTGAGATCATTAAAGCAGCATCTGATGAGATCCAGGCGGTCCGATCAGCAGGTTTGTTGATACAATATATATACACAGGATGTCTAATAGTGTTTAATATCAAGGGAATTTAATGTAACGCTGTACAGAAAAGTTAAGTACGTGAACCATGAAGGCTTTATTACAAAATCTGATCCAAAGATACATCGTCATGATATAGACATTTTAAAACATTCTGTGTAATCCTACCTTATATAGACAGTGTAATCCTAAACTGTGACTGTTTTACTTTCAGGACCAACAAAAGCCAAACAACGAAAGAAGGAATACGAAGACCCGATCAAAGGTTAGTATGTGCATCATTGATACACAATGGTATCACAGCTGATTGATGTCTGGTTGTAACAGTTTGGTACCCAATGGTATCACAGCTGATTGATGTCTGGTTGTAACAGTTTGGTACCCAATGGTATCACAGCTGATTGATGTCTGGTTGTAACAGTTTGGTACCCAATGGTATCACAGCTGATTGATGTCTGGTTGTAACAGTTTGGTACCCAATGATATCACAGCTGATTGATGTCTGGTTGTAACAGTTTGGTACCCAATGGTATCACAGCTGATTGATGTCTGGTTGTAACAGTTTGGTACCCAATGGTATCACAGCTGATCCATGTCTGGTTGTAACAGTTTGGTACCTAATGGTATCACAGCTGATCCATGTCTGGTTGTAACAGTTTGGTACCCAATGATATCACAGCTGATTGATGTCTGGTTGTAACAGTTTGGTACCCAATGGTATCACAGCTGATCCATGTCTGGTTGTAACAGTTTGGTACTACAGTAAAACACGGTTATAACGAATCACAGGGGACCAACTGAATCAGTTCATTATATTGATAGTTCGTATTACGTGTATTACAAATTTTATTGTTTTTTAGCTCACCTGGACCAAAGGTCCGGTGAGCTTATGTCATGGCGTAGCGTCCGTCGTCCGTCAACATTTACTTCAAATCACTGCTTGTTCTTATTGGATTTTTACCAAATTTGGCCAGAAACAACCTTGGCAGAAGGGGAAAAAATTTTGCATAAATGGTGACTCTGACCCCCGAGGGGCCAAAGAGGTGGGGCCCAATAGCGGAAATAGAGGTAATTCTTTTAAATCGCTACTAGTCATAAAGTTATGAATGGATTTGAAACTAACTTGGTCAGAGACATCCTTGAGGGAAGGGGAACAGATTTTGCATAAATGGTGACTCTGACCCCCGAGGGGCAAAAGGGGCGAGGCCCAATAGGGGAAATAGAGGTAATTCTTTTAAATCGCTACTAGTCAAGAAGTTCTTATTGGATTTTGACCAAACTTGGCAAGAAACATCCTTGGTAGAAGGGGAACAGATTTTGCATAAATGGTGACTCTGACCCCCGAGGGGCCAAAGGGGCGGGGCCCAATAGGGGAAATAGAGGTAATTCCTTTAAATCGCTACTTGTCATAAAGTTATGAATGGATTTGAACCCAACTTGGTCAGAGACATCCTTGGGAGAAGGGGAACAGATTTTGCATAAATGGTGGCTCTGACCCCTGAGGGGCCAAAGGAACGGGGCCCCAATAGGGGAAATAGAGGTTATTCCTTTAAATCGCTACTAGTCATAAAGTTATGAATGGATTTGAACCCAACTTGGTCAGAGACATCCTTGAGGGAAGGGGAACAGATTTTGCATAAATGGTGGTTCTGACCCCCGAGAAGCCAAAGGGGTGGGGCCCAATAGGGGAAATAGAGGTAATTCCTTTAAATCGCTGCTTGTCATAAAGTTACGAATGGACTTGAACCCAATTTGGTCAGAGACATCCTTGGGGGAAGGGGAACAAATTTTGCATAAATGGTGACTCTGTCCCCGAGGGGCCAAAGGGGCAGGGCCCGATAGGGGAAATAGAGGTAATACCTTTAAATCGCTACTAGTCATAAAGTTATGAATGGATTTGAACCCAATTTGGTCAGAAACATCCTTGGCAGAAGGATTTTTTTATTTTTCAGAATTGGGCATTTTTTCTGTACTCTAGATCTGCTATCATACCAAGCCCGGCAAAAGGACTAAGTACTGTACCTTACTGAAGCAGTGACGTCCTCGACTGTCGGGTGTAACTGGTGGTCTTAAACCCGGGGCACAAAATGACTTCTTCTCAATAACAAAGAGGCCCAGATACCTGATATTGTGTCTGTAGTATGCTGGGGTAAAGGACTAATAAAATTCTTCAAATGAATGACATTGACCTTCATTCAAGGTCACTGGTATGAAATAGGCTAAAATCTTTAAAAAAAAAATGAAGAGACCCAGAGAGCTGGTATTGCCTCTATAGTGTGCTGAACTGACAGACTACATTCAAGATAATAGGGTTGAGAAGTGTTAAGATCTTTAAATAATGAGACACACAGAGTAGGCTGGAATGAAGAGAAAAACAATTTATTAAATTGATAAACTTAACCTCCTTTGATATTTGAATAAGATGGTAATCAGCTTGATATCTGCATAAATAACCTAGATCAACTTCAAAGTTACTCTAGAAGCAAGTGAGCGGCACAGGACCGTTAGGCCTCTTGTTTCTATAATTAGATGTAACTATATATGTAAAAAGTTAGATTTGTGTGCAAGCCTTGTGATTGAACATGAAAATTATTACTTAATTAGTTTTAGAAGTGATCAATTATCAAATATTCAGAAATAATAAAATGCTAATCTTTCTGATTACAGAAACAACAAGACTAACAACCATGGATCAAACCTCAAAACCAGAGGTGATCTCTACACAAGCCTTGGAAGACGCTAAAGAAATGATCAGAAAGAATAGCATTGTCCTCATCAAGGGTGCCTCAGGGGATGGGAAGACTTTGATGGGTTACCAATTGTTGAAGTGGCTAATGGACGGCGATAATAAGGATACTGGACTGTCAAAGGATCCTGTCCAGCTTTACAACATGACCAAATGGGATGAAATTGTCAAGCCAAACACACAATTAGCTGTATATATTGATGATGTTAGTGGGGAAATCGCTGAAGATTTAAAGAAAAGGGAAGTCTCCATTAAGGCGACATTTTGTGGGAAACTCAATAATAGATCAAACTGTTTGATACTTAATGTTCGAGATGAAATTTTCAAAAGCACACAATTATCTTCTTGTGAATGCTTCAAACACAATATCATTGATTTGAGAGGTAAAAACTGCATAAAAATCGCAGAAAAAAAGCTTATTTTAGAGAGTTATGTCCCAGAGATCAAAACCTTAACTGGTGGAAAGGAATCTGAAATCATCAAGCTTGCCCCAGATATAGGATTTCCGCAATGTTGTCATCTTTTTAAGTATGTTTCCAGCTTACAGAACGAGGGGGTTGATTTCTTCAAACAACCATTTCATTTCATGGAAACAACTTTGGAGAAATTACCAAAGGAGCACTTTTCTGCTCTATTGTTTCTCTTCCTCAATGAGGGGAGTGTCCAGAAAGGGGACTTAGATCCTAAAAACACTGAAAGTTTTGACAAGAAAAAGCTTGATGAAGCTTTCCAGGGAATTAAGCTTGATCATGCAGACAAAATCAGATCTCTGCGGAAAAGTTTAGATGTAATGTGTGAATCACTAGTTGCAAAATATCCCGATGATGATGATGATGATGATGATTCAATTTACAAATTTTGTCATGATTCTGTTCAGGACACTGTTGCCTTTTTGTATGTCAAGGACACAAAAATTGGGTTTATAGAAAATTGTCCCCGAATGTTCCTCCACTATATATCAACATCAAAATCCACAGCTAACAAAATAGTTATATCATCTAGTAGTGAACACGTGTATAAACGTTTGGTCAGAGAGTGTATGTATGAACGTTTGGTCGGAGAGTTTGAGTCTAATGCCCATAGATTATCTGACTATATAGTTAGATTAGATGTATGGACAGACACCCTGTTTCTACAGGGATTTATTAGATGGCTAAGTGGTCAGAATTATGACAATAACTTATGCCACCTGATAAAATGTGCGTTGTTAAATGGAGCATGCTCTACTGGTTTCGAAGATCATGTCTCATATCTCCTTTCTGAGGGTGCCATACCTAACAATGATACACCGTTTTGTGTAGTGGAGGGTGGGAGTGTACAACTACTGCGTCAACTACTGAAGTATGACGTCATTCCTACAGCGAGGGCATGCTGGTCAGGATCACCACATTATATTGACAATATAAATGTCCTACACCAGGCATGTTTGTTAGAGAGAGAAGAGATGGTGACAATCTTGTGTGACACTTACCCAGACTTGGTACATGATACTGATACCTGGGGACATAGCATGCTTCATTTTGTGGCACAGACAGGAAACTGTCGTATATTTCAGACAGTGGAGAGAACGGTACTTAAATCATTGTGTAGAGTTGAGGATGTACAACATAAGTGTGAGACAGAAGATGGTCGTGTGGTACATAGGAGTTGTTTGTGTGGACAGTACATGTCACAGTTAGTGGACAAGTTATACGGGAAGACAATATTACATCATAGTTGTGAGAGTGGACACAGGGAGCTTAGTTTATATCTGTGCAAGTCCTACCCAGCACTAACTACAGCTGTAGATAACAACGGGAAGACAATATTACATTGGAGCTGTTGGAGTGGAAACAAGGAGCTTAGTTTACAGCTGTGTGAGTTGTATCCAGCACTAATCAAAGCTGTAACTATCGATCAGAAGACAGTAATACATTATAGTTGTATGTTTGGACACAAAGAGCTTATTTTAGAGCTGTGTAAGTTGGACCAAGAACTAACTACAACTGTAGATAACAAGGGGAAGACAGTATTACTTAATAGTTGTAGGTGGGGTCAAAAGGAGCTTAGCTTAGAGCTGTGTAAGTTGGACCCAGCACTAACCAAAGCTGTTAATAAGGACGGGTATCATTGTCTACATTATATAGCCAAGTGGACAACAGATGTAGACATGTTCACTGAGTGTGAACGTCACGTAAAACAGTACCTAGAGACAACAGGAGGTAAGTATGACATCACGACCATACTTACTAATGACGGTAAATCTGTTTTAGACCTGGCAACGGAACAGACAGAGATGGTGAGAAAGTTGAGGGAGAAAGGTAGGATAAAGTGGGGGAGGAAGTTATATGTCAACCCTTTGCATGACCATCTTGTCAAAATAAAGGAACTTAATATTCACACTTCTATACACTAACTTGTGTAACTTGATGACCAATTAAAAAAAAACTGTTTTAGACAAAGGAACGAACAGAACAAGGACGGGTCGTTTCGCCCTAAATCCCACGGACATGCAGATTCAGTTATTGCATGGAAAGTGTTGATGGTATCTCTTGTCAATAAACGGGTCATAAATCCACCGATTGCAAGAGTGGCAATCGAACATGGCTAAACTGTTAAGGCATTTCAACTTGTTATTAAGTTTGATTGAAATCTCTCGAGAAAACTGACAATCAAATTTGGAAGTCATTATGACTTTTAACCGGGTCACCAGAAAAAAAAAGTGAAGTGAAGTGTGAAAGATGGACGAACCCAATCAAATACAACTCCTTGGCTTTGCTTAAAGCAAAGGATATAGGAAACTTTAATACCTTGCATGGGTAATCTGTGTATTCGGATTTTAAAATTGATGCATGGAGAAGTATGTTATGTGATATTTATAACCATGATTACAATTTTTCAATACCATAATTACTTGAATAACAATATTTCAGACTTTGTGTTGTGTCTGAAATTTTACTTTATGAATACATCAGTTTGATGAATAATTTTATGTATGTAATGACAGATTGTTAGGAACATGGATTTAGTCCAAAATTGCATGAACAGGAATACGAAAAAAGTATTGATAAAGAATAAGTTAAAGCTATTAAAGATTTAATTGCTATAGTACACGTTACTTTGGTATATCCCCAACTAATAAAACTGGGACTTAAGTACAGCTTTCAACTTCACGTCAAGATCTAGTGTAACCGACAAAGTACATGTTACTTTGCATTGTTTAATCAACAACTTATACAACTGGCATTATAATACAGATTTATCGTTACATAAACAGCTGATGTAACTAACGAAGTACATGTTACTTTGTTTAATCAACAACTTATACAACTGGCATTATAATACAGATTTATCGTTACATAAACAGCTGATGTAACCGACAAAGTACATGTTCCTTTGTTTTTGTTTCATCACCAGAAAGGCCAGAGTGGTTTTCGGATTGAATGTAAACAAAGTACGTGGGTATAGACTTGCAAGGTTTAATAATTTAACAGGGCATCCAATAGGATTAAAATCTCAAAGAGTCAGTGACTCTCAGCTGTGAAATCCTGAGAGTCAAATAAAAACCTGAGAGTCAAAATATGAAATGCACAAAAACTTCAGGTCAACGATTACTTGTTTACTGATATCAAATATGATATACGTGTATGTACTTTTCAAAAACTTAGTTCGATTGAATTTATTTTCCAATATCTAATTGATAATAACAATTAGAAAAATCAATTGTAATTTTATTTATCCTTTTTTATTTATACTGAAACAGTATAATGATTATAATAAATCAAAACTAAAGTGGTGTTTTTTATCTGGTGTTTTTTATCTAACTTAAAAAAATATAAAATGAAAGAAATTCCTTATTTTGAACAAAACAACTTGTATCTTTCTTAAATCTGCCTTTTAAAATGTCTTAAAATATTTATGATTTAAGAAACCATCTGTTATTTTTTTAGCCCATCCTTAAAATCTACTGGCCTGGCCATTTATACTTTTTCAAGGTCACCTGAGACGAAGTCTCAGTTGACCTATTGTGATCGTCTTTTGTCCGGCGTCGTCCGGCGTGCGTCGTCCGTCGTAAACAATTTACATTTTCAACTTCTCAATTACCAACAGGCCCAGAGACCTGATATTGGGTCTGTAGCATGATGGGATGAAGGGCTTCTAGTTTGTTCAAATGGATGACCTTGACCTTTGTTCAAGGTCACAGGGGTCCAAATGTGCTTAAATATATCAAAATTCAGGTGACCATTAAGGCCCATGGGCCTCTGGTTTAAATACCTGTAATCTAAATACAATAATTGCATCTTTAATAAAGACCCTTGTTTTTTTATCAGAGATGTATTTATAAGAAGTAATATGTCTCTGTTTTTATATGAAATTCATGTTTATAAGTTGCCTTTGAAAAAAAAAAGAAAATTGAATATCCAGCTTTTAGATCACCGGCAACAAAATCTCAAGTGACCTAATCTTATCGCCTTTTGGCCGTCGTGCGTCCGTAAACAATTTACATTTTCGACTTCTTCTCCAAAACCCCTAAACCAAATTCAATGAAATTTAGCAGGAAGCTTCTATGGCTAAAGGTCGACCAAAATTGTGAATATATGGTTCCCCCCCCCCCCAGGGGCCTGTGGGGCAGGCTAAAAAGGGTCAAATTGGCTGAAATTTCAAAAATCTTCTTCTCTACTCTCAGATATGATGGAATGAAACACTTTTCATAGATTTTGGTTTGGTTTATTTTGTTTAACGTCCTATTAACTCTTCATAGATGGAAGGGTCTTAAGGTGATTTACCAAAATTGTGAATTTCATGACCCCTGGGGTCTCACGTTTGTCCCTGGGGAGGGGGTAAACATTACTATAGTTTATATAGGGAAATCACATTTTTTATTCTAATTTGTTTGATTTCTATTGGAATTCATTCTAACTTGGTTAACATTATCATCATGGGATGACATTTTGATGACATGCACATGTTGGCCCTGACTGACCCCCAGGGGCTGGTGGGCGGGGCTAAAATGGGTCAATATGACTGAAATTTCAAAAATCTTCTTCTCTACTCTCAGATATGATTGAATCAAATACTCTTCATAGATGTAAGGGTCTTAAGGTGCTTTACCAAAATTGTGAATTTCATGACCCTGGGGTCTCGTATTTGACCCTAGGGAGGGGGTGAACATTACTATAGTTTATATAGGGAAATCACATTTTTGACTATAATTTGCTTGATTTGGATTGGAATTCATTCTTACTTGGTTAACATTATCAGCTTAAGATGTTAGTTTGATAGTATGCACATGTTGGCCCTGATTGACCCCCCAGGGGCTGATGGGTTGGGCCAAAAAGGGTCAATTAAATTAACTGAAATATTTCAAATCTCATGTGACCGTTAAGGCCCATCGGCCTCTTAATGTTAAATTATTTCACAGAAAACAAATGTTTAAATGGATTCTGGGACAAGATTAATTTGAATAGATATATTACTGATACTAATGTTCAGTTATAATATAAATTACTGGTGTGTTAAAATACTATCATTTGTATCATTTTATTTTTTGTTGGCATCTTATTTTCGATAACAAATAAAAAAACTAAAACTGAATATCTGAGAATTTATTTTTACATAACATGAAGTGCCAGAGTGCTTACGGTGTGATGGAGGAGTGGTCGGCTGTCAACTTTAGACTTCTTTTATAAAGTTAGAAGCAGCTGTGTCCCGCTAGTTGGTCAGAAAGTACCTGGGGACAGGGTACATTAAAGTTGTCTTATTTCAATGACATGTATCAATTCTCTCAAGGTAGCAGAGATGAAAATATTCTGACTTAGAGTTCTTGTCAAGCTTTAAAAGACATGAGACATTATATTTTTTCAAGAAGGTACCTAGGATGGAGCAATATATATTGGGCTATAAATGACTTTGGCATATATTCAAGGTCATGGGGTCAAACATGTAGCCATTCTTCTAAGAATCTTTAAGTTTGAAGAAGACCCATGGTTCTCTTGTTTTGCCAGTAGATACCTTCTATGAAGTTTTATTAATCAGCCTTGTGCCATAGGAATGACCTTCACCAGTGTCCAAGGTCACAGGATAAAACATGGTACACGCTTCCAGAATCTTCTGTAATTTCAGAAGACCCTTATATTTTGGCAGCGAGTCTCTAGAACCGAATGCTACCACAACTTCTTATATATTTGACCTTGATCTATTTTTAAGGTCACAAGTGTCGTACAAAGTATATATTTTAAAAATCAAGAAGCTTCTAAAGTTGTAAAATATCTGATTTTGCCAGTAAATTAATTTGAAAGAGTGTTTTAAACTTTATACATAAAAATAACCTTGACCCATACTTAAGGTCACAGTGCTGAAGTATGTTCAAACATATTTGATCAGTCAATAGATTAACAGGAAGTTCTGCACAAGTTGTACGTTATCCTTGGTTATGATGCGACCAAACATGCATACCTAGACATGGCAGTGATGGGGTTCAAGGTTTACACTTAGTATCCATGGTAATGCTGTGGCCCCAGGTGTACACCACGTATCCATATTAATGCTGTGTCCCGAAGTGTACACCACATATCCATGGTAATGTTGTGTCCGGAAGTGTACACCACATATCCATGGCAATGCTGGTCCCCGAAGTGTACACCACATATCCATGGTAATGTTGTGTCCCGAAGTGTACACCACGTGTCCCTGGGAATGTTGTGGCCTGAGGTGTACACCACGTATCCATGGTAATGCTGGTACCCGAACTATGCACCACGTATCCACGGTAATGTTGTGTCCCGAAGTGTACACCACGTGTCCATGGTAATCCTGGTCCCCGAAGTGTACGCCAGGTATCCATATTAATGCTGTGTCCCGAAATGTACACCACGTATCCATATTAATGCTGTGTCCCGAAATGTACACCACGTATCCATATTAATGCTGGTCCCCGAAGTGTACACCACTTATCCATGGTAATGCTGGCCCTGAAGTGTACACCACGTATCCATGGTAATGCTGGTCCCCGAAGTGTACGCCAGGTATCCATATTAATGTTGTGTCCCGAAGTGTACACCACGTATCCATGGTAATGTTGTGGCTCGAGGTGTACACCACATATCCATGGTAATGTTGTGGCCCGAAGTGTACACCACGTATCCATGGAAATTATGTGGCCTGAAGTGTACACCACGTATCCATGTTAATTCTGTGGCCCGATGTGTACACCACGTATCCATGGTAATGCTGGTCCCCAAAGTGTACACCACGTATCCTTGGTAATGCTGTGGCCTGAGGTGTACACCACGTATCCGTGGTAATGTTGTGGCTTGAAGTGTACACCACGTATCCATGGTAATGCTGTTGCCCGATGTGTACACCACGTATCCATGGTAATGCTGGTCCCCAAAGTGTACACCACGTATCCTTGGTAATGCTGTGGCCTGAGGTGTACACCACGTATCCGTGGTAATGTTGTGGCTTGAAGTGTACACCATGTATCCATGGTAATGCTGTTCCCCGAAGTGTACCACACGTATCCATGGTAATTCTGTTGCCCGAGGTGTACACCACGTATCCATGGTAATGCTGTCCCCGAAGTGTACACAACGTATCCATGGTAATCCTGGTCCCCGGAGTGTACACCATTTATCCATGGTAATGCTGGTCCCCGAAGTGTACACCACATATCCATGGTAATGCTGGTCCCCGAAGTGTTCACCACATATCAATGATATTGATGTGACCCGAAGTGTTCACCAAGTATCCATGGTAATGCTGTTCCCTGAAGTTTACACTTAGTATCCATGGTAAAGATGTTCCCTGAAGTGTACACTTCGTATACATGGTAATGTTGTGTCCCGAAGTGTACACCACGTATCCGTGGTAATGTTGTGGCCCGAAGTGTACTACACGTATCCATGGTATTGCTGTTCCCTGAAGTGTACACCCCGTATTCATGGTAATGCAGTGTCCTGAAGTGTACACCACGTATCAATGATATTGATGTGGCCCGTAGTGTACACCACATATCCATGGTAAGTATGTATCTTGAAGTGTACATCACGTATCCATGGAAATGCTGTGGCCTGAAATGTACACCACGTATCCGTGGTAATGTTGTGGCTTGAAGTGTCCACCACGTATCCATGGTAATGATGTGGCTTGAAGTGTACACCACGTATCCATGGTAATGCTGGTCCCCGAAGTGTACACCACGTATCCATGGTAATGCTGTTGCCAAAAGTGTACACCACGTATCCGTGGTAATGCTGATCCCCGAAGTGTACTTCACATATCCATGGTAATCCTGGTCCCCGAAGTGTACACCATGTATCCATGGTAATGCTGTGGCCCGAAGTGTACAACACGTATCCATGGTAATGTTGTGTCCCGAAGTGTACACCACGTATCCATGGTAATGTTGTGTCCGGAAGTGTACACCACATATCCATGGCAATGCTGGTCCCCGAAGTGTACACCACATATCCATGGTAATGTTGTGTCCCGAAGTGTACACCACGTGTCCCTGGGAATGTTGTGGCCTGAGGTGTACACCACGTATCCATGGTAATGCTGGTACCCGAACTATGCACCACGTATCCACGGTAATGTTGTGTCCCGAAGTGTACACCACGTGTCCATGGTAATCCTGGTCCCCGAAGTGTACGCCAGGTATCCATATTAATGCTGTGTCCCGAAATGTACACCACGTATCCATATTAATGCTGTGTCCCGAAATGTACACCACGTATCCATATTAATGCTGGTCCCCGAAGTGTACACCACTTATCCATGGTAATGCTGGCCCTGAAGTGTACACCACGTATCCATGGTAATGCTGGTCCCCGAAGTGTACGCCATGTATCCATATTAATGTTGTGTCCCGAAGTGTACACCACGTATCCATGGTAATGTTGTGGCTCGAGGTGTACACCACATATCCATGGTAATGTTGTGGCCCGAAGTGTACACCACGTATCCATGGAAATTATGTGGCCTGAAGTGTACACCACGTATCCATGTTAATTCTGTGGCCCGATGTGTACACCACGTATCCATGGTAATGCTGGTCCCCAAAGTGTACACCACGTATCCATGGTAATGCTGTGGCCTGAGGTGTACACCACGTATCCGTGGTAATGTTGTGGCTTGAAGTGTACACCACGTATCCATGGTAATGCTGTTGCCCGAGGTGTACACCACGTATCCATGGTAGTGCTGGTCCCCAAAGTGTACACCAATTATCCATGGTAATGCTGTTCCCCGAAGTGTACCACACGTATCCATGGTAATTCTGTTGCCCGAGGTGTACACCACGTATCCATGGTAATGCTGTCCCCGAAGTGTACACAACGTATCCATGGTAATCCTGGTCCCCGGAGTGTACACCATTTATCCATGGTAATGCTGGTCCCCGAAGTGTACACCACATATCCATGGTAATGCTGGTCCCCGAAGTGTTCACCACATATCAATGATATTGATGTGACCCGAAGTGTTCACCAAGTATCCATGGTAATGCTGTTCCCTGAAGTGTACACTTAGTATCCATGGTAAAGATGTTCCCTGAAGTGTACACTTCGTATACATGGTAATGCTGTGTCCCGAAGTGTACACCACGTATCCGTGGTAATGTTGTGGCCCGAAGTGTACTACACGTATCCATGGTATTGCTGTTCCCTGAAGTGTACACCCCGTATTCATGGTAATGCAGTGTCCTGAAGTGTACACCACGTATCAATGATATTGATGTGGCCCGTAGTGTACACCACATATCCATGGTAAGTATGTATCTTGAAGTGTACATCACGTATCCATGGAAATGCTGTGGCCTGAAATGTACACCACGTATCCATGGTAATGTTGTGGCTTGAAGTGTACACCACGTATCCATGGTAATGATGTGGCTTGAAGTGTACACCACGTATCCATGGTAATGCTGGTCCCCGAAGTGTACACCACGTATCCATGGTAATGCTGTTGCCAAAAGTGTACACCACGTATCCGTGGTAATGCTGATCCCCGAAGTGTACTTCACATATCCATGGTAATCCTGGTCCCCGAAGTGTACACCATGTATCCATGGTAATGCTGTGGCCCGAAGTGTACAACACGTATCCATGGTAATGTTGTGTCCCGAAGTGTACACCACGTATCCATGGTAATGTTGTGTCCCGAAGTGTACACCACGTATCCATAGTAATGCTGGTCCCCGAAGTGTACTACACGTATCCATGGTAATTATGTATCTTGAAGTGTACACTTAGTATCCATGTTAGTGCTCTGGCCCGAAGAGTACACCACGTATTCATGGTAATGCTGTGTCCTGAAGTGTACACCACGTATCCTTGGTAGTGCTGTTCCCCGAAGTGTACACCACGTATCCATGGTAATACTGGTCCCCGAAGTGTACACTACGTATCCATGATAATGATGGCTTGAAGTGTACACCACGTACCCATGGTAATGCTGTGGTCCGAAGTGTACACCACGTATCCATGGTAATGCTGGTCCCCGAAGTGTACACCACATATCCATGGTAATGCTGGTCCCCGAAGTGTACACCATGTATCCATGGTAATGCTGGTCCCCGAAGTGTTCACCACGTATCAATGAAATTGATGTGACCCGAAGTGTTCACCAAGTATCCATGGTAATGCTGTTCCCTGAAGTTTACACTTCGTATACATGGTAATGCTGTGTCCCGAAGTGTACTACACGTATCAATGACATTGATGTGGCCCGAAGTGTACACCACATATCCATGGTAATTTTGTATCTTGAAGTGTACACCACGTATCCGTGGTAGTGCTGTTCCCCGAAGTGTACACTACGTATCCATGGTAATGATTGCTTGAAGTGTACACCACGTACCCATGGTAATGCTGTGGCCCGAAGTGTACACCACGTATCCGTGGTAATGCTGGTCCCCGAAGTGTACACCACGTATCCATGGTAATGCTGGTCCCCGAAGTGTACACCATGTATCCATGGTAATGCTGGTCCCCGAAGTGTTCACCACGTATCAATGATATTGATGTGACCCGAAGTGTTCACCAAGTATCCATGGTAATGCTGTTCCCTGAAGTTTACACTTCGTATACATGGTAATGCTGTGTCCCGAAGTGTACTACACGTATCAATGATATTGATGTGGCCCGAAATGTACACCACATATCCATGGTAATTTTGTATCTTGAAGTGTACACCACGTATCCGTGGTAATGCTGTGACCCGAAGTGTACACCACGTATCCATGGAAATGCTGTGACCCGAAGTGTTCACCAAGTATCCATGGTAATGCTGTTCCCTGAAGTTTACACTTAGTATCCATGGTAAAGATGTTCCCTGAAGTGTACACTTCGTATACATGGTAATGTTGTGTCCCGAAGTGTACACCACGTATTCATGGTAATGCAGTGTCCTGAAGTGTACACCACGTATCAATGATATTGATGTGGCCCGTAGTGTACACCACATATCCATGGTAAGTATGTATCTTGAAGTGTACATCACGTATCCATGGAAATGCTGTGGCCTGAAATGTACACCACGTATCCGTGGTAATGTTGTGGCTTGAAGTGTCCACCACGTATCCATGGTAATGATGTGGCTTGAAGTGTACACCACGTATCCATGGTAATGCTGGTCCCCGAAGTGTACACCACGTATCCATGGTAATGCTGTTGCCAAAAGTGTACACCACGTATCCGTGGTAATGCTGATCCCCGAAGTGTACTTCACATATCCATGGTAATCCTGGTCCCCGAAGTGTACACCATGTATCCATGGTAATGCTGTGGCCCGAAGTGTACAACACGTATCCATGGTAATGTTGTGTCCCGAAGTGTACACCACGTATCCATGGTAATGTTGTGTCCCGAAGTGTACACCACGTATCCATAGTAATGATGGTCCCCGAAGTGTACTACACGTATCCATGGTAATTATGTATCTTGAAGTGTACACTTAGTATCCATGTTAGTGCTCTGGCCCGAAGAGTACACCACGTATTCATGGTAATGCTGTGTCCTGAAGTGTACACCACGTATCCGTGGTAGTGCTGTTCCCCGAAGTGTACACCACGTATCCATGGTAATGCTGGTCCCCGAAGTGTACACTACGTATCCATGATAATGATGGCTTGAAGTGTACACCACGTACCCATGGTAATGCTGTGGTCCGAAGTGTACACCACGTATCCATGGTAATGCTGGTCCCCGAAGTGTACACCACATATCCATGGTAATGCTGGTCCCCGAAGTGTACACCATGTATCCATGGTAATGCTGGTCCCCGAAGTGTTCACCACGTATCAATGATATTGATGTGACCCGAAGTGTTCACCAAGTATCCATGGTAATGCTGTTCCCTGAAGTTTACACTTCGTATACATGGTAATGCTGTGTCCCGAAGTGTACTACACGTATCAATGATATTGATGTGGCCCGAAGTGTACACCACATATCCATGGTAATTTTGTATCTTGAAGTGTACACCACGTATCCGTGGTAGTGCTGTTCCCCGAAGTGTACACTACGTATCCATGGTAATGATGGCTTGAAGTGTACACCACGTACCCATGGTAATGCTGTGGCCCGAAGTGTACACCACGTATCCGTGGTAATGCTGGTCCCCGAAGTGTACACCACGTATCCATGGTAATGCTGGTCCCCGAAGTGTACACCATGTATCCATGGTAATGCTGGTCCCCGAAGTGTTCACCACGTATCAATGATATTGATGTGACCCGAAGTGTTCACCAAGTATCCATGGTAATGCTGTTCCCTGAAGTTTACACTTCGTATACATGGTAATGCTGTGTCCCGAAGTGTACTACACGTATCAATGATATTGATGTGGCCCGAAGTGTACACCACATATCCATGGTAATTTTGTATCTTGAAGTGTACACCACGTATCCGTGGTAATGCTGTGACCCGAAGTGTACACCACGTATCCATGGAAATGCTGTGGCCTGAAGTGTACACCACGTATCCGTGGTAATGTTATGGCCCGAGGTGTACACCACGTATCCATGGTATTGATATGGCCCGAAGTGTACACCACGTATCCATGGTAATGCTGTGGCCCGAGGTGTACACCACATATCCATGGTAATGTTATGGCTCGAGGTGTACACCACGTATCCATGGTATTGCTATGGCCCGAAGTGTACACTACGTATCCATGGTAATATTGTGGCTCGAGGTGTACACCACGTATCCATGGTATTGATATGGTCCGAAGTGTACACCACGTATCCATGGTAATGATGTGGCCCGAGGTGTACACCACGTACCCATGGAATGATGTGGCCCGAGGTGTACACCACGTATCCATGGTAATGTTATGGCTCGAGGTGTACACCACGTATCCATGGTAATGTTGTGGCTCGAGGTGTACGCCACGTATCCATGGTAATGTTATGGCTCGAGGTGTACGCCACGTATCCATGGTAATGTGATGGCCCGAGGTGTACACCACGTATCCATGGTATTGATATGGCCCGAAGTGTACACCACGTATCCATGGTAATGCTGTGGCCCGAGGTGTACACCACGTATCCATGGTAATGTTATTGCCCGAGGTGTACACCACGTATCCATGGTAATGTTATGGCCCGAGGTGTACACCACGTATCCATGGTAATGTTATGGCTCGAGGTGTACACCACGTATCCATGGTAATGTTATGGCCCGAAGTGTACACTACGTATCCATGGTAATATTGTGGCTCGAGGTGTACACCACGTATCCATGGTAATGCTGTGGCTCGAGATGTACACCACGTATCCATGGTAATGTTATGGCTCGAGGTGTACCGACGTGTACACTACGTGTCCACCAAAGTGTTGAGGTCCGAAATGTACACCAATGTATCGATGGTAATGTTAACCACCAGTTTGATTCTTAAAAAAGCTTGCTGTAAAGGGTTTCATAAAGCTTGAATTTAAAACCAGTTTGCTAGCATTTCTGAAATATTTTAGGGTCCCATATCGGAGATATTGGTGCCCTTTAGTAATCACTCTGTCTGTTTGCCAACAAATTCTGTTCCCGACTGATAACTTAAGTATTTCTTCAACGCTTTACTCATGAAAATTTGCAAGGATTTTCATTTGACAAAAATAACTGAGTTTTAAAATAAAGGTCAAATGCCAAGGTCTTTACTCCAAAAGTCAATGTCAAATTCTGAATATTTTCACTGATGGAACATTTTGTTTTGACATTTTGAAGTAATGTTGGACAGAATTAAGCAATGAGTCAGTCGACTAAAGGTCAAGGTGACCGGGTTAAATGTCAAGGTCAAATTTTTAACATCTTTTTACTGACGAACATTATGTTGCTATGAAGCAATGATGGCCGGAATTGAACAAGGAGTCAGCTGACCAAAGCCTAACGTCCCTGGCCATGAGTCAAAGGTCAAGGTAAGATTTTGATTATTGTGATGACATGCAGCAAATATACAATAAATCATCTGAACAAAGGTCAGGGTCACTGGTCATAGATCAAGGTCATTTGGATTCATAGGTCAAGGACAAATTAGATATCTAACTATGACACTAGCCGTTGGTAAGGGAGGTCTATTTAGGATTTAAATAAAACAAATCTAAGCCATCACACTTGACTATATGCAGGCAAAACACGATATGAGTAGAATAGATGACCGGACAAAAATCAAATACTGAAATAAACAAAGGGCAATAACTAGAAAATGTCGATATATAAAGCATAGGAAGTTTCAAAGAGATGGGTCGAAAAATGTAGAATATATTCCAGACAAAAAAAAACCATTCGAATCAGATTTTTTTTTTCATCGAGACACAACTTCAGAATTATCATGATCATTATGTATTCCAAGTTTGAAAGAGGTTGGTCGAAAAATGAAGGGAGACATTGCCAAACTACATGTAAACTGTCTAAGAACAAAAAGTATTCGTTGGTCTCTTCCATACATCTTCAACAAGTCATTATCAGATGGGAGGTTACTCGTACACGTGTAAGCATGCATGCTTAATCTCAAGGGAAGAAAATTCAAAAATAATTTCCAAAATTTTCTCTAAAAAATAAAAATCGTGTCACGACTCATAACAATAAACTTTAATCCTTACATCTCTGGAAAACAGAGGTAGTAGAATTCTGGATAAGTAAAGAAATGGGCCGATCTGTGCTGTCGTGGTTGTGTCCATGGGCAAACCCAAATAGCTGTCGATGGCATGCAATGGGCCTCTCGTTAATTGTTCAGTGAGGTGTAGTCACCAACTACTACAAGGAGACCCCATCTGAAAATGACCATTGCTCTGCTCTTTATAAATGTGCTGGTTAACTTCGGTAATTGCTCTAACATACATGTGTCCATGTATTGCGATAATTTGCGCCCGATCCTTTTGTGAAATATTTATGAGAAAACAAATGGAGAACGATTTGAACTCAAATAATTTTATCCTATAAGATATCTTTCATAATATGTAAGATATCTTGAAAGAAAGGGTCTAAGACATCGTATAAAGTAGATAAGATTTCTGATTTTAATCTGGTTTGACATTGCTCCAATCAGAAACATATTTATACAGTACAACGATAACTTGGCGTGTCATATCTACTGGTATCTATGGTAAAAAAAACCCAAATTAAGCATACATTTTGAAACAATTTTGTAATAAGTAACAAACGCATTTTTATCAATGTATTTATCGGTATAAATCATTTTTTCAAATTGTTTTTAGAAATTTTTAGATTATTTATCATCACCAGAGACATATATATCTCTCTGTCATCACTTAGTAGCTCAAAGTAGGACAGTATGATAATACAAATGCTATTTTTTAATATCAATTTTCCGGTGTCGAGCATTATTTCTTTAATGATTTAAATATAGCTTTTATCCTTCAGTCATCGTAATATTTGCATTCATTGCGCGCGTAACAAGTGGTCCGGGTTTGGGACCAGCGTACAAGGGGAGTATACACTGTGTTACGAGGGGGGAAAATCCCTGCTTTTATAATAGAGTGAATAAGATTAACCAAAATGTGATTATTTACTTACAAAATGCATACCAAAAATAGCGAGACATATTTATTACATCTCAATATACATAAAGACACCATGTTTCAAATATAATTTTAACCAATCATGTGCGACTACATTTTGACTCCGTGAAGGTAATGGGTCACAGGAAGCACATGTAAACAAAGAAATTGAGCCATAATTTTCCTCTATAAGGATTGCAGTTTGTAAGGTGAGCAATTGTAGTTCTTATTTAAACTTCGCGAAATGTTTTTGGTGGTTGACCAACTCGACTACATGCACAACTGCCATCTTTTTAGCATATTGTCCCAATTCAGCATTCAATTTCGAACTTCTGTTCGCCAAATTACAGCTGCCTGCAGGTGTTCGGGACGTAATCAGCTGTCAATAAATAATTAGATGACAATGGGCGTATGGATTTCTTTTATAAAAACGCAGATTTAAAAGTATATCCGTTTAGCAGCAGGGTCGTTAGACCCAGGGACCTTATAACTTCACACTGCATATAGGCCTATCTAATTTTCGCTGTGGTCTGATCTCTGACCTGAGTGAGATTTTTACACTGTACATATATATACATGTATACCGGAGGAGGAAGAATCACAGGGACGCGTCACTATCGTATAGCTATAATAGGCCAGAGTCTGTTTACCATATAACTTAAAACTAGACGATGGTGACGTGCTCTTGTATTTCAATGGTGCCTGTATACAACACCTGTGGAGGTACAAATGTCGCCCGAATTCTGTATTTAGTAGGATAAACACTGAGTTTTATTTTATTCTGTGCATATGCATGGGTAAAGAAAGTAAAATTTCGATTTTATGGGTCGGGGTTTTCACTGATAGCATCAGCAATCACAACTTATTGGTAAGTGTAAAAAGCGAGTCGCAAATTGATATATATTTTAATATAGATATTATTAATGATAAGAAAATGAGTAAGAAATATTTGATACACAGCTCGAGTTTATCCCTGAACATCTGGTATATAGTTTGTTCTCAACATAGCCTTGTGAATGCGATGGTAAGTTTTTATGCTTGAACCATTACCATGTTTAAATATTCCAAAGGGAGATAATTTGTAATGATAAATATATTTATATTAGTACTGTTTAGCTAATTTGCAAATTACAGCTGACTACAGGTGTTTTAGAAATTTATTAATAATGTAATTTTGAATTTTATTTGCAGCATCCTGAAAATTGAGCAAAGATGTCAACAAAAGATGATATAGAGGAAGAAGAAGGCGGTTATGATGAGGATGAGGATGCTGAAATGACAACAGAAGGAGCCCAGCTTACAACCACTACACCAGACTCCAAACCTGTCATCTCAGGACGAAGTGTCACCTTGCAAATGTTAATCACAGACCATATCATGGAGCCTGGAAATGCTGTACTCACACTCAAATATCTGGTAAAAACCTACACTCAAATATCTGGTAAAAACCTACACTCAAATATCTGGTAAAAACCTACACTCAAATATCTGGTAAAAACCTACACTCAAATATCTGGAGCACATCACCAACTTCACCCTTAAATATCTGATATAGAATTCATCCTTAAGTACCTGGATACTAACTCTCAAATACCGTATCTGGTATGAAACTCACCCTCAAATATCTGGTATGAAACTCACCCTCAAATATCTGGTATGAAACTCACCCACAAATATCTGGTATGAAACTCACCCACAAATATCTGGTATGAAATATACTTAAACTCACCCACAAATATCCTGTATGAAACTCACCCTCAAATATTTTCTTATGAAACTCACCCTCAAATATCTGGTATGAAACTCACCCTCAAATATTTTCTTATGAAACTCATCCTCAAATATCTGGTATGAAATTTAAACTCTCCCTCAAATATCTGATGCAATACTCACCCTCATATTGGTACAAAACTTGCCCTCAAATAACTTGTACAATATCCACCCTCAAATTTTTGCGACAAAACTCACCTTTAAATATCTGGTGCAATGCTCGTCCTCAGATATCTAAGATGGAATTCATTCTCAAATATCAGGTACAAAACTTAGAATTGTTTCTGCTTCCCCTATTGCATAATTGTATGAGCTTTATAAATTTGGGATCTTTTCTCTTCTTTCTAAACTCTCAATTCTCAATTTAATTTCTTCCCAAACTGTTTAACCATTGAACGTTTTGTAAATAGAATCAATCCAAACCCGTATATATGTATATTATAATTTTGTTTTTCGTTATAAGGGGAGAAAGTTTATCGCAGACCTGCTGCCCAATGGAAAGATACAAACTCCAGCCACGAAGGAAGTGTTTGCTACACCTAGTGCTTGGGCCCAGCACTGTAAACGTCAAATCAATCCGGAGAAAAAATCTGGATGTGGATGGGCCTCGGTGAGTAACTGAGTGACAGTGTGGTAGATGATACCCGTGTGATTGAACCAGGGCCTCGGTGAGTAACTGAGTGACAGTGTGGTAGATGATACCCGTGTGATGTAACCAGGGCCTCGGTGAGTAACTGAGTGACAGTGTGGTAGATGATACCGTGTGATGTAACCAGGGCCTCGGTGAGTAACTGAGTGACAGTGTGGTAGATCAGTGTTCCAGCTAGGATTTGAAAAGGGCAGGGCGCTGCCTAAAAAAAGGGGCATTTTTGTGCGCGACATTTTTTCCGGGCCTATCTATCTTCTACCTTATTTTACAGGACAAGTTAAGTACATCCATGCATTACATATGACCTGATTCATAAGAGACAAATGGAAATCTGTTGATTTTTTTTTATTATTTTGTTTGTGTGTAAAAATGTCTTCTTTCTTCTCTTTATTCTTCAAATATTGTTTTAAATGTTGATGGTAAAAGTTATGACCAAGAGTAATTCAAAAATAAAATGATATTAGCATTATTTCAATTTAAGGGTGTATTGAGAGAATCCATATACGATAATTACGTCCAATCAAAAAGTTACTATCAGATTATAATCAACAGAGCGATATTTTCAACCAGAAGTTAGTCTGTCCGTTGTGATTGTAAGACGACTAATTGTAAGTGAAGATATTATAGAGCAAAAGAGAAAAGGTGATCAAGCATATACGAGAAAAAAATGATTAAGTAAAAGAAATTATATTATTTATTATCTGAATAAACGTCGTCCAAATAACTGCGATGTATCTTGTAAGCAGCGGTAAATTTCTACTTTCACTTTAGACTCTTTAGAAATAACGGTAAACTAAAATCAGGAAATTATAGCAAGTTAACATTTTCTTGAATTAATTATAAGAAATGGTAAACGAATTAGGGCCGATCATGATTCGCAAGTTTCTGATCAAACATTTGTTCCGTTGCTCTCGTAAACAAACGGTCCCCGCGTGTTGTAGAAATGTAATCACTTGGCTATCACATGACCCGCAGTTAATGCGGAGTCGGCATTTCAGATACGAAAGTAACACAATATAAACTAAACTTTTGCAACCATTATTCACATGAGCAGATATTTTTATGTGTCCTTTATTTACTGATGAAAAATAAACATTTTGTATAGAAATCCGTCAATCCAACAAGGAATTTGCGACATCTGCATTTACAACGAACCATTTCCGGCGTCCCGCCAAACTTCATCAAATAAAATCAACCGAAAGCTAATTTTGATCACTGGAAAATCGCTGGAAAGTGATCTCATGATCATTTACTTAAAAGTTGCTTGGTTAAAACCAGAAAGATTTCGTGTTGTCATGTGAAGAAAATTTCAAAGATATATAGATCGATCGCCAATTGCACACGTGCTCATGGGATAACTTTACGACAAACGTGCGGCTCTTTTCGGTCTTGTCAAAAGTTGTTTACATAAGTAAAACAACATTTCCATCCATTATAATTACTTTGTCCATCTTCAAAAAGCCTTCGTGATTATGATTTAATTGGATTACCAACCGATCCTATCGACTCGTCACGGTTAAATGACTCTATAAAACACCAGCTCAATCCCCAGCTGACCGATCTGTGCCTCGGGCAGCGTCCATCAGTACCGTGGATAAAGGTCTACAGGTAAGGGGACTGGTGTTACAGGTGGCCAATTAGTGACTGACTGTATATTGCATGGCTTCAGCAAATCGGATCTAGAGTGTACGAGGCAAAATGAGCACCAATGACACTTAGAAAAAGGGCAGTACTACATGAAAAGGGGCGGGGCGCATTTCTAATTTTCAATTAGGGGCAGGGCGCCGCGCCCTGCTAACCCGACCTAGCTGGAACACTGTAGATGATACCCGTGTGATGTAACCAGGGCCTCGGTGAGTAACTGAGTGACAGTGTGGTAGATGATACCCGTGTGATGTAACCAGGGCCTCGGTGAGTAACTGAGTGACAGTGTGGTAGATGATACCCGTGTGATGTAACCAGGGCCTCGGTGAGTAACTGATCAGTGACAGTGTGGTAGATGATACCAGTGTGATGGAACCAAACTTATCTGTACAAGGGGTAGGTTTAGACATTTTTATGATAGATGATTCCTTATAAAAGTCTAAGTGTAGTGAATAACTCTGTAGAAGTCAGAAGTCTGTCCTTTAACAATTAGATGAGTGCATAACACTAATCTGTTATACCGTATTTGTCCAGCGATAAGCCCTTATCGGGTCATTATCCCACCCTTCCCTAACGTTGAACAGTCTGCCACCTGAGCTTAGATAAATGCATTTACACAAGTGGACAATACCATATTTGTTCAGCGATAAGCCCCATGGTAACATTTAGGTATGTTGAAATATAATGACCAAAAACTGTGAACAGAAATAAAATTCTGTCCTGGATGGACACTCTGTTTAAGGTGATGTACAAGGGACGAAAGCTGGATTCATGGAAGACGTCTTGGTTCAGGAAATATCACCCTCACAGTCCCGCACGAAGTCGGGAAACACCGGTCAGTAAAATCAATGATTTTCTCGACTTATGGAAATTTTCCACTTTTCTTTTGTCAATGTTTTGAGTCTTTATTTTGATTTGTGTAAATGTTGGTTGGTATCTTTACATTCTCTTACCTTTAAACCTTGTCTGTACTAAACTTATTTTTAACTTGACATTGTCTGTCGTTCATTGCACTGCCACTAATAGGAGTTGTGGGTCATCCCCCACTTAGGTCTTCATACAATTATTAGTCCCTACTGGTGAAACCTGCGGGGAGGGGATCGGAGCGAGGACTATAGGTTTCCTCCCTGTATTTGATCTAGCGGGGCCGGTAGGGGACCCAGCATGCTTGTTATTATTACTGTTGTTTGAGATTGTTTGATGAACTTTTTAGGATTTATGTGTAGGTTCCCCTGTTTCTTTATTGGACATGTTCAATTTTGAGACTATTCATAAAACAAAATTGCTGATAGACGATCATATGATTTGACAGTTTGTTACCAATATTTCTCACGAAGTTCTTAATGGATCTTTCTCAAATTTGATAATTGTGTGGGCTGCCTGTAGGTTCTAGGTGTACATATTCATTTTTGAGAGATTGTGGCCAAAAGATGACTATATATGATTATGAAAATTGAAGTTTCTCACTATTTCTCAGAAAGTACTGCGTTGATCTTTCCGATATATTTAGATGCCTCATGGTTTCTAGTTGTAAATGTTCTATTTGGTATCAATGGTGTTTCCTTCCTCACAGCAGATGTCTCACCATCTTATCAGTTTTTACTGCTTCATCTTGGGAAAGTTTTTTGGTCAACATCATCTCATTTGCAAATACATGTATGCTATTTTGTTTAGCTCGTGCAATATGAAGTTGCATGTTCAAAGCTTGTTGATATGCCGAGTTGTTTCGTTGTCACCACCCTTGGCCTCAGTTTGAGAATGTGACCTAACCTGGATATGACAGATTTCTATTTTGGTTGTCGTCATTGAGATGCTTAACCTTCCAAAACGCCTGGTCAGTGTTCATTTTAGGCCGCGCCATCACGCCATTGGCGCTATTTTTTATCACTAGGCGCATAAATTGATGTTTCACGGGGTCCTCGGGCGCAACAAAAAATATGGACCATTCCTTAGCGAAAGTCAAAAATATCTGCCGTATCATCGATCTCCGTTGTTGTTTTGTTGGTTTTCATGCCGAACGCGCCTCGAGTGATACAACGATGTATTTGATTGGTCGATAGAGACATGTAACCTAACGATGATTTTGATTGGTTCGGATCGTTTCTGTAGTAAACATAAAAAAATGTCTTCGGGAAAAAGAAAAACGCCGTGTGATGGGTCCGTGAAAAGTAAAAAACGAACTGTATTACACTATTTTTCGGTGAGTCAACGGTCAGATAATAACAATGACGGAACGATCGATGATTCCACAACGCAATCGGACGGTGCTTCAGTGAAAAATACGGAGCAATCCGACATTGAAATTACTGAATATAAGCCGGTGGACCAAACGGAATCATCGACATCGGGCCGCGTGTTTCAGAGCAAATGGTTTTCTCTCTTCTCATGGGTGACATTTAACGAAGAAAAAAATGTGATGCAGTGTAGTTTGTGTTTAAAGCATCGGAAAGTAAACACTTTGACCGAAGGTACGTCCAATTTCCGTACTAGCACTCTGACTAGGCATGCTGATGGAAAGGATCACAAGGCTGCGGTTTTAGCAGAAAATATGAAATCCGATTTTGTCACAGCAATTAAAAACGTTACAAATGAAAAAGAAAATGCACTGTCGGTAGCTATGAGGTCTGTTTATTGGCTTGCAAAGGAAAACTTACCCCTTCATAAACATTCAAGTTTGATGGAATTTTTGAAAATAAACGACTGTCCAAACATTGACAAACTATCTCAAGGGCATGTTACATACACTTCTGATTCAACAGCTAATGACATGTTGGAAACACTCGCATCATCAATTAGAGGTAACATAAACATGATGTTAACAAAATCACCATTTATCAGTATTTTTGCTGATGAGAGCACAGACATTGGCATGCAGAAGAAACTGGTAGTGTATGCTCGTGTGTTAGACCCGGACACTTATAAGCCCTCTACCCATTTCATTGAAAATGTGAAAATTGCAAATGGAACTGGAAAAGCTGTTGCAGAGGCATTAATATCTTGTTTGGAGGAAAGGGATGTTCCCATGAGTAAAGTTATGGGATTAGGGAGTGATGGGGCAAAAGTCATGACTGGTAAAAAGGAGGGTGTAACTGGTTATTTGATGAGGAAAAACCCAATGATGTTAAATTTCCACTGTATTGCACATAGACTTGCACTTGTCAGTTCTCAAGCAGCAAGTGATGTACCCTACATAAAAGAATTCCAAGAGACACTTACAGGAATGTTTTATTTCTTTAAAGCATCTGCAAATAGGTGTGAGAAGCTGGCATCTATACAATCACTGTTAGAAGAGCCTACATTAAAGGTCAGGGAAGTCCATGAAGTTCGATGGATGTCAATTTACAAAGCAGTTGAGTCAGTATATAGAACACTAGATTCTCTTATCACTTTGTTTGCAAATGAAAAGGATGCAAAGGCTAAGGGATATTCAAGGAAATTGGCCAACCACAAGTTCATTGCAACAACATACATGTTAATGGATATCCTTCCTATCATTACTGAAATGTGCCTAGTGTTCCAAAAAACTGACTTGGATGTTGCGATGGTACAGGTTTCTGTAGACAACTGTATTGCTACACTGGAGAAGTACAAGAACGGAGATACTTTACAGAACACATATCTTGGGCAGCTTAAGGAACACCTGATAGAAACTGATGGTAAAATGTACTTCAAAGGACATCTGATAACAAAGACGCCACAAGATGTAAACAAAAACAGAGTACAATTTATTGAAAGCCTGATCGCCAAGTTGAATGACAGGTTCCCAAAGAAAGACAGTAACATCATGTATGCATATGGTGTCCTTGGATTGAGACCTATCTCATTTCTCAGCAAGTCAGATTTGGAGGCATGGGGTAATGAGAAGATAGAGGTCCTTTGCACACACTTTGGAACCACCCAGCAGCACGGAGAAGGGGAGACTGATCCTATAATTGATACAGAAAAAACTAAACAAGAATGGAACCAGCTGAAACCTCTTGTGCTCAATTCAGGGTATCCCAGGGACAAACTGTCTGTACTGTGGAGTCTTATCAACTCTTACCACAAGGATGATTTCCCCAACTTGTTGACCTTAGCTGGCCTCACCTGGCATTGACAGCTCCCATTCACACTGCTGACTGTGAACGTGGCTTTAGTGGACAAAACAGAATCAAAACTAGCTACAGAAACAGGATAAAGCCATCTACAGTTGATGACCTGTTAACTGTATCACTTGAAGGACTGCCAGTTAAAGAGTTTAACTTTAGTGAAAGTGTTAAAATCTGGAAGGCAAAGAAACAAAGAAAAAGCTTTTCCTAACTTGAGGTTCCTTGTTATGAAATGAACTAAGCAACTCTGAACTGTTTGATCATACAATAGTGATGCCAACTTTTAAGTTTCTGGATCAGACTGGTCCTTTTGATGAGTTCATTGTTCCTGGATCATAATGATTCATTTCATTGATGTGAAATTGTGTGAATTTTGATGTGAAAGATTAAGAAAAAAAACAACAAAACAAATTATACTGGTAATACTTCATTACTTTTATTAAATGTTTCTTGATGTGATATTGACTGACATTTGAATTTTTGATGTGCATGTGAAGATTTAGAAAAAAAACAAAAAAACAAACAATTTATAACAGTACTAGTGGTCAGACTAAAATTATTTTTCGTGTGATTTTTACCTTGGCCCTACTTTTTTGGCCAATGACCCCATTTTTTCAACCCAAGGGGGCCCAATGGCCCCCCTTTTCACAAATCTAAAATGAACACTGCCTGGTCTTCTCATTGTTCTTCATTAATATGTAATGATTTTCTCCACGTGTCAATCCCCAGATTTCTCAACGTTTCAGTCTCAAAGAGTGTACATAGTAATTTTCTCTATTTTTCAGTCCCCACGAAGTATATATACTGTAGTAATTTTCTCTATTTTTCAGTCCCCACCAAATAAATGTAGTAATTTTCTCTATTTTTCAGTCCCCACCAAGTAAATGTAGTAATTTTCTCTATTTTTCAGTCCCCACCAAGTAAATGTAGTAATTTTCTCTATTTTTCAGTCCCCACCAAGTAAATGTAGTAATTTTCTCTATTTTTCAGTCCCCACCAAGTAAATGTAGTAATTTTCTCTATTTTTCAGTCCCCACCAAGTAAATGTAGTAATTTTCTCTATTTTTCAGTCCCCACCAAGTAAATGTAGTAATTTTCTCTATTTTTCAGTCCCCACCAAGTAAATGTAGTAATTTTCTCTATTTTTCAGTCCCCACCAAGTAAATGTAGTAATTTTCTCTATTTTTCAGTCCCCACCAAGAAAATGTAGTAATTTTCTCTATTTTTCAGTCCCCACCAAATAAATGTAGTAATTTTCTCTATTTTTTAGTCCTCACCAAATAAATGTAGTAATTTTCTCTATTTTTCAGTCCCCACGAAGTATATGTAGTGATTTGAATGGTGAACAAGGTGACCTCAGATCAAGGCCTCCATCAGAATTGGGGTCACGACCTCATTCTGACCTGGGGTCAAGACCTCACTCTGAGTTGTCACAGCCTCTATCAGAACTAGGGTCACAGCCTCACTCTGATTTAGGGTCACAGCCTCACTCTGAAGTGGAACCCAGACTTCAAGCTGATGATGAAGTTGGAACACAACATCTGGATGAAGGCTGGGACCGGAGTACCCCGGGGGAAACAGCACCTCTCGATCTCACAGCACGCCCCGCCCATACCAGCACACCAGTTTTCAATGGAGGAAGCCAGACTCACAGGTTTGTCACAGTCATACAAAGATGTAACATACAGTTTACTTTTGTTAATATAACCCATTAATGACGATTCCCAGTCCCACATTGACTAACACAGTGGAGGGAGATTCCCACATTGACTTACACAGTGGAGGGAGATTCCCACATTGACTAACACAGTGGAGGGAGATTCCCACATTGACTAACACAGTGGAGGGAGATTCCCACATTGACTTACACAGTGGAGGGAGATTCCCACATTGACTAACACAGTGGAGGGAGATTCCCACATTGACTAAGACAGTGGAGGGAGATTCCCCCATTGACTAACACAGTGGAGGGAGATTCCCACATTGACTAACACAGTGGAGGGAGATTCCCACATTGACTAACACAGTGGAGGGAGATTCCCACATTGACTAAGACAGTGGAGGGAGATTCCCACATTGACTTACACAGTGGAGGGAGATTCCCACATTGACTAACACAGTGGAGGGAGATTCCCACATTGACTTACACAGTGGAGGGGGATTCCCACATTGACTAACCCAGTGGAGGGATATTCCCACATTGACTAACACAGTGGAGGGAAATTCCCACATTGACTTACACAGTGGAGGGGGATTCCCACATTGACTAACACAGTGGAGGGATATTCCCACATTGACTAACACAGTGGAGGGAGATTCCCTCATTGACTAACACAGTGGAGGGAAATTCCCACATTGACTTACACAGTGGAGGGGGATTCCCACATTGACTAACACAGTGGAGGGATATTCCCACATTGACTAACACAGTGGAGGGAGATTCCCTCATTGACTAACACAGTGGAGGGAAATTCCCACATTGACTAACACAGTGGAGGGATATTCCCACATTGACTAACACAGTGGAGAGGAATTCCCACATTTTTGGGTTTTATATAAAGGTATTACCTGGAACATTTTGCAGGGCTGTTTTATTTTGCACCTGTTTGTAGTTTTCTCAGGCTACATGTCAGATCGATGTTATCAGGAATCCAATAAGTAATTGTAGAACCTGTTTGATGGTCGGCTGTTGTATTTACAGGTTGTCTGTGGAGAAAAGTAATGGGGATTCCCACCAAGAGGAAGGTAAGATTATACAGTTAAACTGTTCTAAGTGATAACCTGTCTGTAATGATAAACTCCGTATAACTAGGACCTTGTAATATTGAGTACTTTTTTAGCCCACCATCATCAGATGGTGGGCTGTTCAAATCGCCCTGCGTCCGTGGTCCGTGGTCCGTCCGTCCGGCCGTCCCTCCGTCAAACAATTCTTGTTATCGCTATTTCTGAGAATGTACTGAATGGATCTTTCTCAAATTGCATATATAAGTTTCCCTTGGTGCCTAGTTATGCATATTGTGTTTTGAGACCAATCTAAAAACAACATGGCCGACAGGCAGCCATCTTGGATTTTGACAATTTAAGTTTGTTATCACTATTTCTGAGAAAGTACTGAATGGATCTTTCTGAAATTTCATATGTAGGTTTCCCTTGGTGCCTAGTTATGCATATTGCGTTTTGAGACCAATCAGAAAACAACATGGCCGACAGGCAGCCATCTTGGATTTTGACAATTGAAGTTTGTTATCTCTATTTCTCAAAGTACTGAATGGATCTTTCTCAAATTTCATAAGTAGGTTCCCCTTGGTCCCTTGTATTGCATTTTTGGACCAGTCTGTCCTGAAAACAACCTGGCAAACAAACAGCCATTATCGTTAAATCTCAAATTTCTTATATAGCTAGGATTCCCTTGTTTGAAAAGTACTGGAGGGATGTCTCAATTTGCACAGATTAGTAAAATGAAGGGAAAAGTAGAGAAAAGATCAATCTGACATGGAACCTATGAAGATCATTCAATGGTGGGCGCCAAGATCCCTCTGGGATCTCTTGTTTCTTTGGCTAATAGCAAGACTAATTAAGATAATGATTTTGTTTAAACCTCGGTTCAAACTGTGATAATAATTTTGTTTAAACCTCGGTTAAAACTGTGATAATAATTTTGTTTAAACCTCTGTTAAAACTGTGATAATGATTTTGTTTAAACCTCGGTTAAAACTGTGATAATGATTTTGTTTAAACCTCAGTTGAAACTGTGATAATGATTTTGTTTAAACCTCAGTTGAAACTGTGATAATGATTTTGTTTAAACCTCTGTTAAAACTGTGCTAATAATTTTGTTTAAACCTCGGTTCAAACTGTGATAATAATTTTGTTTATGCCATGGTTTTTACTGTTGTAGCATTGAATCTGTCCTTGAAGACAACTCCAACAAACGGAACAAGGAAGGTGAAATCCTCGGCACCACCATCCGCCACACCGCCAGTTACTCCACCTTCAAATCCATCCTCGGAAACTAACAATAACAACGTGTGTGACCGTATTTCCATCCGACACTCGGCACTCAAAAAACGCAGCCAAAACATGTAAGTATCCTACATAGATACTCCACACAGATAAAAACATAAAACATGTACATAGATATGCCACTCTTACAAGATAGTAAAAATATTCAAGTAGCTCAAGAACAGGGTGGTTGGATGGGACAGTGGTAACACACTCCCCTTTCACTTAAGCAGCTGGGGTTCAATTCCTCAATTAGATGTGAAAGGTATGAGGTCACCTGTTGGACCACGTAGGTTTTGCCCGGGTACTCTAGTTTCCTCCCACAGTAAGACCCCTCAGCACGATCAATCCGGGCTAACATGAGTAGTTAATATAACTTAATAGCAATTGTTGTAAAATAAATATAGTTTATGTTATACAAGAACAGTTAGAACCCACACTTATTGTTGTGGAATCAGATTGTACAGTTAATAAATGTTACGTTGTATATATAAAATGTCCCGATGAAAGTGTATAGGAAATGTCCTGATGACCGAAGGGTCAGGATGACCTATAGTCATCGTGCTTCGTCCGTCGTCGTCCGCCGTCCGCCGTGCGCCGTCAGCCGTCCGCCGTCCGTAAATTTTTCACATTTCAATCTTCTTCTCAAGTTCCACCAGTGGGATTAAGATGAAACTTGCCAGAAATGAACCTGAGATGGTCCTGACCAAGTGTTGTTATTTTTCGGGTCGGTCCGAAATCCAAGATGGCCACCAAATCCGCCATTTTGAAAACACATTTTAAACTTCTTGTCAAGTTCCACCAGTGCTGTTGGACTGAAACTTGCCAGAAATGATCCTGAGATGATCCCGACCAAGTGTTGTTATTTTTCGGGTCGGTCCGAAATCCAAGATGGCCGCTATAGCCGCCATCTTGAAAAACACATTTAAAACTTCTTCTCAAGTTCCACCAGTGCTATTGAGCTGAAACTTGCCTGAAATGATCCTGATACAATCCCGACCAAGTGTTGTTATTTTTTGGGTCGGTCCGAAATCCAAGATGGCCGCCATAGCCGCCATCTTGAAAAACACATTTTAAACTTCTTCTCAAGATCCACCAGTGCTGTTGGGCTGAAACTTGCCAGAAATGATCCTGAGATGATCCCGACCAAATGTTGTTATTTTTCGGGTTGGTCCGAAATCCAAGATGGCCGCCATAGCCGCCATTTTCAAAAACACATTTTAAACTTCTTCTCGAGTTCCACCAGTGCTATTGAGCTGAAACTTGCCTGAAATGATCCTGATATAATCCCGACCAAGTGTTGTTATTTTTTGGGTCGGTCCGAAATCCAAGATGGTCGCCATAGCCGCCATCTTGTAAAACACATTTTAAACTTTTTCTCAAGTTCCACCAGTGCTATTGAGCTGAAACCTGCCTGAAATGATACTGATATGATCTTGACCAAGTGTTGTTATTTTTCGGGTCGGTCCGAAATCCAAGATGGCCGCCAAATCCGCCATTTTGAAAACACATTTTAAACTTCTTCTCAAGTTCCACCAGTGCTGTTGGGCTGAAACTTGCCAAAAATGATCCTAAGATGATCCCGACCAAGTGTTGTTATTTTTCGGGTCGGTTCGAAATCCAAGATGGCCGCCATAGCCGCCATCTTCAAAAACACATTTTAAACTTCTTCTCAAGTTCCACCAGTGCTATTGAGCTGAAACTTGCCTGAAATGATCTTAATATGATCCCGACCAATTGTTGTTATTTTTCGTTATTTTTGGGTCGGTCTGAAATCCAAGATGGCCGCCATAACCACCATCTTGAAAAACACATTTTAAACTTCTTCTCAACTTCCACCAGTGTTGTTGGGCTGAAACTTGCCTGAAATGTTCCCGAGATGATCCCGACCAAATGTTGTTATTTTGTAGATTGGTCTGAAATCCAAGATGGCCGCCATGGCAGCCATCTTGAAAAACACATTTTAAACTTGGTAACATGATTGCGCAATTATGGTTTTCCTGAACAACACCTATTTCAAACTTCTCAAATTCCGCCGGTGGGATTCAGCTCTTACTTACCAGAAATTATCCTTAGATGATCCAGACCAATTGTTGTTATTTATTGGGTCGGTCAGAAATCCAAGATGGCCACCATGGCCACCATGGCCAACAGTGCCACTATATACTTGCTACAGAGAATGCATACTACAATAATATAAGGGTTTTAATTTAGAGTCAGATGACCGTTAAGGCCCCTGGGCCTCTTGTTTGTTTCAGAGACCCGAACACTCTAGTTGAGTGTGAAGCTTTCAGTAACCTTGACAAGGTCCAGCCATTCACAGTTTCCATGACAACCAATGCGTCCTTACTGATGGTAAGTTAATTACAATCTGTTATATTTCAGAGCTTACAACATTTATTAGCTCACCTGCCCGAAGGGCAAGTGAGCTTATGCCGTGGTGCGGCGTCCGTCGTCCGTCCGGCGTCAACTTTTTCATTCAAACAGCTTCTTCTCAATAACCAAAAGGCCCAGGGACTTGATATTGGGCCTATAGCATGCTGGGGTGAAGGGCTACAAAGTTTGTTCAAATAAATGACCTTGACCTTCATTCAAGGTCACATGGGTCAAATAGGCTATAATCTTCAAAGGACTTCTTCTCAATAACCAAGAGTCCCAGGGACTTGATATTGGGCCTGTAGCATGCTGGGGTGAAGGGCTACAAAGTTTGTTCAAATAAATGACCTTGACCTTCATTCAAGGTCACATGGGTCAAATAGGTTATAATCTTCAAACGACTTCTTCTCAATAACCAAGAGTCCCAGGGACTTGATATTGGGCCTATAGCATGCTGGGGTGAAGGGCTACAAAGTTTGTTCAAATAAATGACATTGGCCTTCATTCAAGGTCACATGGGTCAAATAGGCTTTAATCTTCAAACGACTTCTTCTCAATAACCAAGAGTCCCAGGGACTTGATATTGGGCCTATAGCATGCTGGGGTGAAGGGCTACAAAGTTTGTTCAAATAAATGACATTGGCCTTCATTCAAGGTCACATGGGTCAAATAGGCTTTAATCTTCAAACGACTTCTTCTCAATAACCGAAAGTCCCAGGGACTTGATATTGGGCCTGTAGCATGCTGGGGTGAAGGGCTACAAAGTTTGTTCAAATAAATGACCTTGACCTTCATTCAAGGTCACATGGGTCAAATAGGTTATAATCTTCAAACGACTTCTTCTCAATAACCAAGAGGCACAGGGACTTGATATTGGGCCTGTAGCATGCTGGGGTGAAGGGCTACAAAGTTTGTTCAAATAAATGACCTTGACCTTCATTCAAGGTCACATGGGTCAAATAGGTTATAATCTTCAAATGACTTCTGCTCAATAACCAAGAGTCCCAGGGACTTGATATTGGGCCTATAGCATGCTGGGGTGAAGGGCTACAAAGTTTGTTCAAATAAATGACATTGGCCTTCATTCAAGGTCACATGGGTCAAATAGGCTTTAATCTTCAAACGACTTCTTCTCAATAACCGAAAGTCCCAGGGACTTGATATTGGGCCTATAGCATGCTGGGGTGAAGGGCTACAAAGTTTGTTCAAATAAATGACCTTGACCTTCATTCAAGGTCACATGGGTCAAATAGGTTATAATCTTCAAACGACTTCTTCTCAATAACCAAGAGGCACAGGGACTTGATATTGGGCCTGTAAGATGCTGGGGTGAAGGGCTACAAAGTTTGTTAAATAAATGACCTTGACTTTCATTCAAGGTCACATGGGTCAAATAGGCTATAATCTTCAAATGACTTCTCAATAACCAAGAGGCCCAGGGACTTGATTTTGGGCCTGTAGCATGCTGGGCTATAATCTTCAAACGACTTCTTCTCAATAACCAAGAAGCCCGTAGCATGCTGGGGTGAAGGGCTACAAAGTTTGTTCAAATAAATGACCTTGACCTTCATTCAAGGTCACATGGGTCAAATAGGCTATAATCTTCAACGACTTCTTCTCAATAACCAAGAGGCCCAGGAACTTGATATTGGGTCTGTAGCATGCTGGGGTGAAGGGCTACAAAGTTTGTTCAAATAAATGACCTTGACCTTCATTCAAGGTCACATGGGTCAAATAGGCTATAATCTTCAAACGACTTCTTCTCAATAACCAAGAGGCCCAGGGACTTGATATTGGGCCTATAGCATGCTGGGGTGAAGGGCTACAAAGTTTGTTCAAATAAATGACCTTGACTTTCATTCAAGGTCACATGGGTCAAATAGGCTATAATCTTCTAACGACTTCTTCTCAATAACCAAGAGGCCCAGTGACTTGATATTTGGCCTGTAGCATGCTGGGGTGAAGGGCTACCAATTTTGTTCAAATAAATGACCTTGACCTACATTCAAGGTCACAGGGGTGAAATCGGCTTAAATATGTAAGCAATAATTTTGCGATAGCCAAGAGCCTGCAAGACCTGATATTAGGCCAATAGAATGCTGGAATGAAGGACTAGAAAAATTTTAATATGAATAAAACTAGCTTACAATGATATTTGAATAAAGAGGTAATCAACATAGTATCTTTAGAAATGACCTCAATCAACTTCAAAGTTGCTGTAGAGCCAGGTGAGCGATATAGGCCCATTGGGCCTCTTGTATTAAATATACACAGACTAAATGTAAACTCTGTTATATTTCAGGATTCTAATATTTATATTAAATATACACAGACTATATCTAACCTCTGTTATATTCCAGAAACAGACTATATCTAACCTCTGTTATATTCCAGAAACAGACTATATCTAAACTCTGTTATATTCCAGAAACAGACTATATCTAAACTCTGTTATATTCCAGAAACAGACTATATCTAAACTCTGTTATATTCCAGAAACAGACTATATCTAAACTCTGTTATATTCCAGAAACAGACTATATCTAAACTCTGTTATATTCCAGAAACAGACTATATCTAACCTCTGTTATATTCCAGAAACAGACTATATCTAACCTCTGTTATATTCCAGAAACAGACTATATCTAAACTCTGTTATATTCCAGGACTTCCATTCTCATCTCACGTCCAGCGAAGTAGTGGGCTACCTCGGTGGCAAGTGGGATCAGCAATCACAGCGTAAGTATCAGTAATTGAGATGGACATCCAAAGTAAACGCACCTAGAATTTCCAGCCAGTAGATTGTTAACATACTGTTCCATGTACAGTATTATACAACAGTCCTCGTGAGTGGCTGAAGGTCACACACTGTTTATCGTCATTTGAATGATTTAAGACTTCGTTGCTATTAATTGATCAATTTGAATTATAAAAAAAAAAAAAAAAAAAAAAATTGTGCTCCGGATTTAAGGATAATTTATTCTGTGGTTTGATTATGACGTATATACTGTACTTATTAAATTTTAATCTTGACAAATTTACTCATATTGTGTTTTTCAATCTTTACAGATTTAAGTATTATCCAGGCGTATCCTTGTCGATGTAGACTAGGGGACAGCCAGAAATCAGCCGCAACTGAAGAGGAGGTAAGTCTGATAACACAGAAATTATACAGTATATCTGTTAGGGTCAAGGTCGGCCATTAGTGAAGGGGAGGTAAGTCTGATAACACAGAAATTATACAGTATCGTATATCTGTTAGGGTCAAGGTCGGCCATTAGTGAAGGGGAGGTAAGTCTGATAACACAGAAATTATACAGTATCGTATATCTGTTAGGGTCAAGGTCGGCCATTAGTGAAGGGGAGGTAAGTCTGATAACACAGAAATTATACAGTATCGTATATCTGTTAGGGTCAAGGTCGGCCATTAGTGAAGGGGAGGTAAGTCTGATAACACAGAATTATACAGTATCGTATATCTGTTAGGGTCAAGGTCGGCCATTAGTGAAGGGGAGGTAAGTCTGATAACACAGAAATTATACAGTATCGTATATCTGTTAGGGTCAAGGTCGGCCATTAGTGAAGGGGAGGTGAGTCTGATAACACAGAAATTATACAGTATCGTATATCTGTTAGGGTCAAGGTCGGCCATTAGTGAAGGGGAGGTGAGTCTGATAACACAGAAATTAAACAGTATCGTATATCTGTTAGGGTCAAGGTCGGCCATTAGTGAAGGGGAGGTAAGTCTGATAACACGGAAATTATACAGTATATCTGTTAGGGTCAAGGTCGGCCATTAGTGAAGGGGAGGTAAGTCTGATAACATGGAAATTATACAGTATTGTATATCTGTTAGGGTCAAGGTCGGCCATTAGTGAAGAGGAGGTAAGTCTGATAACACGGAAATTATACAGTATATCTGTTAGGGTCAAGGTCGGCCATTAGTGAAGGGGAGGTAAGTCTGATAACACGGAAATTATACAGTATCGTATATCTGTTAGGGTCAAGGTCGGCCATTAGTGAAGGGGAGGTAAGTCTGATAACACAGAAATTATACAGTATCGTATATCTGTTAGGGGCAAGGTCGGCCATTAGTGAAGGGGAGGTAAGTCTTGTATCACAGAAATGATACCGTACCGTATATCTGTTAGGGTCAAGGTCGGCCATTAGTGAAGGGGAGGTAAGTCTTGTATCACAGAAATGACACCATATACCGTATATCTGTTAGGGTCAAGGTCAGCCATTAGTGAAGGGGAGGTAAGTCTTGTATCACAGAAATGACACCGTACCGTATATCTGTTAGGGTCAAGGCCGACCATTAGTGAAGAAGACAGCTTTCTTATCCTAAAGTAATAGAATCAAGAAGATTAAGATATCCATGCTTTTCTTCTGGTTATGTAGAAAACAGGGTCAGAAAACACGGTCAGTAGGGAGCTATTTCATAAACTTGAGAAAAGAACAAAGGTAAACAAAGAGCCTGGTAGAGTATCTATTGTATAACTCTAGTCTCAGGTTCAATGGGAAAATCAGGTGACTACTCTGTTCTGCTCTCAAGCTTTGTAAAGACCCTTTTAGTCTTACTCAGAAATTGGCCTGTTCATTAATGCAGTCATCTGGTTCGCTTTGATGCCCCGATACCCCTTATTCGTCAGCTGCAGCAACCTAGATTAAACAAATTTGAGGTCAGTTGTGGAGGTCAGAATAAAGTGGAAAACAGGGAAAATCATATTGCACCAACATATTTCAAGTTTAATGATATTATCATTACACTTCAGGCTTTAATCTTAATGGACCTACTGATGTTGATACAGGCCTTGAAAGTCTTTGTCAAGGCTCCCGTTAAAGCAAATTAAAATCACTAGATTTGTCTTTGATGAATGAAAATTCGCCCATGTTTCAGCGAATATCTTAATGTCATGATTTGATGAAAGAGTAAGAGAAAAATGACTTCACCTTTTCTTTATAGATCCGGAAACAGATGACCCGTGTTGGCCTGTCCTTGGTCGGATGGTACCACAGTCATCCTTATTGCCAGCCTGATCCGTCCGTGAAAGACATCGACTGTCAGATGTCCTATCAGTTACGCATGAAGGGAAAGGGATCCACCTACTTCCCCTGTGTGGGGTGCATTGTGGGTAAGTGTCTCCATCTACTTCCCCTGTGTGGGGGTGCATTGTGGGTAAGTGTCTCCATCTACTTCCCCTGTGTGGGGTGCATTGTGGGTAAGTGTCTCCACCTACTTCCCCTGTGTGGGGGTGCATTGTGGGTAAGTGTCTCCATCTACTTCCCCTGTGTGGGGTGCATTGTGGGTAAGTGTCTCCACTTCTTCCCCTGTGTGGGGTGCATTGTGGGTAAATGTCTCCACCTACTTCCCCTGTGTGGGGTGCATTGTGGGTAAGTGTCTCCACATACTTGCTCTGTGTGGGGTGCATTGTGGGTAAGTGTCTCCACCTACTTCCCCTGTGTGGGGTGCATTGTGGGTAAGTGTCTCCACATACTTGCCCTGTATGGGGTGCATTGTGGGTAAGTGTCTCCACCTACTTCTCCTGTGTGGGATGCATTGTGGGTAATTGTCTCCACCACCTTCCCCTGTGTGGGGTGCATTGTGGGTAAGTGTCTCCACCTACTTCCCTTGTGTGGGGTGCATTGTGGGTAAGTGTCTCCACCTTCTTCCCTTGTATGAGGTGCATTGTGGGTAAGTGTCTTCACCTACAGTGCAGTGCCATAAGTGAGTAGCCACTTCTGCGCGATGTCAGTTTGCAATGTCAAGTAGATGGCTTTGTATTTTTGACATTTTTTCAATAAAATAGCAAAAATAATGTAACTTGCTTGTTAATATTTGGTAATACACCCCTTTGCTTTAATAACTGCCTGTATTCTCTTTGGAATTGATTCAAGAACTTCCAAACATTTTCGCAACAACTGGCCACAAATGTGTATCTAAAACATTTATATATTTCTCAGAATTAATATTACCCTCCACTGGGGTCAATACCTCCACTCCTTAAAAAGTTATACAACCCCAAAACATGACCGAGCTATTTGATCGTAGCGAATGAGCACTATACTGACCAAGGCATTCTGGTTTCCATGTCTCGTCGCGTTTTCTCCAGACATATGCTTTTCTATCCTGACCTAATACAATCTTTGTTTCATCCGTAAAAATGATATTTTTCCAATTTTGTTCAATTGTCCATGTCCGATGATCTCGACACCATTTTACACGTCGTTCACGGTTCACCTTTGAAATGGTAGTACGCTTCCTAACAGCGTCTTCTCTTTAAAGTTCTCTCAGATACTTCAGTTAAAAATGAAACCAAATACCATATTCCGCGTTCCGGATTATGGACATGATGATCATGATTAAAATGATGTATGAAATAACAATATTACTTGAAAATAGATTTCTTTCATTTTAATAAAATACGACGTTACTGCGAAAACACCATTTTTGACGTTGAAAGTGGCTACTCACTTTTGGCACTGCTAAATAATCTGGACAATATGTGTGTTATTTTGACAGTTTGTGTGTTATCTGGACAGTGTGTGCATTATCTGGACAGTATGTAAGTTATCTTGACAGTATGCAAGTTATCTTGACAGTATATGTGTTATCTGGACAGTATGTGAGTTATCTGGACAGTATGTGTGTTATCTGGACAGTATGTGTGTTATCTGGATAGTTTGTGTGTTATCTGGACGGTATGTGTGTTATCTGGACGGTATGTGTGTTATCTAGACAGTATGTGAGTTATCTGGACAGTTTGTGTGTTATCTGGACAGTATGTGAGTTATCTGGACAGTATGTGAGTTATCTAGACAGTATGTGTGTTATCTGGACAGTATGTGTGTTATCTAGACAGTATGTGAGTTATCTAGACAGTATGTGTGTTATCTGGACAGTATGTGTGTTATCTGGACAGTATGTGTGTTATCTAGACAGTATGTGAGTTATCTAGACAGTATGTGTGTTATCTGGACAGTATGTGTGTTATCTAGACAGTATGTGTTATCTAGACAGTATGTGAGTTATCTAGACAGTATGTGTGTTATCTGGACAGTATGTGTGTTATCTGGACAGTATGTGTGTTATCTAGACAGCTTGTGAGTTATCTGGACAGTATGTGAGTTATCTGGACAGTATGTGAGTTATCTAGACAGTATGTGTGTTATCTGGACAGTATGTGAGTTATCTAGACAGTATGTGAGTTATCTAGACAGTATGTGTGTTATCTGGGACAGTATGTGTGTATTCTAGACAGTTATGTGTGAGTATCTGGAACAGTATGTCGAGTTATCTGGACAGTATGTGTAGTTATCTGGACCAGTATGTGGAGTATCTAGACAGTATTTGTGTTATCTGGACAGCTAGGTGTTTATCTGGACAGTAATTGTGTGTTATGGACAGTATGCTGTTACGACAGTATGGTGTTATATGGACAGTATGTGTGTTATCTGGACAGTATGTGAGTTATCTAGACAGTATGTGAGTTATCTGGACAGTATGTGTGTTATCTGGACAGTATGTGAGTTATCTGGACAGTATGTGTGGTATCTGGACAGTATGTGTGTTATCTAGACAGTTTGTGTGTTATATGGACAGTATGTGAGTTATCTAGACAGTATGTGAGTTATCTGGACAGTATGTGTGTTATCTGGACAGTATTGTGTTATCTGGACAGTATGTGAGTTATCTAGGCAGTATGTCTGTTATCTGGACAGCTTGTGAGTTATCTGGACAGTATGTGAGTTATCTGGACAGTATGTGTGTTATCTAGACAGTATGTGTGTTATCTGGACAGTATTGTGTTATCTGGACAGTATGTGAGTTATCTAGGCAGTATGTCTGTTATCTGGACAGCTTGTGAGTTATCTGGACAGTATGTGAGTTATCTGGACAGTATGTGTGTTATCTAGACAGTATGTGAGTTATCTGGACAGTATGTGAGTTATCTGGACAGTATGTGTGTTATCTGGACAGTATGTGTGTTATCTAGACAGTATGTGAGTTATCTGGACAGTATGTGTGTTATCTGGACAGTATGTGAGTTATCTGGACAGTATGTGAGTTATCTGGACAGTATGTGTGTTATCTGGACAGTATGTGAGTTATCTAGACAGTTTGTGAGTTATCTGGACAGTATGTGTGTTATCTGGACAGTATGTGTGTTATCTGGACAGTATGCGAGTTATCTGGACAGTATGTGTGTTATCTGGACAGTATGTGTTATCTGGACAGCATGTGTGTTATCTGGACAGTATGTGTGTTATCTGGACAGTATGTGAGTTATCTAGACAGTATGTGTGTTATCTGGACAGTATGTGAGTTATCTGGATAGTTTGTGTGTTATCTGGACGGTATGTGATTTATCTAGACAGTATGTGAGTTATCTAGACAGTATATGTGTTATCTGGACAGTATGTGAGTTATCTAGACAGTATGTGTGCTATCTGGACAGTATGTGAGTTATCTAGACAGTATATGTGTTATCTGGACAGTATGTGTGTTATCTAGACAGTATGTGTGCTATCTGGACAGTATGTGTGTTATCTGGACAGTATGTGTGTTATCTGGACAGTATGTGTTATCTGGACAGCATGTGTGTTATCTAGACAGTATGTGAGTTATCTAGACAGTATGTGAGTTATCTGGACAGTATGTGAGTTATCTGGACAGTATGTGTGTTATCTGGACAGTATGTGAGTTATCTAGACAGTATGTGAGTTATCTAGACAGTATGTGTGTTATCTGGACAGTATGTGTGTTATCTGGACAGTATGTGTTATCTGGACAGCATGTGTGTTATCTAGACAGTATGTGAGTTATCTAGACAGTATGTGAGTTATCTGGACAGTATGTGAGTTATCTGGACAGTATGTGTGTTATCTGGACAGTATGTGTGTTATCTAGACAGTATGTGAGTTATCTAGACAGTATGTGTTATCTGGACAGTATGTGAGTTATCTAGACAGTATGTGTGCTATCTGGACAGTATGTGTGTTATCTGGACAGTATGTGTGTTATCTGGACAGTATGTGTTATCTGGACAGCATGTGTGTTATCTGGACAGTATGTGAGTTATCTGGACAATATGTGTGTTATCTAGACAGTATGTGTGTTATCTGGACAGTATTGTGTTATCTGGACAGTATGTGAGTTATCTAGGCAGTATGTCTGTTATCTGGACAGTATGTGAGTTATCTGGACAGTATATGAGTTATCTGGACAGTAAGTGTGTTATCTGTACAGTATGTGTGTTATCTGTACAGTAAGTGTGTTATCTGGACAGTATGTGAGTTATCTAGACAGTATGTGTGTTATCTAGACAGTATGTGTGTTATCTGGACAGCTTGTGTGTTATCTGGACAGTATGTGTGTTATCTGGACAGTTTGTGAGTTATCTGGACAGTATGTGAGTTATCTGGACAGTATGTGAGTTATCTGGACAGTATGTGAGTTATCTGGACAGTGTGTGTGTTATCTAGACAGTATGTGTGTTATCTGGACAGTATGTGTGTTATCTGGACGGTATGTGTTATCTGGACAGTATGTGAGTTATCTGGACAGTATGTGTGTTATCTGGACAGTATGTGAGTTATCTGGACAGTATGTGTATTATCTAGACAGTATGTGTGTTATCTGGACAGTATGTGAGTTATCTAGACAGTATGTGTGTTATCTGGACAGTATGTGAGTTATCTGGACAGTATGTGTATTATCTAGACAGTATGTGTGTTATCTGGACAGTATGTGAGTTATCTGGACAGTATGTGAGGTATCTGGACAGTATGTGAGTTATCTGGACAGTATGTGAGTTATCTAGACAGTATCTGCATTATCTGAACAGTACTTATGTCTGTATTGAGCGTTCTTTTATTATCTTTTTCTTTTTTGCAGCTCCTTATAATCGACAGACAACCAAGAAAACATCATCCCTTCAGATCTTCATGGTCATGCCACCATTAGAGGTGAGAGGTCATTATAGGTCAGAGTTGTCTGCCTGGCAAAAACAGGGTCAGATCATAGGTCACAGGTCTAGTTGGATAGGTCATAGGTCACCTGATCTTAAAAGACTGGTTCAGGATTTGGCAGTACCTTACTTATCCAACTTAAAATTATTGATTAGGTTTTAGCAGACTATTAAACTGGTGTAAATACTGACTAAATAACGGGAAACCAGTCAGGTGTAAGTTAAAATGGACATCACGGTTCCTGTCACAAGGCGGACAGCACACCAGTGTCTGAATCTATCGTGTCATTACAGCAGGTTGTACACCTATTGGGTTTTGGTGGTCATTGATTAAGGATGAAGGTCAAAGGTCACACTTTACCACTTTTGAGATAGAAAGTTTATGTACAAAAAATTTCAGGAAACCTTCAACAGATTGAGTTCATATTCACACTGGAGTATGTATCATAATATCAAATTCTACGTAGTCATCAATCAAGGTCAAAGGTCACACTGACCAATTTGAAAATGTAATCACAGGTGATTATTATGACATATACAGATAAAGAGGTGAGGATTTATAAGCTGCCCTTACTTTACAGAGCCAGCCTTCAGATTACGGTATCCCAATGAAAGTGAAGTACTCCCTCCGTCAGAATCAGTCCGTCACTGAAGACCTGCTCACCGAAATGGTAAGTGTTCTGTAGGTAGTCATGGTAACAGGGTAGTCATGGTAACAGTGTATTCACGGTAACAGTGTAGTCATGGTAACAGTGTAGTCATGGTGATGGTAACAGGGAAGTCATGGTGACAGTGTAGTCATGGTAACAGGGAAGTCATGGTGACAATGTAGTCATGGTAACAGGGTAGTCATGGTAACAGTGTAGTCATGGTAACAGTGTAGTCATGGTAACAGGATAGTCATAGTGATGGTAACAGGGTAGTCATGGTGACAGTGTAGTCATGGTAACAGGATAGTCATGGTAACAGGGTAGTCATGGTGATGGTAACAGGGTAGTCATGGTGACAGTGTAGTCATGGTAACAATGTAGTCATGGTAACAGGATAGTCATAGTAACAGTGTATTCATGGTAACAATGTAGTCATGGTAACAGTGTATTCATGGTAACAGGGTAGTGATGGTAACAGTGTATTCATGGTAACATGGCAGTCATGGTAACATGGCAGTCATGGTAACATGGCAGTCATGGTAACAGGATAGTCATGGTATCAGTGTAGTCTTGGTAACAGTGTAGTCATGGTAACAGTGTAGTCATGGTAACAATGTAGTCATGGTAACAGTGTAGTCATGGTAACAGTGTATTCATGGTAACAGTGTATTCATGGTAACATGGCAGTCATGGTAACATGGCAGTCATGGTAACAGGATAGTCATGGTAACAGTGTAGTCTTGGTAACAGTGTAGTCATGGTAACAGTGTAGTCTTGGTAACAATGTAGTCATGGTAACAGTGTATTCACGGTAACAGTGTAGTCATGGTGACAGGGTAGTCATGGTAACAGTACATGATAACAGTACATGGTAACAGTACATGGTAACAATGTAGTCATGGTAACAGTGTAGTCATGGTAACAGTGTAGTCATGGTAACAGTGTGATCATGGTAACAGTGTAGTCATGGTCATAGTGTATGCATGGTAACAGTGTAGTCATGGTCATAGTGTATGCATGGTAACAGTGTAATCATGGTAACAGTGTAGTCATGGTAACAGTGTAGTCATGGTAACAGTGTAGTCATGGTAACAGTGTAATCATGGTAACAGTGTAGTCACGGTAACAGTGTATTCATGGTAACAGTGTAGTCATGGTAACAGTGTAGTCATGGTAACAGTGTAGTCATGGTAACAGTGTAATCATGGTAACAGTGTAGTCATGGTAACAGTGTAATCATGGTAACACTATAGTCATGGTAACAGTGTAGTCATGGTAACAGTGTAGTCATGGTAACAGTGTAGTCATGGTAACAGTGTAGTCATGGTAACAGTACATGGTAACAATGTAGTCATGGTAACAGTGTAGTCATGGTAACAGTGTAATCATGGTAACAGTGTAGTCATGGTAACACTATAGTCATGGTAACAGTGTAGTCATGGTAACAGTGTAGTCATGGTAACACTATAGCCATGGTAACAGTGTAGTCATGGTAACAATGTATTCATGGTAACAGTGTAATCATGGTAACACTCTAGTCATGGTAACAGGGTAGTTATGGTAACAGTGTAGTCATGGTAACAGTGTATTCATGGTAACAATGTATTCATGGTAACAATGTAGTCATGGTAACAGTGTAGTCATGGTAACAGTGTGTTCATGGTAACAATGTAGTCATGGTAACAGTGTATTCATGGTAACAATGTATTCATGGTAACAATGTAGTCATGGTAACAGTGTAGTCATGGTAACAGTGTAGTCATGGTAACACTGTAGTCATGGTAACAATGAAGTCATGGTAACAGTGTAGTCATTGTAACAGTGTAGTCATGGTGATGGTAACAGGGTAGTCATGGTGACATTGTAGTCATGGTGACATTGTAGTCATGGTGACAGGGTAGTCATGGTAACAGGGTAGTCATGGTGACATTGTAGTCATGGTGACAGTGTAGTCATGGTAACAGTGTAATCATGGTAACAGTGTAGTCATGGTGACAGAGAAGTCATGGAAAAGTGTAGAGACATTTTAATCCACCTTTCATTGCAATATTTGATGTCGTTTGATTGTCTATTATAATACAAGGCTGGGACAGATTTGTTGGAATACAAGGCTGGGACAGATTTGTTGGTTGCTTATCTGACTGATCTGCCAATGCAGACTTACGTCTATAACAAAAAACAGTCTATTTTAAAAAAAATACTTTCTCTTCTTTTTTTACACAGTTTCACAGAAAACTTTTCCTTTTACACAGTTCTATTAGGCGAAGTCTCAGTTGACCTATTGCGATCGTCTTTTGTCCGGCGTTCGTATACGTCGTAAACAATTTATATTTTCAACTTCTTCTCAATCACTAATCAGCCCAGAAACCTGGTATTGGGTCTGTAGCATGCTGGGATGAAGGGCTACTAAGTTTGTTCAAGTGGATGACCTTGACCTTCATTCAAGGTCACAGGGGTCAAATATGCTTAAATCTTTAAACGACTTATTGATCAAACCAAGAGGCCCAGTGACCTGATATTGGGTCTGTAGCATGCTGGGATGAAAGGCTACAAAGTTTGTTCAAATGAATGACCTTGACCTTCATTCAAAGTCACAGGGGTTAAATATGCAATCTTCAAAAAATTTCTGCTTGATTACCAAAAAGCACAGAGACCTGATATTGCATTTGTAGTATTCTGGGTTGATTGACATTGACCTCCTTTCAAGGTCACGTGTCAAATATGCAAAAATCTTTTTGATAACCCAGTGTCCCATGAGAGACCTGATATTGGGTTTCTAGCATTCTGGGGTACTAAAGATTGTTCGAATTATGACTTAACTCTCATTCAATGCCAAAGGGGTCATATGCTAAAATATATCAAAACTAGGGTGACCGTTTAGGCCCATGGGTCTCTTGTTCAGCACATCACACTCCTTTTCCTGTATATCCTGGTAAGTGATACAGGCTCTTTTGACCTCTTGTTTTATGTGCTCAGTGATTAAATGATACATTACCTCACATATATTTTGTAACCTTCTACTTTCAGCGGGTCATTGCAGACTTTTATCGTGGAGCGCCCGACTTCCTCAAATTTAGACAAATATGGCAGCCATCCATCTCATACATGGACAAAATTAAGGTGAGATTTTAGTGTTTATCAGAAGGACGATATCAAGGTGAGGTTTTAGTGTTTATCAGAAGGATGATATCAAGGTGAGATTTTAGTGTTTATCAGAAGGACAATATGAAGGTGAGATTTTAGTGTTTATCAGAAGGACAATATCAAGGTGAGGTTTTAGTGTTTATCAGAAGGACAATATCAAGGTGAGATTTTAGTGTTTATCAGAAGGACAATATCAAGGTGAGGTTTTAGTGTTTATCAGAAGGACGATATCAAGGTGAGATTTTAGTGTTGATCAGAAGGACAATACCAAGGTGAGGTTTTAGTGTTTATCAGAAGGACAAAATCAAGGTGAAGTTTTAGTGTTTATCAGAAGGACAATATCAAGGTGAGATTTTAGTGTTTATCAGAAGGACAATATCAAGGTGAGGTTTTAGTGTTTATCAGAAGGACGATATCAAGGTGAGGTTTTAGTGTTTATCAGAAGGACGATATCAAGGTGAGATTTTAATGTTGATCAGAAGGACGATATCAAGGTGAGATTTTAGTGTTGATCAGAAGGACGATATCAAGGTGAGATTTTAGTGTTTATCAGAAGGACGATATCAAGGTGAGATTTTAGTGTTTATCAGAAGGACGATATCAAGGTGAGATTTTAGTGTTTATCAGAAGGACAATATGAAGGTGAGGTTTTAGTGTTTATCAGAAGGACAATATGAAGGTGAGGTTTTAGTGTTTATCAGAAGGACAATATCAAGGTGAGATTTTAGTGTTTATCAGAAGGACAATATCAAGGTGAGGTTTTAGTGTTTATCAGAAGGACAATATCAAGGTGAGATTTTAGTGTTTATCAGAAGGACGATATCAAGGTGAGATTTTAGTGTTTATCAGAAGGGAAATATAGCCACCTCACAACGTTTAATGACTTCTTAACTGATCACCTCCTTCTCACCAACTACAATGTACATGTACAAACACACTTTCTGTCAGTGGTAGGCATTCATTTATTGATCTATTTTGCCCAGGTCTTTTGCTGTGACATTTATTTTGATGCATATAATATTCTTGTGGGGGAAAAAATCCATTACATACATGTATTTCATATAGATCATGTGTACTTATGTAAAATGTCATAAACGGGCAGCATTCTATCTACTGCTGAGATAGTTCCTGCCTATTGCATATTTATATATATTGTATATCCCGTAATAAGTCTGTGGGGCAAACTCTTAAACTTTCCCAATATAGCTAAGTTAGTTAGAGTGTTGGCATTCGTAACCTTAAGTGACAATCCCAGGTGTGCGGTTTGATGCTCCCTACCTGTGTCGGTTTGTATTTCTCAGGAAGCTAAGAAACACTAGTCTGTGCTGTTGTGGTTGTGTCGTTGGGCAAAACACAACTAATTGCTCTAGAGGGAATGCAGTGAGGTAGCCACCAGCTGCTACATTGTTCAGTGAGGTAGCCACCAACTACTACATTGTTCAGTGATGTAGCCACCAGCTGCTACATTGTTCAGTGATGTAGCCACCAGATACTACATTGTTCAGTGAGGTAGCCACCAACTTCTACATTGTTCGGTGAGGTAGCCACCAACTACTACATTGTTCAGCGAGTTAGCCACCAACTACTACATTGTTCAGTGAGGTAGCCACCAACTACTACATTGTTCAGTGATGTAGCCACCAGCTGCTACATTGTTCAGTAAGGTAGCCACCAGCTGCTACATTGTTCAGTGATGTAGCCACCAGATACTACATTGTTCAATGAGGTAGCCACCAACTACTACATTGTTCATTGAGGTAGCCACCATCTGCTACTTTCTTCAGTGATGTAGCCACCAGCTACTACATTGTTTAGTGAGGTAGCCACCAGCTGCTACATTGTTCAGTGAGGTAGCCACCAACTACTACATTGTTCAGTGAGGTAGCCACCAACTACTACATTGTTCAGTGAGGTAGCCACCAGCTTCTACATTGTTCAGTGATGTAGCCACCAACTACTACATTGTTCAGTGAGGTAGCCACCTGCTGCTACATTGTTCAGTGAGGTAGCCACCAACTACTACATTGTTCAGTGAGGTAGCCACCAACTACTACATTGTTCAGTGATGTAGCCACCAACTACTACATTGTTCAGTGAGGTAGCCACCAACTGCTACATTGTTCAGTGAGGTAGCCACCAGATACTACATTGTTCAGTGATGTAGCCACCAGATACTACATTGTTCAGTGAAGTAGCCACCAGCTTCTACAAGGAGACCCCTCCTCAAAATGACACTAGTTATTAATGGGGTGATGAAGCTAACAAATAATGAGACAATAAATAGCAATGCTGGGCTATTTACCCAGTGTTGACTCTGCCAAAAAATATCATGAGCAGCAGTTATTAAATTGAGGAAATATAGTAAGCAATATGTTTAAGAATTAGTGTGGCAGCAGTTGTATATGGAATTCCTTAAGATCTCAAGACTTGCACAAACTAGAAATAAAGAACAATTTCTAAATGATTCAATATCCACCATGCACATCAAATAAACTATGCTATAAATACATGGTACTTATAGTTTTCTTTTGATTTTAATGATTTCAAAATAAATACTGTTGACTTACCATTAAACCTCTTCTGTGTTAATGATTACAAGATGTATAGCTGTTTCAAATGATTTTTAAAATCTGCATAAAAATCTTATCTTTTTGTGAGTTTTGTCTTCAAACACGGACTTTGTCATTTACCTGACGTAATTGTCCTTTTTTTTCCTTGCAGTGTTCCTTGGCGCGCAGACTTCCAGAAGATCAGATGGAGAGCGGAACATTCCTCGATTTTGTTCAACATATTCTTACACCAAAGTGACAAGACCAAACAGCATATTCCCAAACAAAGTGATGTTTGAATTTTTACATATTCCCTCCCCAAACAAAGTGATGTTTCAGTTTTTACATATTTCCTCCCCAAACAAATTGATGGTTGAATTTTTACATATTCCCTCCCCAAACAAAGTGATGTTTCAGTTTTTACATATTCCCTCCCCAAACAAAGTGATGTTTCAGTTTTTACATATTCCCTCCCCAAACAAATTGATGGTTGAATTTTTCCCTGTGTCACTGTGTCAATATGATCAGTCAATTTAAAACCACACCATCCAACATCTGAGAAATCAGTGTTGGTCCCATCAAACGATGTCAAAACTATTGTCAAAACTATTTTCATTATAGACAATGTCACCATGATAATTGACCATATGGCTCCGAAGATGATATTGCTTAAAATCTCCAAAATTAAATATAGAAAGTTCTCCAGTAAATTGTAAGAGACTTTTTCAACAAAAACCTTGACAATCCACATAGTATCTTACAAGAAATATTGCTTCCCGTCCAGTTCTGTTGTGGAAGTTGTGAAATTCTATTTTTTGTGATGTCGTATGCTGAATTCTGTTTTTGATGTCATACACTGAATTCTGTTTGTGATATCAAAAATTGAATTTGGTTTGTGATGTGATATGCTGAATTCTGTTTATGATGTCATACATTGACTTTGGTTTGTGATGTGATATGCTGAATTCTGTTTATGATGTCATACATTGAATTTGGTTTGTGATGTGATATGCTGAATTCTGTTTGTGATGTCATACTCCGCCATTGCTTCATAGATAAGTTCGAGTTTAAAGGTAAAAATTTTGCAAGTTAATGTTTAATTTTGATATTTATGAGATAGTGTTGGTTTTATAATCCCATGAAAGTATTTCTCTTTTAAACTCCCAACAACTTTGTTCTCAAAACTACAGTAAAAAAAATTTACCACCAACAGGCCTGATACAAAGTTCCTCTTTTTGGCTAATACGTATTTGATTTCAAATCCTAAAGCAGATTTTGGATATGGGAAATAATTTTTTTTTTTTCTCTCATGTTCCATGGACGTTTTAGTTTGTGATTTTATATTGTGTAACGTCCTATCAGTTTACTTTGTATGTCTTAATGACAGTATAATATGGACCGTAGTTTGATACTCTATGTATATCTTATTTTCATGCTGGTCTTGAAATTTTACAATTTATTCTTTGAAAATAAAAACTCCTCCAGGGGAACTTTTGTCTTTCCTGTATGGGTCTGTCATAGTCTCCCTCAATGTGTTATAAGGGGAACTTTTGTCTTTCCTGTATGGGTCTGTCGTAGTCTCACTCAATGTGTTATAAGGGGAACTTTTGTCTTTCCTGTATGGGTCTGTCGCAGTCTCCCTCAATGTGTTATAAGGGGAACTTTTGTCTTTCCTGTATCGGTCTGTCGTAGTCTCCCTCAATGTGTTATAAGGGGAACTTTTGTCTTTCCTGTATGGGTCTGTCGTAGTCTCCCTCAATGTGTTATAAGGGGAACTTTTGTCTTTCCTGTATGGGTCTGTCGCAGTCTCCCTCAATGTGTTATAAGGGGAACTTTTGTCTTTCCTGTATTGGTCTGTCGTAGTCTCCCTCAATGTGTTATAAGGGGAATTTTTGTCTTTCCTGTATGGGTCTGTCGTAGTCTCCCTCAATGTGTTATAAGGGGAACTTTTGTCTTTCCTGTATGGGTCTGTCGCAGTCTCACTCAATGTGTTATAAGGGGAACTTTTGTCTTTCCTGTATTGGTCTGTCGTAGTCTCCCTCAATGTGTTATAAGGGGAACTTTTGTCTTTCCTGTATTGGTCTGTCGTAGTCTCCCTCAATGTGTTATAAGGGGAACTTTTGTCTTTCCTGTATCGGTCTGTCGTAGTCTCCCTCAATTTGTTTTAAAGGGAATTTTTGTCTTTCCTGTATTGGTCTGTCATAGTCTCCCTCAATGTGTTATAAGGGGAACTTTTGTCTTTCCTGTATTGGTCTGTCGCAGTCTCCCTCAATGTGTTATAAGGGGAACTTTTGTCTTTCCTGTATGGGTCTGTCGTAGTCTTCCTCAATGTGTTATAAGGGGAACTTTTGTCTTTCCTGTATGGGTCTGTCGTTGTCTCCCTCAATGTGTTATAAGGGGAACTTTTGTCTTTCCTGTATTGGTCTGTCGTAGTCTCCCTCAATGTGTTATAAGGGGAACTTTTGTCTTTCCTTTATTGGTCTGTCACAGTCTCCTTCAATGTGTTATAAGGGGAACTTTTGTCTTTCCTGTATGGGTCTGTCACAGTCTCCTTCAATGTGTTATAAGGGGAACTTTTGTCTTTCCTGTATGGGTCTGTCACAGTCTCCTTCAATGTGTTATAAGGGGAACTTTTGTCTTTCCTGTATGGGTCTGTCACAGTCTCCCTCAATGTGTTATAAGGGGAACTTTTGTCTTTCCTGTATGGGTCTGTCGTAGTCTCCCTCAATGTGTTATAAGGGGAACTTTTGTCTTTCCTGTATGGGTCTGTCGTAGTCTCCCTCAATGTGTTATAAGGGGAACTTTTGTCTTTCCTGTATGGGTCTGTCGTAGTCTCCCTCAATGTGTTATAAGGGGAACTTTTGTCTTTCCTGTATGGGTCTGTCACAGTTTCCCTCAATGTGTTATAAGGGGAACTTTTGTCTTTCCTGTATGGGTCTGTCGCAGTCTCCCTCAATGTGTTATAAGGGGAACTTTTGTCTTTCCTGTATGGGTCTGTCGTAGTCTCACTCAATGTGTTATAAGGTCGCTTCTTCCTTTTGATTTATTCGTGATGTAATAAAAAATTTATAACCAAATGTAACCCTGTCAAATACTAGCCGCAATATACCGCTCAGCTAGAGAGATCTTCTCTTTAGCTCAATCGGTTGAGCTTAAGACTAGTAAGCCAGAGGTCCCGGGTTCGATCCTTAGCGGAGGCAGTGATTTAAATTTAATTAATCATGCGCTCTGTTACACAAATACAATCAAATCTGTCGTAAGTGACCTTCCAAGGGAGGTAATATAAGTCACATATGACAGGTGGTCTCTTAATCCAGGTTCAGGTAACTAGTATATAAATAACGTTGGGAAGGGAAAATATGGTCACATATGACTAATAGAATCTATCACGGGTCTGTTCCGTGGACAGGGATATCTCAATCCGAGTGTAAGAGTTCGGCCATTCAGCACGAGGCTTGCCGAGTGTTGGCCAGCCAAACTCTTACACGAGGGTTGAGATATCCATGTTCACGAAATAGACCCGTGATTGATATTTTTCTCACATACTTGCAACCAAACGTAATTTTTTATGAAAGTTTTTCATTGCGCCATCTTCAATGCTCCTTGAAATGTGCGTCAAAATTGATGACGTCATCATTTACGACTTGGTTACTCAACGTATTAAAATGATGACGTTACGTTATTGTTACAGCGTCATATAGCGCGTGCCAGCTGTCTTTACACACCCTGTGTAAGATGGATTTATCTTTTCCCTAGCAACCGCCGGATATCCCTGTGAAGTATGGGAGAAAGGTGGTCTCTTAATCCAGGTTCAGGTAACTAGTATATAAATAACATTGGGAAGGGACAATACAGTCTAAATGAGAGGGAGTGGGTTAATCTAGGTCACTGAGGCAGGTTTGGTTGTACCTATTCACCGATACAGGTGTAGATAATGGCAGCTCGTCTAATTGTTGTGAGACACGAGTCATTATTGAATTGGATTTTCTATAAATACTTTCTTTGGTGTAACTGTATTTGAAGTATTGTCGGTGTGTTTGGTTATCCACCCTTGAGATAATCACTGGTACAGATTTGTCCCCGGTACCCGAATTTTATACCGAGCTTGTAGACAGTGGTGGATGATGGGTTGTTTACTATTTTGACGGGTACTCCGGTATACATTTTTTACCCTGGGGTTCATGTTCTACTCAACCCATGTGCGGGTACTGGGGTACTCGTAACAGCCCTCCATTAAATGTTAAAATCAACATTAATGGTCAAACAAGACATTACTTTGGTCAAAATTCTACGTCACTACACTACTTGTCACAAAAATGGCATCTAAGGTTCAGAAATTCAGTAATATTTCGTTATCCGGAACTCTGATTACTCAAAAATTCTGTTCAACCCCAATTAAACATTCAGTAAAAAAAATCTATGAAGGACATACTTGGTTAACAAATTAAACATTCAGTTCTGATGTAAAAAAATCTATGTAGAACATACTTGGTTGTTTTTTCATGGCTTCGAGATAACAAGGTCTTATATCTATATAATGGCAACAAATGAAAACAAATAATGATAACGACATCGTAATAACGACAGATTATAACGACAGATTATAATGACATCATGATAACAACATCGTCATAACGACAGATTATAACGACAGAGTATAATGACATCATAATAACAACATCGTAATAACGACAGATTATAATGACATCATAATAACAACATCGTAATAACGACAGATTATAATGACATCATAATAACAACATAGTCATAACGACAGATTATAATGACATCATAATAACAACATAGTCATAACGACAGATTATAACAACAGATTATAATGACATCATAATAACAACATAGTCATAACGACAGATTATAACAACAAATTATAATGACATCATAATAACAACATCGTCATAACGACAGATTATAACGACAGATTATAATGACATCATAATAACAACATCGTCATAACGACAGATTATAATGACATCATAATAACAATATCGTCATAACGACAGATTATAATGACATCATAATAACAATATTGTCATAACGACGGATTATAACGACAGATTATAATGACATCATAATAACAACATCGTCATAACGACAGATTATAACAACATAGTCATAACGACGGATTATAACCATTGTAATAACAACGGATTATAACATCAAAGTTATGTATCAAATAAAGATTCAGAATACAATAAAACAAAAAATTGTGACGTAATTTTAATTAGATAAGTCAGAATCTGAAACATTTGAAGGATGGAAATAACGTAAACTATCGAACATTTATATTTGTATGAATGTACAACAGCCTTTTCTTATTTTAAGTCAATCTTTAGACAGAGATTTTTCAACTCTCATAGAGGAGTCGCGGTGGTCAAGTGGTTAAGGTGTACCGACACTTTATCACTAGCCCTACACCTCTGGGTCACGAGTTCGAAACCCACGTTGGGCAGTTGCCTGCAGGAACTGACTGTAGTTCAGTAGTTTTTCTCCGGGTACTCCGGCTTTCCTCCACCTCCAAAACCAGTCATGTCCTTAAATGACCCTGGCTGTTAATAGGACATTAAACAAAATAAACCAAACCAAATGTAAACAATGGTTTTCTGGATTATGACTGTACAGATTTTTATTCCACCATGTTCATTATCTGACCACTGTTAATAATCCCCTACCATACAAACTAAAGGGACTAAAGGTTTCCTCCCTCGTCCTTCGTCCGTCTGTCGTCCGTCCACTCAGTTTTCCGTACTTTTCTCAGCCATGCTTCAAATAATATGTATGTTGGTGAAGTTTGTACATGCATGTATTTAACTTCTGTATGAGAAGCTACAGATCAAGTTTCAGGGTTTTTGGGTCAGTGTCAAGGTTACTGTTTTCAGTGGGGGTCCAGTAGGGGACATGTCTCAGAATGCTTGTTTTACACAGTCCGTAAGGTTTCCCCTTTAACTATTGTTTGTTGAACTGAACATGTAATGGATATTTGAATCTATCAAAAAAAAACAAAAAAAACCAGTAAAATATCTTCATGCCAGGTGAGAGAGCATTGAATATGAGTTTTAATGGGATAATTAGAAAATAACAAAAAAAAAAAAAAAAAAGGAAAAAACAGCTAAAATAACAATGTAGGTTCAACACATGGACTCTGGGCTGGTGTGTCCAAGTTTGGGGGTGGAATGGGGGGATGTGTAGAGTTAATACATGGAATTTGGGCTGGTGTGTCAACGTTTGGGGGTGGAATGGGGGGAGGTGTAGACTTAACCTTGGACTCTGGGCTGGTGTGTCACGTTTGGGGGTGAAATGGGGGGGAGGTGTAGACTTAACACATCGACTCTGGGCTGGTGTGTCCATGTTTGGGGGTGGAATGGGGGTAGGTGTATATGACAAGTACATAACACATGGGCTTCACTGGGGTTGGGATGGGGGGAAGTGTAGACTTAATACATGGACTCTCGGCTGGTGTGTTAAAGTTTGGGGGTGGGATGGGGGAGGTGTATATGAAATTCTGTCACTCTTCCAACTGATGCCTTATACTCTATGCAAAGTTTTGATGTATAAATATGTATATATATATATCTATATATATATGATCTGTGTATAATGTTGTATAAATCAGTGAGTCATCGGTATACATGTACATATTTTCAGAAATAATTTGTAAATTAACCATATTTCAATATACTGTAATATTCAAGTTGCAATAATTGTCCAGACGTATAAAACTAACGCTTGTGTAGATTATTGTTTTTCTCGTTTATCTTATCTGATAATGGTCAGTTTCTTATATAAGATATATTTTGAAAATGTTGGAGTCATTTATGTCTACAATTGATCATGTATATATATCTGATTCATCATTTCTGTAGTTTATGTTAGAGTTATCGCCCTTGTTTGGTATATCCAAAGAGTGCTCGAGATTTTGACTTATTGTAAACATTCCAGAATTTTGTCTGGCTGAGGACGTAAGAATTTTGTCTGGCTGAGGACGTAAGAATTTTGTCTGGCTAAGGACGTAAGAATTTTGTCTGGCTGAGGACGTAAGAATTTTGTCTGGCTAAGGACGTAACTTCAGACTCAATACATACAGAAATGATTCAAAACTTAAGTGGAGAAAATGTCCGGAATAAATGTTGAAACATCATTAAAAATACCAATACATACATGTGCAAGAATATGTTACTCTTTCTGAATGGAATATAAGAACTATATTTTATTGCGTATTGATCAGTATGTGTAATATGTTTGAGATATTCATACGCCACCTATTGTGCTTCGATCTGTTGACAGTTTTGTATTACAGAGTTGTAAAATCTGTTCAGTAACTTGAAGAAAAACAACAATCAAGGATCTTTATGTTTGTAGTTTTAATGTATTATGTGTCGGTCAAGCATGAATATATTATCACTCGTCATTCGTACAAATTCATCTCACCTCTCGTCCCACGTCTCATCTCATGCTTTCACATTTCGTCTCATGTGTCATCACATCCTCGTATCGCGTGTTAACATTGTCATGTATTATGCAATAAATAGATGAACTTTCAAAATTTTCGTTGTTTATTTTTTTGATAGTCGTAACCATGGACACCTGGCGAAAGGCTTGAGACGGCCATTTGTTTATCGATTACTATGACACTTATGGAACACCGGTTTGAAGCCATGATTGATATAGCCTTCCCCTTTGCTTTGTAACTCCATGGTGAAAGCACTTAATGTACAAATAGTAGGAAGGACTCAGAAATCAGAATATTAAAGCAGGCGACTGTTGGTTCCTCATGTCCATTTGGAGAATCGGTCCTCCATCTTGGACTGAATGCTTATACACAGTGTCAGTCTAGGACTAAGATTTGGCGAATGTTAATAAATTATCATACATTTCACACTTTTCTGGGTTACATTTCCCTGCATAGATACACACCTATTTAAAGTCTAGAAAATCATACACACTAGTAAAAAAACTTCCTCATATCTTGCATTCATTGAAACATACCACTTTTACACATTCTTTCTGCATAACATACACATTCTTACTTTAACTTGTTACTTTCAACTCTTCCTGTTAATGTTTATATCATTTCAAAAGGTAGAGTCCTGTTCAAGTTCAGTGTCTTTGGAAGAAAGTTCTGAAGGTCAGAGTTCCTCGTGCTTTGGTCCAGTGAACTCGTCGTGGGAAATTCTGCCATCTTTATCCTTGTCTTCAACAGTGAAGATGTTGTCAAGTACTCGAAGGTTCTGGACATTGGCCAGGTCCATAGGGACACCCTGCATCTGAGATTGGCGGGCGAGGTACATCGCAAGCTGTAACGAGAAAAATGTTTATTGACATGGACTCAAGATATGGAATAGTATATTATACATCATGAACAATTCTGGACTTTGGATGAGGTTGATACATTGTTTTATCAACCCAAGAAAAAATATTGACTTAGGACATAATATGAGGTCAATATATTTTTTTCATGAGAATGAAACCATACATTAGCCAAAATCAAAAGGTTATACTGATGTTTTTATATAAAAATGCTTTTTTTTTTTTTTTTTTTTTTTTAATTATTGACGGTACATAACTGTTGTACTACATATACACACTACTGTATGGGGAAATATGAATATTTAATTACATATTTGTTACACCACACTAAACATATTAAAATTGAATTCAGTACATTCATTCATTAATTATGTTATCACTTTCAAAATTTCAGATTTATTTCTTATCTTATAAGATATTGAATTTGTTGGACAATGCCAAGGGGAAGTAATTCATAATATATTTTAAGAAATATCAAGTCAACCAGCTTTTTTTGTATGACAGTTTATACGGTATGACTTGTTATTTGAATCATGTGACACTATCTTAGCCAATCAGAAAGTTTGAAAAGTATCATATGAGAGTGAAAATGTGAAATAAACACAAGAACCTATCATCTGTCGAGTTGATATTTAAATGAAATGAAACAGTTTTATTTTAATTGCCTTAATAAATGATAATTGTTTTTGCCAGATAGAGATCAATATTTTACCTCATCTCTCGTTAGGAGGTTGTCACTGTCAATGTCAATCATCTTGAAGACATTTGGTGGTTTAGGACCATCATGCACCTGGACGAGTTCGATATCGAATATTAAATCTGTGTTAGGTGGGATCAGTTCACCTACAAAGAGAAATACACATTGTACAATGTTATTAGATTATATCTGATGTTAGATAGAACTAATAATATATATATACATGTATATATAGAATAAAGTTGAAATGTCCTTGTGACGGTAAATAATAATAAAATAAAAAGCCAATATATATATATTATTATAAGTTAAAAAGTTAAAGGTGAACCTTACGGACGAAAAATATGCATTTAAAAAGAATAAAAATACGACACAGCAGCTAGCGCTTTCGTCACGTCTAGGTGACTCTTCAGATATATAATATATATATAGGGTCTAGTAAGTAATAATGATGGTATAAACCAATAGAGGTACTGGATCCTAACAAACAAATGTTGGATGCGTATTACTAGAAATAGATAATTTTCAAGTAGTAATAACGACAATTCAGACAAATAAATTGTTGAATTTTTGAGGCAATCTGCCCCTTTATCAAGACACAGGTAATATATATATACTTTAATTAATCTGAAGATCATTCTTAACTAGGTATATTATGGGGTTCTTAAAAAGCTTAAAGTGAAGCTGAACCGTGTCTGTGAGGATTGAGTACTAACAAGGGGACATAACTCACTCCAGTGCTGTACATTGTACATAAAGTACTAACAAAGGGACATAACTCATCTAGTACTATACCATATATATATATATATATATAGAGAGAGAGAGAGAGAGAGAGAGAGTTCTTACAAGGGGACATAACTCACTCCAGTGCTGTACCTTGTACATAAAATACTAACAAAGGGGCACAACTCATCTAGTACTATACCATATATATATATAGAGAGAGAGAGAGTTCTAACAAGGGGACATAACTCACTCCAGTGCTGTACCTTGTACATAAAGTACTAACAAAGGGACAAAACTCATCTAGTACTATTCCATATATATAATTTTATTATATTTCTGATAAGGGGACATAACTCACTACGGTGCTGTACCCTCTACATAAAGTACAAACAAAGGGACACAACTCATCTAGTACTATACCATATATGTATAGAGTTCTAACAAGGGAACATGACTCCTCCAGTGCACTGCAATGTACATAAAGTACTAACATCTAGTGCTGTACTGTGTACATAAAGTACTAACAAGGGGACATAACTCACTCCGGTGCTGTACCCTCTACATAAAGTACAAACAAAGGGACATAACTCATCTAGTACTATACCATATATGTATAGAGTTCTAACAAGGGAACATGACTCCTCCAGTGCACTGCAATGTACATAAATTACTTACATGGGGACATAATTAATCTAGTGCTGTACCGTGTACATAAAGTACTAACAAGGGGACATAACTTTCCCCAGTGCTATACCCTGTAGATAAATGCTAACAAAGGGACTTAACTCACTTCTATCTTGTTACCTTGAGGGTACCAACAAGGAACTTGGCTCAATTTTCCCTAGAGAGTACTACCAAAAGGACTTAAATCACTTCAGTAATTATTCTTGCTGACATACTATGCAAGGGGACATAATTCTATCCATTGGGTTTTCCCAGTAGATGTCAAATGCAAACAAAGGGACATAACTCACCTGAACCCTGTTCTCCGTAGGCCAGAGAGGCCGGGACCGTAAGTTTACGTTTCTCTCCAGTACACATGTCCAGGAGACCTCTCTCCCACCCCTGGATCACCTGGCCAATTCCGAGCTGGAACTGGAAAGGGTTCGCTCCTGGTCGGTCGATACTGTAGTGAAAAAAAAATGGTTTTACAATTCTATCCGAAATGGACGTCTTCAGAGTACATATTCATATTCACAGGGACCTGAGGATTTGTTATTGTTTATGTTGCGTTGTTCTAGTATACATAGCAAAATAGACGTTACATTTTTATTTATTTATTTATTTTTTTTTTTTATTCATTTATTTTTATTTTTTTTTTTTTTTTTTTTTTTTTGTGGGTGCTACTTTTGGTAAAATTATACATTTCAAGGGGTTTCACTTTTACCGAATTTATCTACCTTAAACACGACTTGAAATGTGCTATATAGCCCTTCATACATACATGAATTGCAGCAAACACACTAGTGTAAGGAACATATTAGGCGTGTGGTTTAATTCCTACTGGGATGGTTTTGTATTTCTCAGGAAGCAGAAGAGACCTGTTTTTCTCCCACAGTCTGACAAAGCACTTGGCCTCCATCTAAGTGAGGTTAATTTGAATTTCAAATTTGTCTAAACTAAGCTAATTATGGGATGATCATCTGTGTTCATAAAGCTGTATTTTAATGATTTCATTAACAGAGATACATTCATGGTAATGATTGGGCGATCATCTGTGATGTTTAACGTAAAAGCCCTGTTAGCTTGACGTCATATGACAATACTAAACTGTCTTCCGTTTTTTAACACTTTTGTATTTGATAAACACATACAATGACCAATAACATTGAAGTTAAATTCCTTAACAACACACAAAATCATTAAAATCACCTGCCAGTATTAAATGTATATATTGAAAAATATTGTTACTCGAGTCTAAACTTTAAAAGTTTGAACGTAAAACCTTTGATTTCCTATGTGAAGGAAAATATCTGTCTTAAAACCTAAATATTATTTGACTTTTAATAGGTAAATTCATAGGTAATTCAGATTAATACTCCAAAATTGTAATCTGTAGATAGGTCTAAGTTACCGTAAATCTACTTTGTAAGTTTTTGAGATACCAGGTAAGCTAATAAGTTCAAAACAGGTCCAGGGATATGATTGACAGGTAATTATAATCAACGTCACTGTTGTCGGTATCAGTCAGGACGAAATTTACATTTCTTCGCCAACGTGTGTTCACAGGGACAAATACTCAACCGCTTGCCACTATTGTACACATATACGGCCTGTGGGGTTCTAAACTCTAGCCAAGTCCCTGTGTGAGAACTATATGGGACTTCTATTCGTCTAAAAATTGTCACAAATACCTGCGTTCATTACATATCTAAAAATAACGTGGTTAAATAAGACCGAAAATGAGCGGAGCGATTAAAGTTGAGCGAGCGTGAAGAAAAAAAGTGTATACGAACAAGGGTTCGTGACTACGATACTGAAATGACATGTCGAAGTGAACTGTATCTTCTCTTATCAAGATACAATATGTATAAAAACTCGGTAGAACGAGGGTTTATACCAGGAAAGGCGAGGTAACGTTAATTTAACGATGTATATATATTTTTTACATCCTATATTTTAAAATGCATTCTCAAAATATGTTCGCATGAAAACTTGACAACCTGGATCTTTGAATCACTCAGATTTATTGAATACACTTTAACCTTTAACTTCTTGTTTTTTTTTGTTTTTTTTTATATAAATTCTCTTTGAAGACGTGCCGGAGGAAATGACATTTGTCTCCTATACATACATGTATGTTTTCTGTGAGTAATCTGTAAAGAGCACACTAACACATGCCCACAGTGTATATATATGTCCACTTTCTCTGTGTTATAAACATAAAAATCTATAGACAATATAATATGTACATCAGTTTTCATGTTCTCTACCAGTCATACATATAAAAACGTCTCCAAGAAAACAGTCTGCACTCCGTGGCCCGGAGGGTATCTCGCCGCAAGTGGCGCCCTCTGGCGACACACGATGAATGATTTGTATATGAATTGTATGGAACGGCGAACTTAATCTATAAACGTCTAACTAAAGAAAATGTATTAGTAAAAAGGTAGTTATCAAATAAACAGTAAATTCTTCTAATGCGCAAACGCCTGCTAATTCGAAAAAATATCTTCCGTTACTGTTGAAAAAACCTGACGTTTCGCATGCCATTTCACATGTATTTTATGATCGCCATTCTTCGGATAAGCATTTCACTGTCACTCAACTCCATTTAAACAATGTTGATCAATGCAGGAATTTATCATAACAAAAACAAAACAAAAACGAACACAAAAATAACAAACAAACAAAAAATAAAACAATAAGAAAACTGCTGTAATGCATAGGGGATAAACGCGGCCATCTTTACTACTTCGGAAAATACGTAAAAAAAAACTAGAAAAAGAGGAACGGAAATAAACCCGTTCTAGATCTTATACCGTATTTTCAGATCAAAGTTCGTGTATGTTATCTAGGCATACCCATCACAAGGGGGGATAAAGTAACGGCATTATCATACGTAATTGGTCCTGGTGGCGACGAATAAAGTAAAATGTATCAAAAGTTGTGTTTTTAATTCTAGAAGTATTTACCTTTTTCAAGTTCAAATTATATTATTTAAAGTGTTATGGGGTGTTTTGATACGCACTTCCGGTTACGTGGGTAACCGGACGTAGCAGAAATTTAAGTTATGTGTGCTGATAACGAATTGCTTCTGTAAATACAATAGCAATTGGTTTTGAATCTAATGCGCCATTAACATACATATGTGTTGCTATGTTTTTTGCTTTAGGCACAAAATCTAAGAAATTATTATGCTCTGAACAATAGATAACAATGCTATATACATGTATGTTAATTGTTGATGCACGTAACTTCACATGGAAATTGTTTTAGTTGTTATAAAAAAACCCAATAAGTTTACGTGTTTCTTTAAAATTTCTTCAATTTTCTTTGTTGGCTTTCCTTAAAATCAACCATCTTAAACAAATTTATTGTTTTATATTTTTATACATGAAATATACAAGTAATAATCGCGATAAAAACAGTGTATATAAATGTGAAACGTTTTGTTTGATGTGAAATGCGGACATTTGACCTACCTGGAATCGAACCTGGTACCGTTCGGAAAGAATCCCTCGTAATGGAGAACCAAAACGTCATGCTTGGTAGCTTTTCTCGTGCACTTTTCCGAACTTTGCATCACGAGCACGTGCACATCTGGAACGTCACCTTTCAGGTTCATGTCATTAGCTGTAACCATAGCAACGACGGCCAAAGTTCCAACTACACCAAGTAACATTTTCGCACACAATTCCATGATATTTATTGGAATATTTTTACTCCAAAACTACAAAGGTTATAATTCTGGTAGTTGTAATATCCGAAGTATCGTCAGCTCGAGTCTATCTTATCTCTGCTAGGTTTCCGCTCGATCTGTTACGTTCCCAGGATAATACCTACAGTGAAGGGGAATCGGACCTATATCTGTTCTCTCTGGCCACGTGGCATGCCGACAGGTATACACGTACAGGTATACACGTCCAGTTTGGTTCTATACGGAAGTTTACGGACCGATCTGTCAAACCACTGGCACGTAATGACTTATGGGACCTCCACATCACTTCTAACGATCTCGGGTTTTGCCCTTAGGCAGAGAGATTTCTACAGAGTTATGTCCCTTTCTACAAAGCCATTGACAGGTGTGGCATTTCATACCTGGAGATTAGTGTCCTGATAAGAACTTTGTTGTGTTCTTAAAGCGATAAGACGTGTCAATAAATAATAGGATGATTTTTCACTTTTGGTTGGAGACTACTCGGAGACTTCCGGCTAGATTTCCCTCCATGAGTTGCCATTGTGATGTAACCTATATGTAACTTTAAAATGCACTATATCGTTACCAACTCCAAAATCAGTTTGAAATTATATTTTTCACTCCTTTATTCTAGTAACGAATTGCGATATAAAGATTTAACAGTAGCCTGTATCTAAATAAACTTAATAAATATTTAACAGTAGCCTGTATCTAAATAAACTTAATAAATCTTAATTAAGCCGGCTTAACATATGTCGTAATGAACATGATCAGCGATAAGCCTATTAAATAGTTAAGAACTGGAAAATGTTTAAAATTATTGACGCCTCATACTGATTCAACTTTGGCGTATTCAATTTTTGCGTTTTACGGTCGGGACCCGCCAAATCGCCAAATTAAAACTCGTTGAATCCGTTAAACGGAAAAACAAAGTAAGTGAGCAAATACGACTGACTGTTGAAAGCTGTAGTGAGGTTATATTTGGAATGACTTCTATCAAACCACATTCACTTTCATAAAACGCCTTTACAAGCCAACAAACCTCTTTTACACAAAGTATATGTCTGTATCACGGGAGAAGTCAATGGTATGATGGACAAACTAATTACTGACTAATCCGTTTGTTATTTACACATTTAATGCAATATGTTTAAATTTAAACTTAACGCTGTCGGAGATTTGGAAATAAATACCGAATTTAAATAATTTTCTCGAAACTCGGGCTCTAAAATAGCACGAGAGACGACGACAGTTGAGTTTAAAGTCACGTGTATACTTTCTCCCGAAATGTCCTCATCTTAGCTTTACAAATTTTCCGGAGGAAGATTAAGGTGGGCGGATATCGGAAATTTTTTTGTAATAGAACTGTCCGTTTTCATCAGGAAGATGCTGATTCACCGACAGCGTACATGCTCATCCTTATATATACAGTGTTTGTCACAAAATGCATGAAATTTCCATAATATTGATATATCTAATTAACACCAATAATAACACCGTCCTAAAATAGTAGCATGCGGGACGAAATGTTACATTATATTTTTAGAGGCAATTAGTTTTTATCCATCTTTGAATTTAAAAGAAAAAACAGAAACTCAGACTTTTGGAGGGTGGTACCTGTATTAACATAAATTACATGTACGTAATTTTTAGATATAAATACATAACCGACAATTCTTTTTCAATTGACTATCTAACATAGACTTTAGAGGTTTTATCCTGATTTTGTTCGAGTTCTATCACATAACAAATTAATACACGAGATTTACCAAGAATTCAAGGTAAGAGGAGTTGTATTTTTTTTTCGTTTACGGGCTAATACTTCGATAAATGTCAAACTTTCTGTTGGTGGTTTCTAAAGGTTGGTACAGAGGCATATGCTTGATTTGGAAACAGCATATAGGGATTGATTTCACGAGGTTTAGAATTAGATCTAGGTGGTTTTGAGGAAATGAAACAATTATACTTTTAGTAGTTTAAATTACGATTCCGTTCTTACATTTCATTTAAATAAGCTGGTTTAGCATATCAATCCCAGAACTTGTGCAAGTCTATGACAAATATAGTTCGTCATCTCATTGAAGGGCTATTTTCATGATCCGTTATATACAAGAACGTATATCAACATTTTCGTGACGTAAAATATCTTTGTTTCTTCTTTATCGTTAAATAATGCCGAACCAATCTTAATCCGCCTTAAATGACCAAAACTGTTGATATGACGTTAAACAATATCAAATCAATCCAATCCGCCATAACTGTTGGTAAGACGTTAAGTATTTTTTTTTCTATTCTGGCAAATAGGAAAAAAGAAATGTAATTTTTCAGGTAAACTTTATTTATCACAACAATTACAATATAACTGATATGAATTGTTGACCCGTATGGAAGCGCATGAGGGTTTTATTTGGGAGGAAACTTTGGAACCCGGAGAAAACTCATCTGGTCGGATAAATGGTGCACCTTTCACGTTCGATCATGAACTCGAACCTCAGCCGCCAAGATGACAGGTGAATTACCATGTTTTACCACTATGTCACCAACAACACAATTCAAATTCTGTGGCGGATTGATACCATTTAGGTGGTGAGACACAGGATACTTAAACATATTATTATTTTTTTATAAATGATAATTAGTCACTAACTATAGTTAATTGTTTTGAATCCTTACCTTAACAACCAGGAAAGCAACTCTTAACACAAAACGTATATCTGACCCCAAAATGTAATCGTTTATGAACACCGGTCAAAAACGTATTGACTTACATATATCTACATATATCATTGAAATAATCACAGTCTCTTGAAATAATTTGATTTTATAATATACATGTAGCTCAACACTTTACAAGTCACTCGTTCGTGCTTCGTCAGAAGTAACCGAACATGCAAGCAGTGTCTATTTCCGGAAGTGACGTAGAACACATAGGTACGATCCCTGCATTTGCAAAGAACAATAAACTTCCGGAAATTGTCAAATTCTTCGAATTCTCTTTCCTGTACATGTATGCCTCTAGTAACATGCGCTAAAACAACATTTTTTAGTATTTCCGGTTAATGTGTTTCTGTTTCCTGTATAAATCCACGCATGTCAATTTACAGTCAGGTTATAGCTCTTGTCAACATTAATATCTCGTTCAGACTGTGAGAGAAAGATTTTTCTCCAAAATCTGTACTTGTCCCACGCCATTCGCTTTATCAAACACTATCCTCAAGGTTGTTCTGTTCCAAGAATCCTATACATGTAGTAAGCAATCTTTTTCTTAGTGGTCTAAACCTAACCATGACTTTGTTCTCACCAATACTGAAGAGTAAAGCTATCAGAGATTGTAAAAGGTAACTTCAGCCTCTAGAGCCAGATGTTTGGAAAACCAGTCACCACTCTCATTAGAAATGTCCCTGTGTGAAACACTTTCTTGGCGCAATAGTCGATTATCTCCCCTTGACCTAGACTGCGTGCATGTGTCACTTTGGCTAATGGTGTCATGTCCTTCAGAAAAATGTCCTAGCGTCCGTATAAGTTGGCCGGTTATCCATACCCCTGCTGTCCGTCCACTCGTCCTAAGGAGTAAATGGAAATATATTTTTAAAGTTTTGATTACAAAATGTAAGGGAGACAACCCTAATAAATCAGGATATTTGTATTTCACATCACCAAGTCAATATCTCTCAAGGTTATTGGTGCGAGCGAGTGTTGATATACAAATATAAACAAGAAACCTATAAAAACATACGGAACGAAAACGTTAATACGACAAAACACTTGGCTTTCAAGAAAAACAAAGATACATCTTGGAATATTGTAAAAACGATATGAAAATGACAAATGAGGCTAATTATGTGAAAATAAGTATACCACGTGACCTACCTGATAAAGTGGCCGGTAAATGCCTTGGGGTGTTGGGTCCACTTGTGGCCGGACAATGGAATACTATGGGTATAAAATGTCATCATCACAAAACAATATCCCATTGTTTTTCGTCACAAAGTTTTGTCAATTGATTTACGGACAGCTAGCTATACTCTACAGTCGGATAGGTATATTTGTGTTAGACCGTTAGACGCACTATTATAAGCAGTTAGAGACACTAAGATGCTGACAACAACATCGTCCACTGTGAACTATGATGTATTCATCGTCCTATGAATACAATCAAAATTAATATAAACCTTAGCATTAATATTTTTATGATGTCGTCAAAACTATAGAGACAGTAAAAAGGTTAAAGTTCTTTATTTACTTTGAGTCTTCCAACTCATCAGTTTCAAACATTGTGTACAGATTCTCATAATATTAGTATCAAAATGGATATGAATGAAGCAATACACCCGGATAACAAAACTCATTACGTAAAGTTGTAGATACGAAAAGTAGCTGCTGACAAAAACTTACATCTTGTGACGGGTCTATGAAACTCAGGCCACGCCCTCCCCCTTCATTTGCTCCGCCTCTTCCGCCAGCCCCACCCCCGGCACTGGCCCCGCCCACACTGTATCTGTCTGTATCATACTCATTGGAGGGCGGGAGGTACATCGATGTCTGCATCTGTGGAGGGGCGGCTGATGAAAACGGATCGTATGTCTGAAAAATAGGTTTAAATCTACACTAACGAGATCTGCCGAAAAAAAAAATTGAAAAAATGACGGCTTCAAGATATCATATTCTGTTCTGATTCATAAATATGCATATATCGCAACTTCTAAATTTCATTTACGCCAATTCTGGAAACTGCAAAACATCAAAGACATGTTAACGTAACAAAATTTCTGCAGTTCGCAGGTTTTTTTGTTCGATTTACTTGTGCACTTCCGGTGGTGCCTGTTGTTCTATATGTACATGTCGCGTAACTTACGTCACTTCCGTTACTTCCGGCTATGATTGTTGAGAACATCATATCGACTGTCTATACCTCTTTTTTCAGATTTCACTATTATATGCACAAGCTTACTTCCGGTTTTCGAATTTTTTGAATTGTCTTTCACATTCGTTATAGTCGCCAGTCAACCTTATCGCTATACTGACAGATTGAAACATTCAGAATATCGTTTCCATGACTTACATCACTTGTAAACTTCCGGTGTGAGGGAAAGTGTCGGTAATAACGATCGCCGAAAACGCTTGACCGTGTTGACCATGCGCGGTAGCTGACGTCCTGAGGTTTGCCGGCCTCGGTTTCAGATGGAAAGTCCCATTCCCGAGGATCATAAGACATACTTGAAATTAGAAATAAAATACAGTGGATATATTCTTCATTTTGAAAAAAAAGAAAAAGTAAAGAAAAAAAATATATCAAAGGGAAATATTACTAAAATAGAATGTTTTAAAGCTTACACTGGGAAAAAAAAAGAAAACAAAATGCTCATTACAAAAAAATATTAATCTTGTAACGTTACATTTTGTTACCGTTTATTTGAACATTTAAGAAGTATTAGACAAGTTTTTTTTCTCTAAATTACTTGCACCTACAGCGTTTCTACTTGAATTGGTTTTGCCTTCTGTTATCTATATTAATCACTAAATCGAACTTCCGGTTTGGATAGGAAGTTCTACATCTCCAGAGCTTTACATCAGAGTTTCTCAAGAGTCTATGCACACTGAATCGCATGCTGTAGTTATTCTTTTTTCTTTTTTTTTTTTTTTTTTGTCTTTCTTCTTTATTTTATTTTCTAAGAAGTTTTACTAAGGCGGGATATCCAGTCTTAAATTTACGTACTTTGCTTTATCTGACTTCCGGTTGCGACATCTACATACGATGACCAGGAAAATGACCAATATGAGAACTAGGCCCGCCCCGACGGAGATGCCCAGCACAACCTCAAACTTCAGGGTGGACGTTTCACAGCGGTCACCGTAATACAAGGTGAGGGTCGACGTTTTACACCTGTCGAATGTGGAAAAATATGTGATGATTATAATCGAAGGGCTGTAAAACGGAAGGTTGGCAAAGTTCCGGATCATACCTTTGTGTATAAATACATTGGTTTTCTGTCAATTCAGTTTAGCTATGATATCTTTCGAATTGTGAAAAAGTTATAGAGTCAGCGGAAGGTTTAACAAATAATTTATTTAGAAGTTATTATTATTTTCGGGACTGACCACAGGCTGTTTTTTGTTTGTTTGTTTTAGTTTTCTTTTCTCGTTACCCAGTTATGCCTCGTACAAACTTGATGTATACAATGCATATTGGAGTGTTTGTTTGTTTGTTTGCTAGGTTTGTCACCCCGTGAACAGCCTTTGTCATTTTGAGGTGGGGTCTCCTTGTAGTAGTTGGTGACTACCTCACTTAACAAAATGTGGCATGACATTACGTAGATAATATTGTGACAACTTGTGCCCAATCGTCCTGTCATTTTTTGGTAGAAGTAGAGTGAATATATTTCAACTATGTAAGATGACAACGGACCATGTCCATACTTACTGATAATCCCTTAATCATTAACAATAAGAAAACTGATGCTACAAAATGAGTTGAAAAGTTGATAATTTTTAAAAGTTCAAACGGTCTCAATATGACATTGACTCTATTTCACTTGATATTGTCAAACTTACTTGCATGTCCTCGCTTTAATAATCTCGTCGAATACACATACTCCATGTTCACCGCAGTTGGTGGTTGAACAGACATGCTGACATGAGCACGTGAACTTGTCTTCTTGAAGCACTTTGTTGTAAGCGGCCCCGGGACAGGTAAAGTTAGCACTGCACTGGGTTAGCTCTGAAAGTGACAGAAATTGCAGTATTCAATAGTTGGCTTCAGATGGTAGGTGTTACCCCATTTCTACTAGGGAAGGTTGTAAATGTTTAAATATACCACAGAATGTATATAAACATTGTCAATAACTTGTCTACAAGAAACAGTTCTCATGTTATGGTACACGAATAAAATCCTAGTGGCCTGGGAACGACCCGGACCATTATAACCAGGTTAATTATTTGACCAGCGCTGGTAAATATACGGTTGGGGTCTTCGCTAATGTTTATGTTGTGATAAAATAGCTTACTCATTTGATATACCCAATAACAAAGCATTTACATGCTTCTGTCCATTTTCATAACTCATGACCTATTCGCTATCTATACAATGTTTTCTGAAGATTTTGTTACATTTGACCGCAATGACCTTGAGATTGGATTTGATATGATTCACTTGATCGAATTCGACAGCCCTTCATTCATCACGCTTTTGACCTATCATCATTTGCCAGGCGTCTTTGTTTCGGGGGGAAAAGATGAATTGCCTGAAAAAGTTGACGTTTGACGGATGGATGAATGCCGCATTATGCCGCCAGTTCTTGTTTGCGTATTAGATACAAACATTGGAAATCAAGCTTCACAAATACATGTAATATCGTTTTTTCGGGTTCTTATAGTTTTATTAAAAAGAAAAAAAGTAAATAAGAATGTAGATTATAATTGGTGTCCGGACACAAAAAAACTATCGTGTTAAAAAATCAAATGTCTTACCACGGAAATGTGCGAATGATGACGTCAGAATCTCATCATTTCGGGCATCCAGCCGGAAGTGACCAAAATTGTGGTCATGCGCAATAGCATACTTCACATTGTCTTCTTCCGTGTGAATAAGAGTTGCGAACTGTTCCTTGGATAGATTGTCTGCAGGTATGCGCACATTGGCATCAAAGATGACACTTCCGTTTCTGAACAATATCGTAGAAAAAGAAATAATGAAAAAAAAAAATATATATATTCCAAGGAAAGGATAGCATTAAAATATCAGCAAGTTCTAAGCATAAAAAGCTTTAACTAAAGATAATTAATTTTAAAATGCTACATTTCTGTACTTCTTAAATTTTTATCATTAACTCTTCCTCAAAATATCCGGATTTCCTTCTGTTTTTGTAGTTAGTAAACTTCCCGTTTGGATGATCAATGCTTTTTGTGAAGTAACATATCCCAGAAAAATAAATATGTATGTAGGCCAACGGTTATTTTGGGAACGTGCTTAAAGATTCAAGTGTATTGAAATACACAGGATCACAAGTTAAAGAAATTGAAATTTCTGAGACAAAGAAAATTTAAGATGTAAATTAATTGGCGTTTATTGTAACGCATTCTGTTACACGACACACTGGGTTGTGTGTTACTTTTTAAAGTCTTTCATCTTTGTCTATATAACGCTGTATATCATAAGACGATACCAAAAGTTTATATTTTCATATATTACCACCCTCCAAACGTTTGAGCTTTAATTACATTTTTAAAAACTGTTATTTCAATAAATAATTATCGCCTACTGCGTACGTACAATCTAGTCCTATCAGCGATCATTCCTTGGTCGTTTTCTTATCATTTTTCATTAAGATATTGTTTTATTCCTGAAATAAGACATAGATTTCTTTAATTAGATATATTTCTATAATGAGATATATTCCCTTAATTAGATATATTTCTATAATTAGATATATTAGAGGGCCCATATAGTGACAGACGGTCGTTATAAATAGAGGGCCGTTATAGACAGACGTTCGTAATAGATAGGTGTTCGTTACCGACAGAGGGATGTTATAGATGTGTGGTCGTAATAGATAGAGGGTCTATATAGATTAGTGGTTGTTATAGATAGAGGGCCGTTATAGAAAGGTGGTCGTTATAGATAGAGAACCGTTATAGATAGAGGGCCGTTATAGATAGAGGGCTGTTATAGACAGACGGTCGTTATAGATGGGTGGTTGTTATAGATAGAGGGCCGTTATAGAAAGGTGGTCGTCATAGATAGAGGGGCCGTTATAGATGGGTGGTTGTTATAGATAGAGGGCCGTTATAGAAAGGTGGTCGTCATAGATAGAGGGCCGTTATAGATAGACGGTTGTTATAGATTTGTGGTCGTTATAGATAGAGGGCCGTTGTAGATGGGTGGTCGTTATAGAAAGGTGGTCGTTATAAATAGAGGGGCCGTTATAGACGGGTGGTTTTTATAGATAGAGGGCCGTTATAAAAAAGGTGGTCGTTATAGATAGAGGGCCGTTATAGAAAGGTGGTCGTTATAGATAGAGGGTCGATATAGATGGATGGTTGTTATAGACAGACGTTTTTTTTTATAGATTTGTGGTCGTTATAGATAGAGGGCCGTTATAGATGGATGGTTGTTATAGACAGACGGTCGTTATAGATAGAGGGCCGTTATAGATAGAGGGCCGGTATAGATAGAGGGCCTTTATAGATGGGTGGTTGTTATAGATTTGTGGTCGTTATAGATGGGTGGTTGTTCTAGACAGACGGCCGTTATAGATTTGTGGTCGTTATAGACAGACGGTCGTTATAGATGGGTGGTTGTTATAGATGGGTGGTTGTTATAGATAGAGGGCCTTTATAGACAGACGGTCGTTATAGATGGGTGGTTGTTATAGATGGGTGGTTGTTATAGATAGAGGGTCGTTATAGACAGACGGTCGTTATAGATAGAGGGCCGTTATAGATAGAGGGCCTTTATAGATGGGTGGTTGTTATAGATAGAGGGTCGTTATAGACAGACGGTCGTTATAGATAGAGGGTTGTTATAGATGGGTGGTTGTTATAGATGGGTGGTTGTTATAGATAGAGGGCCGTTATAGACAGACGGTCGTTATAGATAGAGGGCCGTTATAGACAGACGGTCGTTATAGATGGGTGGTTGTTATAGATGGGTGGTTGTTATAGATAGAGGGCCGTTAAAGACAGACGGTCGTTATAGATTTGTGGTCGTTATAGATAGAGGGCCGTTATAGATAGGTGGTCGTTATAAATGGAGGGTAGTTATAGATAGGTTGTCGTTATAGATAGGTGGTCGTTATGAAAAGGTGATCGAAATAGACAACTGGTCACTATAAACAATTTGTTATAATAGACCGTGGTCTCGTTATTCATTATAGAGAGGTGGCACGTCAGCCATTTTGCTGAGCTCGCTGGGTTTGTATTTATATATATACTTCTGATATATAAGATAATTTATCAGTGTTATAAATGCATATCTCTTATATTTTTGACATTTTTATGACCAATAATATTTGTTTTCACAAATTCTTGACACAGTTATAATATGAATAATCACTTTTTTAAAGTCTCGATTTGTTATTGATTTGGAATGTTAAATCAAGTTATTTAAATTACCTTTTTTTAAACAGAGTTAATTTATAATATACCATAAGTAACATAAATTTTATCTTAAATCGTGTATCACCTGAAGCTATTAAATGATTTGTAACAAAAGGTCTCGTGAAATTAAAATTCAAGTACATCAATAAATCATCTCTCGTTCAACAATACTCGGTTTGTATAGGTAGTGTTAAGGTGATTCAACGTACTGTCCTGTACAGGTACCTCCATGACAGAAGAGTTCCTATATCTTAGTTTTGTTTTATTAACCATTTATTTATTGTTTGTTTGTTTTATAAATTTGTTTTTTTCTTTTGTTTTAGTAATTTCTCCCTTTATACTAAGTACCTATACAATAATTTTCATAGGAAGACCGACACTACTCTAGCTTTCATTACGGTATTTTGATTATAAATAAAATAAATTATGCTGCGTTCTTTCTGGTCATGATGGGTTTTGTGTTGTCATTTCTCTACAACACCTTAATGGGGATAATCTGAAAAAAAACTTACTACCTAACACATGTGCTTCCTATATTGGCCTGATGGAATTTTATACATGAATATCTGAATAAGATATCGTGTATAAATTAAGTTGCTACTTAAAGATCTTGAAGATTAAGTTTTTTTTAGTTATTTAACATTCAGACATCCAGTTTTTACCAGGCTGTATGTAACTGCCTGAAATAGATGTAAATTAAAAACAGTAGCTGTATTGAACAGTCATTAAGTACGATACATGTATATACACAGATTATACTGGCTAGACATCTACAGTTTATATATACAGATTATACTGGCTAGACATCTACAGTTTATATATACAGATTATACTGGCTAGACATCTACAGTTTATATACAGATTATACTGGCTAGACATCTACAGTTTATATAGATTATACTGGCTAGACATCTAGAGTTTATATATACAGATTATACTGACTAGACATCTACAGTTTATATATACAGATTATACTGGCTAGACATCTACAGTTTATATACAGATTATACTGGCTAGACATCTACAGTTTATATATACAGATTATACTGGCTAGACATCTACAGTTTATATATACAGATTATACTGGCTAGACATCTACAGTTTATATATACAGATTATACTGGCTAGACATCTACAGTTTATATATACAGATTATACTGGCTAGACATCTACAGTTTATATATACAGATTATACTGACTAGACATCTACAGTTTATATACACAGATTATACTGACTAGACATCTACAGTTTATATATACAGATTATACTGGACTAGACATCTACAGTTTATATACACAGATTATACTGGCTTGCTTTACGTATCTTACCAACTATAGCTCACTAAACAGGTTGATAAAGTTCACTTAATCTACAATTATATATATTGCTACAGTTCACTAGATAAATCAACTACAGAATGATCAAGCGCAGTTTATAGATGTATACAGGAAAATGTTATCAGCTAGTGAACTTATGATATTCCTGTGTCACCTTGCCTGCCAAGTTACAGGTAAAGGCAAATTTAAGAATGGCGTGGGATCAACATATTAAGTCATTACCACAGGCTCCAGGATCGTGAAACGTTCCAAGTTTAAATTATCTTACGTTATGACTTAGCCAATCATATATCGTCATGAAAAGTGACGTCATACTCCAATAGGTACTGTAAACGTTCAACTTTTAGCGGTAATCTTATTATAGCGTTTTTCGTGGTGAAAGTATTCCGCTAAATTATGATTGCGGTATTTGTAGTTTATTATAAAACTTGTTTTTTATTTCATTTCAGGCATATTCAATAAATACAATGATTGTAGTTTATCTACTTTAGTTTCTATGGCAACAATTATCGATGCGATAATTCACCATTCCGCTAATCTGTTTTAATTTGGTTTTTCGCTAAAATTTGGGTGTGCCAAAATAAGTACGCTTACAGTAATCAAAACATTAAAGTCAAACATTTGTTAAAATTATCATCCATGTTATATAATTTCTAAATCTTTCCTTGCTATCCCATCCTCGAAATTCCACGAGTTCCGTTCATTTACGATCTCTGAACGGGATAGGTAATCAAGAACGCATCACGTGATTCCAAAATGCCCTTATTCCGGAAATCAGTCGATTGGTATCTTCCCAATCGGGATCTTTCGGCACTATCCGTAAATAAAAACGAGTTAATACGTTAGCGGAATGTGCCGAAGGTTCCCGATCGGTATAAGATATAATCTAACTCCGGACTGCCTTATTCCGGGGAACCGAGACCCAAAAATCTAAATATTTACAGCTTAGAAAATAAATATCTTAAGTCATTAATAGCCTCGGGGATATCCGGATTCGGCACCCCAGGAAAAATGAAATATATCTGATCACCATCATCCCTGTGTGTTCAGCCCTGAGAAAAATCTATTATTTTTTTTGTTACATTTTGATCACTACAATTGTCTTCCTGAAAATGTTCCACTTCCGGCCTTGGCGTTGACCGCCGGCCAAACGAATGGCGTTTTATGAGTTCTGTTACTGGACGGCATTGGTCAGACACTAGATATTCTATTGAATGTGTTATTTTTTCTTACCTTATATCAAAAATAACAATTTCTTTCAACAGGTCGGGATCTACTCCTTTAAAGAACGACTGGATCACCTACAAGGGAAAGACAGACGGTAAACTATGACAGACGGTAAACTATGACAGACGGTAAACTATGACAGATGACTGTTGTTGGTAACATCTAACAATACAATCTAAGACTGATGTGGCACATATAGATTTAGCTCTTTTCGCCTATTTATGGAAGATTTTCAGGTCATCAAAATTTCCGCCCGCCGCCCCGTAATCAGATTTTCTGTCGGCGTCACGCCGTCAGATTAGACGCTCAACCACCACGCCGTAATACTTCCCGCCGTCGTCACACCATCAGACTTCCCGCCGCCGTCACACCATCAGATTCTTCGCCGCCGTCACACCATCAGACTTCCCGCCGCCGTCACACCATCAGATTCTTCGCCGCCGTCACACCATCAGACTTCCCGCCGCCGTCACACCATCAGATTCTTCGCCGCCGTCACACCATCAGGCTTCCCGCCGCCGTCACACCATCAGATTCCCCGCCGCCGTCACACCATCAGATTCCTTGACACCGTCACACCATCAGATTCCCCGCCGCCGTCACACCATCAGATTCTTCGCCGCCGTCACACCATCAGATTCTTCGCCGCCGTCACACATCAATTCCCGCCGTTACACC